>NC_045542.1:30719585-31054585 GCF_009769535.1 Thamnophis elegans
TCAGTTGTTAAGTGAGTCACTGCAGTTGTTAAGTTAGTAACAGGGTTGTTAAGTGACTCTGGCTTCCCCATTGGCTTTGCTTGTCAGAAGGACCTAAAAGGGGATCATGTGACCCCGGGATACTATTAAATATGAGTCAGTTGCCAAGCATCTTGAATTGTGATCACATGGCTATGGGGATGCTGCAACACTTGTGATCGTGGAAAAAGGGTCATCAGTCATTGTAACTTTCAACGGTCACCAAATGAACTGTTGTAAGTTGAGGACTATCTGCTTTGCATGGATAAATACTCAGAATCGTCCTGTATCCGGAGGAAGATTTGGGTAAGGCCAGGAGTGAAATTCAGCAGGTTCTGACAGGTTATGGACAACTGGTAGCGGAAATTTTGAGTAGTTTGGAGAACCGGCAAATACCACCACTGGCTGGCCCCGCCCCATCTATTCTTTGCCTCCCAAGTCCCAGCTGATCAGGAGGGAATGTGGATTTTGCAGTAATCTTCCCCCAGGAGTGGAGAGGGAATGGGGATTTTGCAGTATCCTTCCCCTGTCATGCCCACCAAGCCACACCCACAGAATTGGGAGTTAAAAAATGAATTTCACCACTGGGTAAGGTCCTTAAGCACATCCAAAGCAAGAAGGATCAAATAATTCAACTGCTGTAAGATTTTCACAGTAGTTTGTCTGCTACCAAATAGGAGGGTCATAAGGTATAGTTTTATTTCTCATTATTCCACATTACTGCAAGGAATACCCCTTCCTTTACTAGATATACATTCTGACATTTCACATCTAAATATAACGTACCGCTGGATTGAAGGCACAAGATAAAAATGTTGGGGAAAACAATCCTGACTTAATAATTAACAATCACAAACAATTTTCAAAAGGGCCAACCCTGTGCATAAGGGTACAGAAGCTATTTTGCATTTGAGACTTCAGGAAATGGTTCTGGATTCTCCTGGGAAAAGTCCAGATCAATCAAGATACCATATCTGGATTTTTTAATCTCCTGCCCTCAATGATTGTCAGCCAAGTAGGTCCTGGACCTTCCTCTTTCATCTCTGCATAGCTTGGCTTTCCCTCTCCAAGGCATGTGTCTTCCATCCACTTGGGTCATCTCACCTGCCTGTGATAGACCAGTGGCTCTTCACTTTCCTGATGTTTCTGGAGGCAACCTTGAAGGTTTTGGGGTTCCCTGCCAGAGGTGGTATTCAGCCGATTCGGACCGGTTCGGGCAAACTGGTAGTGGCAACCTGTGGATGCCACCCTCCTGACTCTATGCTGTCCTATTTAGCCACGTTTTCTAAGCTGCATGCACAAGCAAAGCACATGCATGAAAGGCCATGCACATGCCTGGAAGGCGCACATGCTCACAAAGTGAGCACGCATGCACGGAGGGTGAAGCAGTGGTAAACCTATGTGAAACCCACCTCTGATACTTGCACTATTTCTCAGAAAAGCAATCGTTCTATTTTACATTATTTAATTTATGAGATGGAACAGGCCCTGCTGCAGATCCTTAAGAAATGAATAGTACCCCACTGAAATCAGATGGGTGTATTAATGGCCCTCTAGCAATATAGCATGCTGGCCTTATCTGTGGAAGGTAGAAATACAGAAGGGAAGGCAGCATGCCAAAAAGTTCCATTCTAGCCATTCTGACCAAGTAAAGAGTCAATGCTTCCCTCTGATCCAAACTCTGTGTTAAGTTAAGTTTATTTTATTGTCATTGCACCTCGTACAATGAAATTTATCTGATTGAAGAGATAAGTCTTTTCCCTTCAAGTGTACAATAAATACTAGAAAGCTGGAGCCAAGCAAACTTTTCCAGCTTTCTTGTCCTTTCTTCCTACTCAGTGGTTAATGTGCTGGAGGAGGCAACTCAAGAGGTGGAAGCACAATAGAGTCAGAGTAGAAATTTTGATGGGGAAACAATAAGGTTCCAAAATTATCTACAGATGAAGCAACTGCAGGCAGATAATGGCATGTGGCATTTGGCACTACATTGAGTCATCACCCTAACAAATAACACACCCACTATAGACCATCTGACAAACCTTCTGAATTATGGTTCCTTTCTTAAGACTTTCAGGGGTGCTATTTCACAAGGCTGAGGAATGTGAGGTCCTGTTCATTAACGGAGGCTTATAGCAGTAATGGTGAACCTTTTTGTAAAGGCGTGCCAAAATTGTGTGTGCGCATGTGTGCCCACCCCTACAATTCAATGTGCCCCACCCACCTGTGCATGCATGCCTGTCCCCTGCCCCACGATGCACGCATGACCCCCATGCATGGGGGGGAGTTTTTGCCCTCCCCAGGCTCTGGAGGCTTTCTGGAAGCCTGGGGAGGCCGAAAACAGCCTCCATTGGCCCTCTGAAAGGCTGGAAATCAGCTGGAGTTGATAGCTTGCATGCCAGCAAATATGGCTCTGCGTGCCACCTGTGGAATGTGTGCCATAGGTTCGCCATCATGGGCTTATAGGATCCGTTAGGATCATTGCTTATATACCAGACTCTCTGCCCTATAGGCATCTCCCTGCCTAGAGCTGCTTGTCTCCATTTCCATCTTATGGTCTTGGGGGACTTCAATGTCTCTTTTTTGGAAGTAGGGTCTGAAGCATCCCATGAGGGACTGGATGGGCACAAAAGGTTTCAACTGAAGCTCACAAGGACAGAGGAGCTCTGGGTTTGAGGTCCTCTGACTCAAGGACTACGTCATCTTTGGTGCTGGATGGAATTGTTCTGCCCCAAACAGACCCAGCGCACAATCTGGGGAGTTCTGAGCTCATAACCTCTGCTCAAACAGCAGGTGGCAGCCACGCACAGCTTTGGGTTGTGAGCCAGTTACGCCCTTCCTGCTTCAGGAGGCTCTGCTCACAGTCATTATGCCCTGGTCAGCTCTCAAAGTGACCTACTGTAATGTGCTTGATGTGAAGCTACCCTTGAAGAGCATCCATAAGCTTCATCTAGTGCAAAATGCAGCTCTGTGGGCAGTTACAGGTGTTCCTAGAATGGTACTAGTTACATGCCTGCTCCACAAACTCTACTGGTTCTGTTTGCTTCTAGGTCCAATTCAAAGAGCAGCTGGTGACCATTGAAGCCTTTCATGACATGCAACAGTTTATCTGAATTTCTTCCGCTGTCTTGTTATCGATACTATTGTCTTTTAATTATGATGATGACGATGACGACGTCCATTCAGTTGTGTCCAATGCTTGGTGATTCCATGGGCCAGGTCTCTCCATCTCCTCCGATCTTTCCCTATTTCTTTGAGTTGTTCTATGCTCTGGCTGACATCAGCTTTGATGGTGCTTTTAATTGTAGTTACTTTAATATTCTGATTTTATAACTGCTTTATTGAAAGCCTCCTAGAGTCATTTAATGTGAAAAGGGTCAATGTGATAAATAAACCCCGACTTTCTCACGTTGTTGTAATCCAATGAACCACAGTCCTATAAACCAAGATGAAAGCCTGGCTGCTACTACATATGAATTCACAGAATTGATGTCCGCAGACAACAGATTTAGAACATAGAGCATAGGATAATAGGGTCAGAAGGGACCTTGGAGGTCTTCTAGTCCAGCATCCTGCTTGAGCAGGAGACCCCTTCTTTCAATAGTACTTGTCCAGTACTATTGCTGGTTTCAGAAGTGGGTTGCTCCCGGTTCATCCCAGATCAGGTGAAGTGGTAGTGACAGCAGCGGGAGGCTCTGCCCACCCATCCGGACACTTCTGCGCATGTGCAGAAGTCTCATAAGCATGCACGGACATGCACACACATATGAGCGAACTGGTAGTAAAAAATCGAAACCCACCAATATCCGGGATTGGGGTGGGGTGGGCAGAGCCCGATCCAGGCTGAAATGAGAGCAACCAACCTCTGTACCTGTCGTTTTGATAAAATTTTGATATACCGTAATTATGTTATTCTGTTTGGAGCCATTTAATCTAAGATGGAGAGATAAATACCCAAAGAGGAGGAGAGCGATAAATAGAGACGTTATTTGGAAAGTTTGATGGCAGATGTGGGTGTGGTCAGTAGTTTGTGCATTTGTGTATGAGATGGTGACTCTTAATAGTTTGACAAGGGTTGTGCACTGCAGGTTGAAGGAAACCTGGATTCATCTGAATCCAGGTAGCCCAAGGATCACCCACAGATTCACGATAGTTCCTGTGCCAGTTTACATTTCTCCAAACTTAATTTCTTCCTTCTTCTCACCATGATGCATTGAAGAAACTAGCCCATTAGTCTGATTTTATGAGAGAGACAATTTAAGCTGCTTTTCAGCTATAGCCCAAAGCAAAGGAGCTGTGTACGTTCCCTGTAAGCCTGATTTTCTTTCCTGTTTCTCTTATTTTGTGAGTGTTTCCACCTTAGATAATTACTTTGAATTGCTGCCTCTCATTCAGTCCGTTTTTATGTTATACTTGCATCATCATCAAATGCATCATCAATTGCATTTGTAATCTTGCCAATTCCCCCAGGATTCATTGCTTTGAAATCTTGCAATCTCCAAGAATTCTACGATGGGAGCTCAGCTCTTCTTGCAGGAAAAAACCATAATCTCCAGGGAGGGCAATGTAAGTGACTGCAGGGATGGGGAGGCACTGCCACAGGACCAATAAAAGCTGGGCAGAGCCATGGTGGCCCAGTGGTTAGAGTGCAATACTGAAGGCTACTTCTCCTCCAGCTACCTGCAATTTGGCAGTTTGAATTTCACCATGCTCAAGGTTGACTCAGCTTTCCATTCTTCTGAGGTGGGTAAAATGAGTAAAATCCAGATTATTGGGGGCAATAGGCTGACTCTGCTTAGAGAGGGCTGCAAAGCACTGTAAGTGATATATAAGTCTAAGTACTATTGCTATTTCACATGTGATGACCAGAGGTGGCATTCAGCATGTTCTGACCAATTCTGGAGAACCAGTAACAGAAATTTTGAGTACTTCTGAGAACCAGTAAATACTACCTCTGACTGGCCCCGCCCCCATCTATTCTCTGCCTCCCGAGTCCCAGCTGATCAGGAAGGAATGGGGATTTTGCAGTAACCTTCCCCTGGAGTGGGGAGAGAATGGAGATTTTACAGTATCCTTCCCCTGTCATGCCCACTGAGCCATGCCCACAGAATTGGTAGTAAAATTTTTTTGAATCCCACCACTGGTGATGACCACATCCTTGAAGGCATATTGATGATTGCAACCAGTGCTAACATTGGATAGGGACAAGAGGGAATAAACTATTTCAAAACTGGAACAGCTAAATCAGAATTTAAATTTCTTCTGTATTGGGATGGGATGAAATGTAAGCAACTTTAGCAGGACATGTCATTTATAAATCAATAAAGAAAAACATATAGTATCTTGGGATTGAAAAGTGGAGTCCTTGGTGCACTCTGAGCTTGGTTATTTTCTTGTAGACATTTCATTACCCAAACTAGTTAATCTCATCACTGCTAGTCAAGACTACTCCTGATGATGTTGTGCATTTGGGTAATGAAACATCTGCAAGAAACCAACCAAGCTCAGAGGCCACCAAGGACCCCTCCTGTATCAATGTTTTGCAGCCCCTCCTTGTGCATGATTAGAGGAAGCAAATATGTAAAAGGCCACAATCTGGAAGCTGCCTAGATGTTTCCTTCACTGCTTTGGAGTCACATGCTGTGGTGGGATTCAATTTTTTTTACTATCGTTTCTGTGGGCGTGGCTTGGTGGGTGTGGCTTGGTGGGTGTGGCTTGATGGGTGTGGCAGGGGAAGGATACTGCAAAATCCCTATTCCCTCCCCACTCCAGGGGAAGGATATGCAAAATCCCCATTGCCTCCTCACCCTACTAACCTGCTTTCCAGCTCCATTCTCCTGTCCAGGGCAACAAAAGAAGACTCAGCTGATCAGCTGGGACTCGGGAGGCAGCGAATAGATCAGGGCTGTGACCAGCAAGAGGTAGTATTTGCCGGTTCTCCAAATGACTCAAAATTTCTGCTACCGGTTTGCTAGAACCGTTCAGAACCGGCTGAATGCCACCTCTGGTCACATGACTTTCATTTCATCTTCCTTAGATGTTCAGCACTGCTCACTGCCCATTAACCATTGTGACATCAGCACTGCTTAACTTAACTTAGGGTTTCCCAAACTCGTCATCCCATCAACCTCTTTCATGAGGTCTCAGATTGTTCACTGACATCCCCCCCTAAAAAAAACCTTTTAGTATCTGGAAATAATGTAATAAATGCAGCTTTAACTGACAGTGCTATAAATAACAGCAACAGCAGCAGCAGCAGTAAAGGATACTCCTATCCATCTTTTTGATATGAATATTGACCATTTTGGAGAATTCTAGTTTAACTGGTCTCTTGAGAAGAGAAGGCAGCTTTACTAACGGCTTGTTATAATTTATAAAATAGATCATTCTCTGGAACAGAATAGGTTTTTTAAAAAAGAAATCAATGAAAAGCCTGACTAAATAATCTACATTGTAATGTATGATGTAGAAAATCCAAAGGGTAAATATCTTTTTTCCATCAAATTAAAGCAATGGAAAGAAGTAGGGGAACTAGACGGTGTTTCTGTGCTGAAGGGGGAAAGGCAGTTCATACGGCTCCTTTCTGCTTATTTATATTTAACCATCCGGAAGGCCTATTGATTCTCAAGAGATGAGAAAAATAAATATTCTGCCTTTTGTTTGCCCTTGGGGAGAAGTCTCTCGGCTTCATCTGCTGGGCTTTGCAGCATGGGGTCCTGCAGCAAAAAGCTAAGATTTATCCATTGCATTTCAAAGAATAGTAAAATCGCAGTGGTGTGCAAAATAACGGAGGTATTTCAGTGAGAGATTTGCTGCCACAAGATGGCAGCAAAACCACAAATAAAATGCAAACACATCTCTCTCTCTCTCTCTCTCTCTCTCTCTCTCTCTCTCTCTCTCTCTCTCTCTCTCTCTCTCTCTCTCTCTCTCTCTCTCTCTCTCTCTGTTTCTCCACAGCAAAATGCACAGCCTAAGTTAGTACTCCACTCCTTCAAACACAAAGATGATCATAAAGTATAAAATGGTTCAACAGTTTGAGAAAGGTACTGGTGTAGCCTGGGATATAAAATATGCATATATTTGCCTAAAAGGTGCTCCTTTCCTTTCAAAGTGCAGCGACAGAGCATACTGTGTTCGTGTACATTATGAAGCCTTAACATTTAATAATTTACAAAGGATAACTTGTCATTTATTTTCATCCTCTCAATATGGAAAGAAGATGTTTCCTTCTTTATTCTGCTGACATTTCAGAATCCGAAAGAGGACATGCTGATTGCCATTAGCCTCACACCATACATAAATAAATAAAATAAAATAAATAAGTACACTTTTTTTGCCCTTCCCTTTATCCTCAAGACAAATACATGTTCCATCCCTAAAATAATACGCTTTCAATAGATTTAATATTTAAACACAACCTGCAAATATTGATTCCTTGAGATATACCACACACACACACACACACACACACACACACACACACACACATACCTCAACATAATGTTTGAAAAGGCTTCAGGAGCTACATTCCTATTCAGATGAGCTAAAGTGAAAAAAAAGAAACATTCAAAATATGCAGAGGCACTGGCGGCATGCATCACTTTCCTGCCCATCAGTTGCACAATTATTTTCTTGCATGCCTATTTTACAAATGTCAGTCCAGGAGAAAGACTAGGCTAAGGGTGCAGTGACTCAGTGGCTTGGATGCTGAGCTTGTCGATCAGAAAGGTCAGCAGTTCGGTAGTTCGAATACCTAGCTCCACATAACGGAGTGAGCTCCCATTACTTGTCCCAGCTTCTGCCAACCTAGCAGAGGTGAGACGGTAACAGCATTCCATGTTCCTTTGACTTTTAGTCATGCCAGCCACATGACCATGGAGACATATTTGATCAATGCTGGCTCTTCGGCTTTGAAACGGAGATGAGCACCACCCCCTAAAGTCAAGAACAACTAGCACATATGTGCAAGAGGAACATTTACCTTTTAAGAAGCAAATGCCATATTCAGTAGGTCAGGACTACTTTTACTACAACACATCTTACAAATCTGAATGTGCTTCTCCCTTCTTCATTTTCTCTTTGTGAGAACTAGGAAGGGACTTGTCTGAGCTGTTTTCTCAAGTCACCTCAAGGCAGAGGGGGTTCCTACTGGTTCTGACTGGTTCATCTGAACTGGTAGTAACTTGGCAGCCAGGGTGGCTGAAATCAGCAGTGCCCAGGCCTGCCACCCCCCTAACTGGTTCTCTCAGCGACACCATCAATTTTTGTTGCGCAGCACATGCGCGGGGCGCATCCCTGAGCGAACTAGCAATAGTGGCAGCTGGAACCCACCCCTGTCTCAAGGCCATTCCCTCTGTCCTCTACAATATTCAGTAAGGGTATCCACTGAAAAAGCTACTTCTCTGAATGAATATTAAAAGTCAAGGAACTTCTAAATGCTAGCCTTTCCATTGACCAAATTGTATGGCCAAGCAATTAGTTATTATTACAGTTTTACAGTTACCAAAACTCTACTGAAATGAAGTGTTTATTAGGGCTGAGCATATTTAGGAAATGACTTGGAAATAATGTTTGACACTTTCACGGTCATTCTAACCTCTCTGCTGTTCATTTAAGCAGCCTAGGTGTCTGCAGAACTTTTTTTTTAAAAAAGATGCATGGTTTTAAGAGCAGCATTTAGCATTTATGTCATTAAAGCAGCTGCATCTTTTTTCAAACTTTCAAGACCTGCATGAGCTCCCAGGTGATGCACCATATTAAGAGCCACATTTATGACATGCAGCTTCTTTCCTAAGTTGATGCATTCAAATGGCTGTCTCTTACACAGAACCTGAAGAAAAGGAGAAGCTGCTTTAATGAGCAGGAAACAGGAGCTGTACTCAGACAAAATCCAATTCACTTCTTTGGTATCATTTTCCAAACGTTCCCTGTCTGTTTACTATATGACTCCAAAACAAAGCATTAGCAGTTGATTTAAACCACTGGCCTACAGAGCAAACAAGGCATGTCCTACCCTCTGCCAATTGTCCCCTAAAATTGAATTCAGTATTAACAGTTAAGTTTGCATGATGTAAATTTTTCAATTGCAGGTGAAAGAATCTGGAACGGTGGTTCCCAACCTTTTGTTGGCCATGCCCCACCTAAATCCTGATGTCCCCTGTCAGGCATGCCTCCTTCAATATCCAAAAAAGAAAAACCTCAACTCCATTTGAATAGAGATAAAGTACTTTTACTAGATATGAATTGAAAGCAGCGAAAAGGAAAGCAAGATCTGAGCCAAAAAGTTCAATTTGCAACTCCCTAAGGTGTCATGTGGGGTGCATCTTCAAAAAGCCTCATTAAGTTGGAAGAAGGCGGGGCTTAGCAGTGAGAAGACGGAGTTTCAGGCTATTCCTGAAATTCCCCTATTCCGAAGGAATTTTGGACGGGTCGTTGGACCCTAGCTGTCCTGGAGAAGACAGTGAAAGGTGAGGGGAGATCCAGTGACCTCAGAGACATTCGCAAAGTCTCTGGGGGGGCTTGGAATTAACCCCTCCTGCCAACTCCTTTCTGGATTAGCTGTATGCTAACTGAAACTGCAGGTTGCCCCTAAGAATGGTGTAAGTGGATTCAACTGGTAAGCTGATTTTATTACTCAAAGAGAGACGGTCCGCGCTAAAATTTAAGCTAATTGAAACCAAAGAACAGAAGAATCTAGCGGCAAATTGGTTTTTTTTAAATGGATTTATGGCCGGTGGTTACCCTATTTCTTAAATGCTTTAAGGAATTCTTCAACATTCCCCCCTGACTCTTTCTAAGTGGGTTGTAAAACTAACCTACTACTAATTGGCCCTTCACGATCTGACACTTTTATTGCTTGGCTGTGTTGGTCTAAGATCAGATAAGATCACACAGCTCCCAGCGTGTTTTTACTTGCAAATACCTTAGAGTCTCTAACTGCGACACAACATGGTGTCGAATTATATTCCCAAGGGCTCGCTTCAAATTCTTTTTTCCGCATTTCGAAAGCTGTTTGATTCATATCAAAGATTTGAAAAAAAATTGGATTATTTGACATTAAAATATGAAGGAAAAGGTGAGAACGTTGAATGTTTGAATGTTCCTGAAATACAAATGAAAAATGTGAGAAATGACGTCTGGTCTATCTCAGAGGAAGAAAGAAATGCTATGCTGGAAAGGGGGGGAGCTATAAAGAAGATTCATTTTAAGAGACAGAGCGCAGGAGAAATGAAAATTCCACTCTTGAGAATTAAAGTCAATTTGAAAAGTTTAACAAGCCTGGGACAACATTATTATCTCATCAGAGACATCCTGAGCAAAAAGGTGTGAAGATATCCCTGTTTGGACTTGCTTATAAAAACATTTGGTAAATCTATTCAACGAATGGCAATAGGATTGAGAAGGTTTTGTTATTGGAGAGACATAGGCTGACAGATGGAAGAATACAACTTAAAATTAGCTAAATCTAATTACTCTTATTTGTAATAGATATAGCTGAATAATAATTGATATTGATAGTAATGTATATAATGTAGAGTTGATATGATAAATAATAATTGGATATGAGAAAGGAAGGTTGGAAATACTTTTGGGCTATATATAAAGGTTATTAATCACAATAATTATCACTACTAAAAATAAAATAAAATATATAGAGTTAAATGTTAATTAATATGGGGAAAATGTTATGATATACGATACAACTACATAAAGAAGGGAGAATGGACTTCCTGGGAGGAGCCTGCTGGTGGTGGCAGCAAAAAAATCAGCTGCCTCCGAATTCCTGGCTGCGTACCTGTTTAGAGGATCTTCCATCTGACGTCTTATCAAGTTTTCTTATCCTTCAGGCAAGAAGGAAAGAAGAAATTGTTTTGCTGGCAAATGCTCTTCGATTTTTGCAGCTTTTGTGCTTGCAGGGAAAGGGGGGCTAGCCCAAGGCAGAATGGCTGTCCGTGCTGGGAATTTCAAATTGCCTTGTGCAGGACAAAGTAGGTCTCCCCCACTCAGTTCAAAGTTTTGTTTGATTTAATCTTATCACGAGCTGAATCCGTTTCCGTGGACAATAATTGTTTATCAACATTTTAGCTTCTTTTCTTTTTCTCCTCCGAAAAATTATTTACTTAGAGGCTTTTAAAATGGCGCTGAGCAGGCTGGTTTCTCCGGTAATAATGAACACTTTTTGTTAATTCTCACAAGAATTCAAAACAAAAGAGATTGCTTATCATATGTTTTGGTTTCACAATAGGCCAGCAGAAGCTTTTTAATTAGTTTCATTTCTACAAGAATTTTACTCCTTCATTAACTTTGCTTATCTGGAAGTTAAATGGTGATGAATGTGCTGAACGGTCTTGTTACAATGTTTACTCACTGAAAGTTTTGCCAAGCCTTAAACTTCAAAATAAAAGGGGAACTCAGCCTCTTTACTTAAAGCTGCATATTCAGGCAATAGAGTTTTATTAACTGCAGGCAGATAAATTTTGAAATGGCTTCAAAACCAAATATTAACTTGAAGTCGTAAAAATTTTTCTTATTACTATTCAAAATACCAGCTTCAATTTTGTAAAAAGCTTTCTTATCCAGCTGCGTTACAAGATGGCGATTTTATAGCTTCTGCGTTTGATATATGACACACTCAATCAGCTCTATTCTCCTGAAGACTTCTCCTTATTAACTGTTAAAAGTCTATAAATAGTATCCCATTTAAAACCGAGGGGAGCAGAGACTTTGTTTGTTTGCTTGTTTGTTTGTGCGTTTTTTATAATGGCTCCCAAATCGAAGCAGTCTAAGCATTTCCTTAATAATACATCTCAAGAAATTGTTACAAAATCGCTGCCCTTGCCTCCCACGCCCTCTACTGGAGATCTCTTAACGCAAGAATTTCTTTTTGAAACCCTTAAAGAGTTCAGACAGGAAATTAAACAACTTTTATCAGACTTATATGATAAACTGGATGCCAAGATTGCTCAAACAAGGGAAGATATGATCGGAGTTATGACTGTTATGACAGACTATGTTTCTGAAATGGAGGACAAATTGGAACTTTTGGAAAAAGCTAATTCTAATTTGACATCTAAAATTCAAACGTTACAACAGGAAGTTGAAAATGCTCAAAAACAACTCGTTATGATAAATTACAATAAGACTGCGTTTGCAATAAGAGTCAGAGGATTGCATGAAAAGGAACAGGAGAATTTGAAACAGACCTTTTTTGAGGCTTTCAGACGTTCGGTGGGAAGTCCGGGATTTAACTTTGATTGGCAGATTCAAAAAATTTATCGCCAGAACTCATGTGTAGCAAAACAACGACAGCTTCCGAGGGACATAATTATATATTTCACCACAAGAGAATCCAGAAATGCAATAATACAGAAGTTCTACAATAACAGGCTGCGAATCGATGGACAGGACTTGATTGTTTTTAAAGAAATACCATCTCAAATATTAAGAGCAAGGAGAGACTACACTTTCTTAACTGAAAAATTCAGAGATTCTCATATACAATATAAATGGGAAGTGCCATCTGGTATCACAGTCACATTTGAGAACCAAAAATATCGTCTCAATTCTGTTTGCGAAGCCCGAGATTTTTACTACAAAACTCTGAAGGCGGGACTTCCTGATTCACCCGGACTTGGAGAAAGACAAGGAGAAGGAGAAGATAAGCAGCGGGACACGTGGCTACAAGGCGGAGGGTGTTGCTTTCCCCTTCCGGAAGGGCAGAAGAGTAAAGAATAAAGATCCAGCTATGCCTTTAAAATACTTCTTAAATTTTTAATCTGAATAAAATTTCAGGACTCCTGTCTGGTATAAAATGACAAAGCTGTATACCGATGAAGAGATATTGAGACTGAAAGAAGCGGTGCTGAATTTGGACATATATTGTATGGGACTTATATAAGACTTGTTTGAATCTTAATTTAAACTGTGCATGATCTATTCTTTGGGGCGAGGAGAGCGGAGATCATAGTTTTCTTGGATTGTGGTTTGGGATGAATGGAGTCGGGTGGCGTGGGGTAGATGGAAGGGTAGTGAACGTTCAATTAGATTACCTTGATCCAGAATGTAAGCTGATTTTTGTATAAATTGTTATTTGAATACAAGATTAAGAAAGATTATCTGGAGAGTCTACATGAGGGTGGAGTAAATATGAGGGGAGCAATGGATGAGGATAAAATATATATGCGGACACGGGTAAAGGCAGGATGGGAGGTATAAAATTTATATGCGGAAGCAGGCAAAGACATTGTTTAAGATTTTAAAAATAATGAGAAGCTGAGTTTAATGTTAGAGAGTTTATTGACTTCTCTTTCTTGGGGGGGGGGTTTCCCCCCCTTTTTTCTTTTTATTATTCTTTTCTTTTTTGTTCTTTATTTTTTATTATTATTATTATTTTGTAACTTCTAATCTATTTGGTTTCAATATACTCCAGACTTTGCTTGATAAAGAACGATGCCGGGAATGGGATCTGGGAAGTCAGAAGGGGGTCAGGGAGGGGGGTTCAGGGGGTGGGTGGGGGGGAGGGTGGAAATATAGACTCAATTTTCAGAACAATGAATGCACTTGGATACTGTTGCTTTTTTTTCTTTTTCTTTTCTTTTCTTCTTTCTTTTCCTTTTCTTTTTCTTTTGTTTCAGTACAAAACAAATAGACCAATGAATACTAGAAATACACCGAAGCGAGGTGTAGAGGGAAAGAAGAGGGGGGAATTAAGAGGGAGTGAGAAGGGAATGTAAGGAGGGTGAGATGGTGGGAAGGGGAGAAAGGAATGGCTGAGGGGGAGGGCAAGTAGAAGAGGGGATTGTTGGAAGGGAGAAATGAAAGTTGGAGGGGTAGAAGGAAGGGTGTATGTAGGATAGAAGTGTTATGAGTTGTTTATTGCTTCTTTTTTTTTAACTGCACAGTATTTAAGTGATTGTATAAAGGAAAATGAAAATGTAATAAAAGATTACTCTTGAAATAAATAAAAAATAAAAAAAAGAAGGGAGAATGATAATAAATTATATTGCATGGAAGATGGGAATTTTTGGTATTAAATATTATGGATGTTCAGCTAAAATAGGATATGAGGATTTGATGTCAATAGAGGATTTTACAAACAATAAATGAAATGTCAGCATGTGGTTATGGATTAACTCTTTGGCATAGTTAAGGTTGAAGGATGTTTAAATAACTGTAGTTAACTAAAACTGGAGGTATAATGATATCAATATGGTAAACATTTGAGTTAAGATATTTGAATTAATATGAATTAATGGAAGAGATGCACCAAAACATGTTGTAACCAGCTGATATACTTTTTTTTAATAATATATACCTGTGTTTTTTTCTTTTTTTCTTTTGTTTTTTGTTTTTTCTTCCCTGCCTTGTCTTTTGTTCTTTTTGTCTTTTTTTTTTTTTTTTTACTTTTTCTTTTCCCACTGGTGTGGGCATGTATTGTTTAAGAGTATTATTATTATCAATATTTTTAAATAATAATTACAGTCAAACGAAAATGGATATATGACGATGGTGATATGTATGAATATCTGAGTTAAAATGCTTGAGTTAACATGAGTTACGTTTGTTGACTGTGGAGGAGATGTACCAAAGTTTATTTGTGACCGACTGATACACTTTCTATAGCATGTAAAGAAAGATGTTGTACTTGTTTTAAATTGAAATTAAAAATTTTTTAATTAAAAAAAAAAGCCTCATCAAGTTGATATGCAAGACGGTTGGCCTTGACCAAGTCCAAACACAGGTCACCAGCAGCAGCAGAAGATAGTGAGAACAAAACTCCCTTAGGAGCCGAGGTGGCACAGTGGTTAGGGTGCAGTACTGCAGGCCACTTCAACTGACTGTTATCTGCAGTTCAGTGGTTCAAATCTCACCAGCTCAAGGTTGACTCAGCCTTCCATCCTTCTGAGGTGGGTGAAATGGGGAACCAGACTGTGGGGGCAATATGCTGACTCTGTAAACCGCTTAGAGAGGGCTGAAAGCCCTATGAAGCGGTATATAAGTCTAACTGCTATCGCTATTCATAACTCCTCCAGCACCAGTAATTCCTCCTCCCAAATATCTCAAGCCTCCTCCCTCCCCATTTCTATGACAGCAGATAGCAAGCAAGGAAAGTAGAGGCTGACCCCCCCCCCCGTGACATATAATTCTTACTATTCAAAAAGTGAACTTCATGCAGAGAAAGACTAAAAGGCCATTAACTTGGTTTAAACAAGGTTTCAAACAACAAGGCCTCCATGAAAGAGAAAAATACAAGAATGAAAGGCAGTAGAAGTATCGAGGAACTTAAAAAATATGAAGGGATATGAAAAAAAAGCAAATAAAGTTTCAAAACATATAATGGAGAACTGAAATGCATAAATATGAAATAATTTTAATGAAAGCTTTTTTCTGATTCTAGAAGAAGTGCAGTGGTAAGTTCCATGTAGCAGTATACAGTTAGTTCTTGACTTACAACCATTTGTTTAGTGACTGTTTGAAATTATAACGGCACTGAAAAAAGTGACTTCTGATCATTTTTCACACTTATGACTGCTGCAGTATCTCTGTGGTCACATGATCAAAATTTGGACACTTTGCAACTGGCATGTGTTTATGACGGTGTGTGTCACATGATCCCCTTTTGTCACCTTCTGACAAGCAGGTCACAAAGGGGAAACCAGATTTACTTAACAACTCCATTGCTAATTTGATTATTGGAGTGATTCACTTAACAACAGGGGCACAAAAGGTCGTAAAATGGGGTAAAACTTAACAAATGTTAACTTTTAGACATTTTGGGCTCAATTGCCATCATAAGTCAAGGACTACCTGTACATGACCAGTTGGCAGCTCAGTCTCAATAAAATGTTGGAATTGCAAACCTACTCACATTCAGAAGAATTCTGTCTCGATTCGATAGGGTCCATTACCAGACACCCTGTCTTCAATTGCAGTCTCCTTAAGAGAATGAAAGAAGTACCATATTTTTCGGAGTATAAGACATTTGAAGCTTTTTTTCCCCAGCCCTAATGAGGTGCTAATGGGTGAAGTGATCTTCCGTGCTTAGCCTGAAATGGAGCTTCACTCGTTAGCACCCCATTAGGGCTGAAAAAAAAAGCTTCCAAAAAGTTACATTCACAGTATAAGACACACCCAAATTTCCACCCTCCTTTAGGGCAGAAAAAGGTCCATCTTATACTCTGAAAAATACAGTAATAATTAACCTTACACAAAGATTGTCCTACAGGAATGCATTTTGAAAAATGTAAAAGGCTTGGAAATTTGAAATAGGTAGTAGGTGTGAATGTATGTGGAGCTGTGATGATGAGATGGAAGCTATGCTTCATGCTCCTACGTATCTATCATAATTTCTGCATGTTCTGGTGCATGATACATTAATTTGTTTTGTTTCAATTTTAGCACTTTCACTCAAAACTGCATAATTGTATTTGCTTTAGTTTCAAGTCTTGGAAAAAAAAGATTGCTGTGCTTTTTTCTTCTTCTTTTCAATTCAGTGGTCATATTTTTTTTTCCTGCTGAGCTGAATTGGAATGCAGAAAAGCAGAGAGATGCTCAATCATTCATTCTTAAAAATAATAGTTGCACAAGGATTCCGTTTGGATGCTGGAACCATGTTGGAAAATCCGTAAGCTCACTCCTTTGCATGAAATTCTGCCAAATGAATAGCTAACATGCACAATTAAAGCAAATTATGTAAATGTGCATATATCATTTTCCCTCCTTTTTTCATAGCTCTGTTTTTCCAGCCACTCAAAGTGAGATGCAAGATCATATGAACCCGATGTGTAAAGTGCAAATTGTCACATCAAAACCATGTGCAAATACTTGTAGAAGTTAAGAGAAAACTAGAAAGTAATTAAGACAACAGGATAAGTGGAGCTGCTACTGTTTATTGACAGATGTCAAGGCTTACTGCTTAAGAGGATGCATCAAGGGGAGTTTTCAGCTTATATTTATACCATGTAGCACAGCATGTAGTAAACATCTATTCTTGTTGCAAATTAGTCACCCTTAAAGTCTATACTCCCTCAAATTACACCATAAATGTATTAAAAGTTTTTTCTTATTCTTAAATGATCATGCAAAACTATATTGAAGTTTGTTTTTCTCAGCTTACAAGATGATAATATGATTTCTAAATTTTAACCTGCATAGTATCCTTGGAGACAAGAAGTTACATACAATGTTCCCTCTAATTTTTTTTCAGTGTGTGCGGAAAAGTATAGTATTTGAGCAGCACATTTTCATGCCTGAGCACCTGAATTTTTCTCACAGATGTTTCACAGAGCAATTGATTTATAGGATCCGAATTGGAATGGAGAAAAATGGTTTTGTGCATGAGTGTGTGTGTGTGTGTGTGTGTGTGTTTGAGTGAGCGAGGGATCCAGTAAGGGAACTGCGCCTATTTAGGAAAGAAGGTAAATTATTGCAAACATGATCAATCGAAGATAAGTATGGGGACAGGTTGGGCAGTAGAGAGAAAGTGATAAAAGAGTGGGGGAGAGGAAGAAAAAAAGAGGGAAGGGAGACAGAAAGAGACAGAGAAGAACAGAGAAAGTGACAGAAGAGTGGGAAAGAAGGAGAGAGAAAGAGAGACAAAGAGAAAGGGTGAAAGAGACAGAAAGAGACAAAGAGGAGAGAGAAAGGAGAAGGAGAGAGAAAGTGACAGAAGAATGGAAAAGAGGGAGAGACAAAGAGAAGAGAGACAAAGAGAAAGAGGATGAGAGAGACAGAGAAAGAAGAGAGGAAGAGGAAAGAGTAAGAGAGAACATTTCATTTCAACCCTGAGGTGCAAATATTCTCTTTGATTGGTAATTTTATTTGTCCATTTACTATCCAATACTCTCATTTCTCCTTAAGTTCATCAAAATTTCCCTTCTTTTTATTGAATTTATCACAATACCATGAGAACAACTTTTTCAGCATAACTTTACAGCTATTTAAAATATATAGTAATTTAGGTCAGGTTTTCAGAACATTAGTCTATTTATAAGTCACTAAGTGCAAAGAAACAGATTCAGGAAGTTGGCTTCCCTTTTTGTAATTGCCTATTGCCTGCTTAATTTTCTACCTACATTTTTGATAACTGATATTTACGTTGACCAAAGAAGCCCATCATAGAAAGAAACCCTCCCTATGAACTTTGTTGGGTTTCCATGGAATGAAGTTTGATCTTTTTCTCAACCATACAATAGCATATTCTTTCTAAGGAGGATATAATCAAGATAGTCCATAATTGCCCATCAATCTAACAGTATGGCGATTGACAATCTCTTTATATTTCAACTCTAACTCTTTCAGTCTTAAAGGTTTGGTGAGGAGAAATCCAAAAATTCTTTTAAAGAGGAAAAAAAATGCTTGCACAATTGCACCCATTGAGACATGTATATATACACAACACACAGAGAAACAAACTTAACAAAGTGCTAAGTCTGCCCACTAACTAACTAACTAACTAACTAACTAACTAACTAACTAACTAACTCTCTCTTTCTCTCTCTCTCCCTCTTAAAGAGAAGAGAAGAGAGAAGAGAGAGAGAGAGAGAGAAAGAGAGAGAGAGAGAGAGAGAGAATCCCTCCTTCCTTCAGCCCAACACTCTTGCTGGCATCCTGGATGGATGAGAGGGACTGCAGAGGGTCTCCTCGAGTCTAGGGCAGTGAGTCATTCGATGGGAAACGTGCCTCTTGGAAGGAATGACCCGGCTTGGCTCTCGCTTTCAATCGAACGGAGAAGCAAAGAGACAGGAGAGACGAAGCGAGAGCCAAGCCAGGTCATTCCTTCCAAGAGGCACATTTCCCATTGAATGACTCGCTGCCCTAGACTCGAGGAGACCCTCTGCAGTCCTTCTTGTCTGGCCGGGATGCCAGCGAGAGTGTTGGGCTGAAGGAAGGAGGGATACACACGCTCACGCTCTCCCTCCCTCCCCTCCTCCTCCTCCTCCTCCCTCCCTTCCTCTCTCTCTCTCAAATGACAAATCCGAGCAGCCGCTGCTGGGAGCCGGTCCCATGCCTTCTCCCAACCCCCACACCCCTTCTCTCAGCTACTTCCTGCCTTGTGATTGCTGTCTCCAGGCTGGCTCTCCCCTCCTATTATAGTGGAAGGCGTCTCACAAAAACGACTGGGTGGTAGTTGGAAACTGCTGCATGGTGTTTTGTTGCCACATGCGTGGCCGCGCACGCGTGTACCTTAGAGGGAACAGTGGTTATGTAGTTACACTTCATTTCATACGTTTTTAGACTGTGGTTATATTACAGAGTGCAGTCCATTCAGCATGCATGTTGGAACAAGATGACTTTTCATTAGAAAATGAAACATAGCACTTCCGCTTTAAGGTCCTATGTTGTAAATTCCTAGAAAGTCTACCCCATCCTTAGTCTGAGAGCTGAAGAAGCTTCTTGGGTAGGAACCAAAATGTCTTCAAGGAAAAATCAGAAAGTCCAGTTGCCTCTTGAAAAAGCACCTTTGGGACAGCCCTTGTCTGCTTTGTAAATTTATAACAACCGTTCCATTTCTACTTTATAACCTATACACCACCACCATTAGTTACTCTGACATTTCTCAGCTCATAACTACTTGTATTATAGAACTCATGAATGAATGAACATCCAAATCACAATTGAATCCTATCAATGGAATTCTAAAGTATTATAACTTTTATTTATTTTTATTATATTAAAATAACCAAGTACAACCATGCCACCATGACACCCTCAACAAAAAAATGCAGTAGTGTTTATACAGTGAAGGAAAAACCCTACATATATTATACTAATTCACATAAAATAAATGTAGTAGAAAGGGAAAAAAATTAATACCTCTCCATCCCCGGTCCATTTGGAGACTTGGTTATATTGTCAGGTCCAAACCTGAGTGGCGTTTCTTGTGTTTAATATATGGATATTAATATTATGGATAATATTATTATCTATAATAATAACATGGATCCTTATAATTGCTTACACATGTATAGTTATATGCCTTTTTAGATTGAATCAGTCTGTATGTTAGATAGATAGATAGATAGATAGATAGATAGATAGATAGAGAAAGAGAAAGATAGATAGATGATAGATAGATAGATAGATAGATAGATAGATAGATAGATAGATAGATATAGAGATACATAGATGGATAGATGGATAGATAAAGAGGTAGATATAGATAGATAGATAGATAGATAGATAGATAGATAGATAGAAAGATAGAAAGAGAAAGAGAAAGAGAAAGAGAAAGATAGATAGATGATAGATAGATAGATAGATAGATAGATAGATAGATAGATAGATAGATAGATATAGAGATACATAGATGGATAGATAAAGAGGTAGATAGAGATAGATAGATAGATAGATAGATAGATAGATAGATAGATAGATAGATAGATAGATAGATATAAGACAGTCAGGTAGAGACATGTAAATGGAGAAGATTTCAACTTGTTCCTTAGTTGAAAATCCTCCTATTTGCTGCAGCACCTTCTATCTGACTCATAAAATCAGAGTAGTAATTCTGGCCTCAGGGGGCAATTGTAAATATTACTCTGAAAATAAAGTATGTGATGCTTGAAATTTGAACAAAATCTGTTAGATAAATTCTAATGATAATGTCAGGGAGAAGAAAATGGCTCAGAATGATGGTAGCTGCCATTCTTGGGGATAGGCTATTTGGTCATGACCATATTTCATTCTGAAACAGTATGACAGCATTGGTACTTGCATTTGTTTCTGTTCCCTTCCCCTTTTCTTTCTTTCTTTCTTTCTTTCTTTCTTTCTTTCTTTCTTTCTTTCTTTCTTTCTTTCTTTCTTTCTCCCTCCCTCCCTCCCTCCCTCCCTCCCTCCCTCTCTCTCTTTCTTGTAATGACTATGCTGCCTAGGGACGATGAGAACACCATGCCAGCCAAGAAAGAATGCCACTGCTATAAAGATGTGCACTGCTTTGGGTGCTTTGTCTAGAAACAATATAAAAACACAATGGCTTATTTAACAAGTGACAGTGGTTTGTTTAAGAAAACGTTCGCCATAAGTACAAGGGCTGCTTCTCTTATTTTAATATGCCAAGAGGCTGCAAAGAAGGGCTTTAAAGCAAATACTGAAAGAGCTTCAAGGAAGTCAATATCTTATGACTTAATGAAGCACCATTGAAGAACGATGTTGTGAGTGATTCAAGATCATTTACCTATCCATCTTCTTTGCTTAATGGAAGAACCCAACTCCTAGCAAGAGGAATAACCAGCAAGATGATACAATCAATTTCCCCGTGAAGAGCCCAGTTCTGTCTGCCTCGGTGATTCATCTTTATGCAAGGCCTTAGCCGTCTCATTTAACTATCAAAGCTAATCCAGATCATTTGGACAGACTCTGGAGGTTGCACCTGCTCTTTACCAGTAATTCAGTTTGCCTGCTCCACTGTCAACCAACTGCTGTGCAATTTGGAGTCTCATTGAAATGCATTCCAGCATGAACTGCTCTTGCCAGCACTCATGTGGTGATGCCTTGTGCCAGCTTGACGAGTTCAAAGGTGCTGGCAACTTTCCTTTGAACACAAAGGTGCTGGCCGCTTGCCTCCGAATCATGTTCTTTTGGTCTGACAAACAATCTGTAACCTTGCAGTGGGATTAAATAATCCCCCCACCACAGTTACTAACTTTGTAAAACAAAACAAAAAAGCAGAGTTTAATTTCTTTTTTGCTACCTTGTCTCCCCTGTATTATTTTGTGTGGTAGAGATTTTTAAAAAATTGATATGATTGGGGAATTGCAAGATGATGCCATCTTGTATTGCTCTTAGCTCCCTAATCTTTCCCTTTGTTTATATAATTGCCATTTGCTCGGTGAGGATATTTTTATTCTGCCTTTCCATCTTTATAAAGAAATTCCAAAGGCAGCTTACTAATCAAGACAGAATATGAAGCTTCACACTAATCAAAATTAGTAACACTCAAACTAGAAATGAAATATAAATGCTCAAGTATGGTCTAAAATCAAATGAAGAGCAATCAAACATTAAAGCACATAATGTAATTCCATAAATGCAGCTAAAGCATCTTACAAATGACTACAAACTGTAGGGAATCGGGGACGCTCTATTATGATGATAATAAAGTAAATGGTATTTTATTTGTGGCTAGTTCCAGTTATGCTTGATGGGGAAAGGGGTCAAACTCATGACCCCTCACTTGTGGGGTGTCTCAGGTCTCAATGCTCTCTTCTCATCTGTTTTGCATGAAGCCTTGGGGTTCGGCATTTGGTATCATCAATAAGATAGAAAGATAGATAGATAGAAAGATAGAAAGATAGAAAGATAGAAAGATAGAAAGATAGAAAGATAGAAAGATAGAAAGATAGAAAGATAGAAAGATAGAAAGATAGAAAGATAGAAAGATAGAAAGATAGAAAGATAGAAAGATAGAAAGATAGAAAGATAGAAAGATAGAAAGATAGAAAGATAGAAAGATAGAAAGATAGAAAGATAGAAAGATAGAAAGATAGAAAGATAGAAAAAATAGATGATAGATATAGATATGTTTTCTCAAAAATAAGACTTCCCCAGATAATAAGTCCTCCCTGAAAATATTGCAACACAGCAGCAGCCATGAGATGACCACGCTTGCTGCCTCCTGCACCTCAAAAATAATAAGACCTCCCTGAAAATAAGGCGAAGGACTTATTGGGGGGGGGTCAAAAGAAAATAAGACCATGTCTTATTTCTGGGAAACATGATTGATTGATAGATAGATAGATAGATAGATAGATAGATAGATAGATAGATAGATATGAATGAATGGATGGATGGGTAGGTAGATAGGTAGATAGGTAGATAGATATAGATAGATGATAGATGGACAGATAGATAGATAGATAGATAGATAGATAGATAGATAGATAGATAGATAGATAGATAGATAGATAGAGATAGATAGATAGATAGATAGATAGATAGATATAGATATAAAATGGATAGATGGATGGATGGATGGATGGACGGATGGACGAATGGACGGATAGACGGATAGACGGATAGACGGATAGACGGATAGACGGATAGACGGATAGACGGATAGACGGATAGACGGATAGACGGATAGACGGATAGACGGATAGACGGATAGACGGATAGACGGATAGACAGATAGACGGATAGACGGATCCGATAGACGGATAGACGGATAGACGGATAGACGGATAGACGGATAGACGGATAGACGGATAGACGGATAGACGGATAGATGGATAGACGGATAGACGGATAGACGGATAGACGGATAAACGGATAGACGGATAGACGGATAGACGGATAGACGGATAGATATAGATAGATGGATGGATGGATGGATGGATGGATGGATGGATGGATGGATAGATAGATAGATAGATAGATAGATAGATAGATAGATAGATAGATAGATAGATATTATCAATATGATGCCCAGTGATATTTTGGATAAAGCTCAATAAAGTCTCCATTTATTCAGGATATGTCCCAGAGGCTGGTTTCATTTCTGTATCTGGAGGCTATATTAATAAACCAGCATCCAAAGGCTGTAAGGTCTGCTGGCAGGCCTTCTGTCCTGTAGCCCCTTTGTTGCAACTTGGGATGCGAGTTTATTAGTACAGCCACCATATTAAGTGACATAGGCAGTGAGAACAAGGTTAAAACATTCAGCCTTTTGCAGAGAGGCGGATTTTGGGCAGAAAGTGAAAAAAATGTTGTATGGAGTCAAGGGTTGGCTAAATAAAACTATTTTCCTGGATTCTCTTCCCCCCACCCCCCATTGAAAAGATCAGAAACGGCACAGTTGAATATCTGTATTTGGCCACCAAACTGTAGCTTTGAGACCTGGGACTGTTTTAGGGGAGTGGGAGGATGATACAGTCACACACAGGGGCCTGCAGTTTTTCCCACCCTTGATGGAGTGTTACAGGCAGGTGCAGAGCTTCATTTATTAATAATTTGACTCAGTCTCTTAAAACAGGAGGTTTGGCACCTCATCTCCTGGATTCAATATTCAATCTAGAGATAAAGCAGGGAAAGAATTGGAAGCAGCCCCAGAGATTAACTGAGTCCAAGATGTTTTGGACTGATTTTATGAAGCCTGTGCAAATACCAACAGCAAATCCACGATTTATAATTCCTTGCTCATGAAACACCTGAAACAACCACTTGCCTGCAGTCACCTACACATCACGATATATACTGAGATCATAGGACTGAAATCAGTGGTGGGATTCAATTTTTTTTAACTATTGGTTCTGTGGGCTTGGTTGGTAGGTGTGGTGTGGCTTGGTGGGCTTGGCAAGGGAAGGATACTGCAAAATCCCCATTCCCTCCCCACTCCCGGGGGAAGGATACTGCAAAATCCCCATTCCCTCCCCACACCTGGGGGAAGGATACTGCAAAATCCCCATTCCCTCCCCACTCCCGGGGGAAGGATACTGCAAAATCCCCATTCCCTCCCCACACCTGGGGGAAGGATACTGCAAAATCCCCATTCCCTCCCCACCCCAATAACATGCTTTCCAGCTCCATTCTCCTGTGCAAGTAATAAAAGAACACCCAGTGATCAGATGGGAGGTCGGGAGGCAGCAATAGACTGACCATCAGCTGGGACTCGGAGGCTAAGAGGCAGTAAATAGATCGGGGGCAAGGCCAGTCAGTGGTGGTATTTGATGGTTCTCTGAACTACTGAAATTTCTGCTACCCGTTCGGCAGAACCGGTCAGAACTGCTGAATACCAACTCTGATGTTTGGATGTCACTGTTCTCCCTGTGCTTTTGACTGATTCGATTGGGCTACAGAGACGTTATTGTTGCACAGATAGTTTAAGGTAGAGAAGCAGTTAAAACCATCCATTATACTTGCACAACCTCATGCATCAAATCTAGCGCATGCACATGAAATGAGAATTGGCCTTTGGTATTAATGTCACTGATTGTATTACCCCAGAGAAAGGAGAGCTTTA
This sequence comes from Thamnophis elegans, assembly GCF_009769535.1. Taxonomy (NCBI): domain Eukaryota; kingdom Metazoa; phylum Chordata; class Lepidosauria; order Squamata; family Natricidae; genus Thamnophis; species Thamnophis elegans. Next base: position 30,744,559 of record NC_045542.1, read on the forward strand.
TTAATCCTGCGGTGTTGCTGTTTGTGCTCTTTTAAATTGAGCCTGGAAACAAAACAAAATCAGTATGGCAGAATTACACGCTTACAATGCTGGAGCCCCAGCTTACCATCTGGAAGTGCCTTTTGGGATGGATTGCATTTTGTGAATTATTTTTAAGGCAGCATGATGAGAAGGAGGAGTCAAACGTGATTATAATACAAGCATAAAAAATTAATACTGGGGTTCTCAAGTTTTCAAAGAAAGTTTGGCAACAAGGTTACAATCTATGTGACTCTTCCTCATGTATAGATGTAGATGAGATTTGAGAAGAGGGTATCTCCTGTATCTTTTTTTTAGTCCTCTCTCTACAACATTATGTTCAAGGATACTAACAGTCTGGTGCTTTTGAATGGGATTTCATGAGATTTCACATGAAAAGGTCTCTATGTAGGGTGAAAGGAATATGGACCTGTTGTCAGGCCTTCTCTCTTGTAGCCTTTCTTCTTTGGAATATCCTCTGGATGTTTGTGCAGCAACTTTTCTTCTGGCATGTCCCAAAGCTGTGAAAACAACACAATTCTCACCCTGTTTTTGAATGTATCTGAATCTCATGGCTATAGGAGGAGCTGGGGGGTTTATTAACTGTATGGCTTTCTTTCTGTTATTATTCTTTATTTTTACCCAGTACTAAGAGTCTAAGAATTGGGTGCACTATTTCCCCAATCAATCAATCAATCAAATAAGAAGGCCATCCTCTTGTATGATCTACATAGTGGTGGGATGCAACCGGTTTAACAACTGGTTCAGTGAGCTGGCGTGCACAGTGTTAGAAAACTGCCCATTTTAAGCTTAAAAACGTAACTTCTATGTCAGCGCCTATAATTAAAACAGTTGACACGTGGCAATCGGCTGTGCTACGCGAATCAGCTGAGCTAAAAAACAGGGAAATATAGGACAGGAAAGGGCAGGGGCAGGTAGGTGGGGCCAGCTGCTCACCAGAACTACCGGTTTGCCCAAACCAGTCTGAACTGGCTGACTCCCACTCCTGGATCTATGGCAAAAACTCCAGATTTCAGTAAGATTTTGAAAATCTCAGGGGAGCAATGTTTGGGGAGGGAGGGATGTTGATATCTAAGCATCTGAAATGCTTGCCAATTTTGGCAGTTGAAGTTCTCCAACCTTACAGTTCCCAATGTTGAAAAACCACTGACCCAAGGCAGGGTAAGAAAAAGATGGTCCAGCACTTCAGCATGCTATGTGCACCCTGGATATATAAGGTTTCTGGAAGATCAGCATCAGTACCTAGCCAAAACAAATGTGATGACAGTTCCTCCCTTCTGGAAGTCTCATACAAGATCTCTCTTCCTGGGTCCTGTGAAACTCTTTTGCTTGGCAGAATATGATATTTACCACATGGCATTTACTTTATTTTTTTCTATCATGCAAGTACATCAGAGGTGGGTTCCTACCAGTTCGCACCAGTTCGGTAGAACTGGTTCGTCAAATCTACCAAACCGGTTAGAAGAGGTTCCACCAGAAAGCAGGCCACACCTACAGAAGAGGTTCCAAAATTTTTTGAAACCCACCACTGACACACACACACACACACACACACAGAGAGAGAGAGAGAGAGAGAGAGAGAGAGAGAGAGAGAGAGAAAGAGAAAGGAAGAAAGAAAGAAATAAAGAAAAAAGAAATAAAAAGTGTGAGATGAAAGGAAAAAAGGAAAAAGGCACAGAGACACAAAAGGAAGGAGAGAGAGAGAGAGAGAGAGAGAGAGAGAGAGAGAGAGAGAGAGAGAGAGAGAGAGAGAAAGAAAACACATGGCCGACAAGCCACTCCCACCAGGTCACATGGCCAGCAAGCCACTCCCACAAAGGAGGCCACACCCACAGAGTAGGTTCGAAAATGTTTTGAAACCCACCACTGAAGTACATGATTCTCTTTCCAAGAGACCAGGGGTGGTATTCACTTACTTTCCCTACTGGTTCACAAATGTGAGCGAGCGCATGCACTTGAACTTCCCAACGCATGCACTTTGGCTTGAAAATGTGCCTAAATAGGATGACATAGAGCCAAGGTGGTGGAGGGGATGGGGGAGGGCAGGGCCACTTCAATTTCCACTACCAGTTTTGGTGAACCGGTCCAAACCGGCTTAATACCACCTCTGCAGGGGTGTAGAATAGCCAGAGTTGACCTGTCTCCTCTTCAAGCATTCAACAAGGCAAAAGGTAGCTCAGAGGTGGAATATAGTGACATATTTTGGGAGTAATTCATAACTCAGGATGTGAGAAAAGGAAGTTTCGTGCCATGTTTCTCTTTTCCATTTTTGAGCCGTTCATGGTTTCTTTTCCCTCTGCTGCTTTGCCAGGCAACCGTAGATAATTCAGGTTAACAGATCTCTGCAACATTTCAGCCCTGACACTTAATGACATTATTCGAAGTAACACTTGATTTAAGATTTGAACTTTTGTAGCAGTGCTTTCTAGTGCCAATGAGTTTTCACATTTCTAATAAAATGAATATGACTTTTGCCTCTGGTCATGTAGTAAATCCATGGTTGCCTGAGCTGTGGAATCAGCCTTCCCATGCTTCTATTCCTCCAAAGAATGAGCTTAAATCATGTTGCGTCCTGAGGACATTTCCCTGAATGACTTTATCCATTTTTATGCCACCTGCAAGAACGAATAGCTTTATTTCAGAGGAAGACAGCCAATGAAGGAATGTTGGATCTGTCTCAGGCATCTGACTTTGAATTTGACTATTGGTAAGTGAAGAGATCTGCTTCTTCTAATTCCAATATTAGGTACTCCAAGAATTCCAATATTATAAATAGGAATAGCTTGCCTTCGGAAGTTGACAGTGCTTCAATGCTGCAGGTTTTTAAGAAGAGATTGGGCAGCCATTTGTCCAGGATGGAATAGGGTCTCCTGCTTGAGCAGGGAGTTAGGCTAGAAGACCTTCAAAGTCCCTTCCAACTCCGTTATTCTGTTGTTCTAATCCTCTTTCAGTAGAGATCTTCAAGATCAATTACATGCGGTACAATGGTTAAAGTTTGACTGGGACTGAACTGAAGAATTTTTAAATTATTAAACAATTTAATATGGCTGCATATCTGACTCTGATTAAGAAAATAGAAGAATGAAACAATCCAAATTAAAACAAAAACAATTCGTGGTTTTAACATTAAAATAATGCAGCCAAGATGCTCAAGAAACTTATATTCTATACAGAGCTTACATACAGCAGAACTCATCTAACACCCCAATCCTCTGTTAGGTGAGATTATTAGTCAATAACGTGAACTCTGTTTCTTTTCAAGGAAATATTTCTTATTTTTCAGATTGTAGAATATCATATATGCTGTTAAATTTAGATATTGGTTATGTTATGTTTATCTTTGAGTAAGATAATACTTGATTACCTATTTGTATCTGTACTGGTGAAAGTCAGAAATCTCCCCCCCCCCCTTTTAAAAAACTTTTCTCCCTTTTGATTCCCTTCCCTTTTTTTCCTGGAATTTTGTATTTTATCCTCTCTCCAAATTTAAATAAGGTATTTAAATTTTAAATTTTCAGTATCAAAGGCACAATGAAACTGCATTCCTCTGATCTTAAGTCTTAAGAATGTAATAAATTACTACATCTCTTCTCATTATTAGCAACACTCATCCCAAGCAACAGGATGGGTCAACTCATCCTGGCCAGCCAGCTCACTCTGGTTGGCTTGCCCCAGGCAACTCGCCCAGCCGATTCACCGTGAACAACATGCCCTGCAGCAACTTCCCATGGGACAATTCAATGCAGGTTAATTCAGGAGAGGGTCAAATGAATCACAATGAGTCTTGTCTTGTTTTTAGGTTTGAACTTTGAATTGTCCCATGGTAAGTTATCCTAGATCCTCCCACTCCAGGAGAGCAAGAGATGAGAAACAACATTCAGAACTGGCATCCAAACTTGCCTGCTGAGAGAAACACTCTCTGGTTCAGTCCCTCAGTTGGAAGTCCCCTTCTTAAGAATTGGACAAATAAGCCATTTCCAATTTCTTCCACACTGCAAGGTCTATTGTCCCTTGGATAACACAACTCAAGGCAGAATGCTAATGCTAGGAATAATGAATCAACTCCAACAAGCAGGGACCAGCATTTTACTAACTTGGTTAAGCTTGGGGGGAAAAGGAACCAGCTTTGCTTAGTATTAGATGGGGAAGTATTAGTGTTTTACTTAGGCTGAGATTATATGAGAAGTAAAAATCAAAAACAATCCACAGAAGAATGCAGCAGTAAAACACTTCCCTACTGTTGCCAAAGAAACTCCCATAGACTTAGGCACTTTGTATCACTGTGAATCCAAGTTAAGGGAGCTTTCATGTAAGGTGTGAATTTGGGGTATTGTGTTACTCTTCTATGGCCAATTACCACATCATCAGCCATGCTGCAGAAGAAAGGTTCTAGGGTAGACTCTTAGTTTTTATTGGGATTTCCTCCCTGATCTAATTCTTCAAAAAGCCTCTTGTTGGCTTCTCACTGAGTATCTTTCTTGGATCCTACTTGATGTTTGTAGTTGTTCTTACAAACTATTTGGAAGGGATTCTGGAAATAGTTGTGCAGATAAAGCCTTTGGTTGACTGCAGGAATGATGAATAGCATGAATTCAAGCCGAGATTCACAAAAGATTCATTGCTCTGTGTTTCCTACCTCTAGCCCAATTTGTAAACTAAAAAGGCTCTGATAGAAGAAAATACTCACCTTTTTTTAGCTACAACATTTAGTCCTATATATAAAACAGACTAACCTGCATGATGTAACCTCTCAGTTAAGTGGGTGGGCTCAATTACGGCTCAATTAAAAAGCCTATTCAACGATTGTTTCTCAGTTAAACTGATAACGCAGTACAATGAATTGCAACTGAATTCTCATTTGGTGATTCTCCATTAGAAGCAATTTGAAGAGGTGTTGCGGCATCTCACTGCATTTTGAGCAGTAGCAGCATCAGCAGCAGTGTTTTATAGCAAAACTGATTACGCCAGTTCAGTACTATTTCTTTTGGCAGCTTTGTGAACCTGACTGTGGTTAACACAAATGGAGTCCACATAAGGCTGTCAAGAGCCTGGTTACTTGAAATGCCACCTGTCTCCCATAGCATTCACCTTGACAGTTCAAGCAGCCTGGCCTGCTCCAGGTTCCATCAATTAAATAATGCCATCTATTGGGACTCTGGAAGCATGCCTTCTCTGTAGCAGTGCCTGCCCTCAGAAATGAGGTTCTCCCCCAAAATCAGGACAGCTCCCGTTCTGCTGTTGTTTAGAAAAACCATGAAGACCCGACTCTTTGCAGGAAGGGGGGCAGTAGTAGAGAAAGGAAATAAAAAGAAAAGCAGAGGTATAAAAGATTGACCCGATTAATAAAATGGGCTTTGGAAAATTTCAAAATCCTCCTCCCAAATCAGGGATGAAATCCAGCAGGTTCTGACAGGTTCTGGAGAACCGATAGCAGAAATTTTGAGTAGTTCAGAGAACCAGTAAATACCACCTCTTGGCTGGCCCCAGAGTGGGGTGGGAATGGAGATTTTGTAGTATCCTTCCCCTGCTACGCCCACCAAGCCACACACACCAAGCCATAACAAGCCCACCAATTTTTATTTTAAAAAAATGAATTTCACCACTGCCCCCAAATTACATATGGGCTGGACTGATTATAAAAAGCCATCTGATTCATTATCACAGTTTTGGATCTTCAATTGTTTGGAAACAACTGGCATATGTAAAAACACTAGAATGTTTATAGCAGAAATAATGAAGCAATGGAAGGCAGAATTGGTGGTTGGAAATGAAAACTATGGGCTTGTCAACACGAGAAGCATCTTCCAAGGTGACTCATCATCACCCATATTATTTGTCATTGCTATGAGCCCACTTTCAGTGATGTTGAAGATATTGAAGAAAACAAAACTTGGCTATCAAACAGAAAAAAAATGCTAATAAAATTTCACATTGGCTTTATATGGATGATAGGAAGCTTTATTGAAAACCAGAAATCGAAATCCAGTCATTGACAAACCTTGTAAGAATTTTTAGCATAGATATAACAATGGAATTTGGTTACAAATATGCCACAGTAGCAATAAAATGGGGTAAAATCATAGACAGTAATGGAAATGACCTTGATTCATTGAAAAAGAGAAATTCACCGCTGGAATAAAGAGCTTGCTCAAGAGGGTATATCGAGATGTATTTATCCGCATGAACCTCTTTCTTTCAGTTTAACTCTCATATTTTAAAAATAAACTCAACAATAAGTGGAAAACCTAAGTCCAAGGACATATTAAATAATAGCTTCTGTTAAAAGACCTTAATTCAAATTATCCCAGTAATACATTCTTTAGAGAAACTGTTGTCTATAGTAGCAGAGTTCTATTTGTCTTATCTTTTATCTTTCTCTTGTTTTTCTTTCCATTAAAACACCGCCCTCCCTTTCCTCCCTCCCTCCCTCTCTTGAAACATGAAATATATATTCTGCAGTTATTTCTTCTCAGATGATTGTTTGGAATATACATATACATATACATATACATATACATATACATATACACATACACACATACACACATACACACATACACACATACACACATACACACATACACACATACATATATACATATATACATATATACATATATACATATATATTCCTCTAACATTCTTATATATGCTATAACAATCCATGTTTCAGCACTGATGCAGATATAAGTCAACATCATTCAGTATTTGTTTTTGAATTTTACCATTTCAAATATAAGTTGTATAAAGACAAATGGGAGTGGTGTGGTGGCCTAGAGATAGATCTCTCGTCTCACAATCAGGAGGCTGTGAGTTCAATCCTAGGTAGTGGCAGATATTTCTCTCTCTGGGCGCAATGAATAATTGTCTGCTTCGAACTCCAGGTAGGGATCAGGAAGGGCACCCGTAAACGCTCCATTTGGATGTCCTGACTCCAACCCCCTGCAAGAGATTACAGGATCTTTAAAGGGAAAACAAAAGGGACAAAGTTGGCTTTGGAGTGTAAAGAAACTAAAATTAGTTACGAAGTTGTTTTTACAAACTGTTCCATAGATTCAATTATTGGCATTTATACTTACACATTGACATTTCACAGGTATGAAATTCAGACTTCATATAAATTTAAACTGATGCAGTATTTGGCCACTATGTTCTATAAATCGAGAAAACTTTTTTTCATTGTTAGATTCTGTGATTTTTTTCTATTGCAACTTTGACCTATTGCCCTTTCCTTTCTTACTCTCTGCTCAGTGTTGAGCTAATTGATTGATTATATGCCTTCAAGTCATTTTTGACTCTTACCGACCACACAGATAATTTTCTCCAGGATGATCTATCTCTAGCCTGCTATTTCAAATGCAATGTAACTAAGTCCACCCACTTTGCAGCTGGTCATCCTCTCCTTCTCTTTCCTTCCAGCTTTCCCAACATTAAACTCTCCTCCATAGGGCTAGGTCTTTGCATAATGTGAAGTCGGATAATTTGAATTAAACATTCCATTTATTCTCACGTAGGTTTCCTTCCATCCTAAACTGCACTCACTGTATTCAGCAACCCAATCAACAAATATACAATGAATTTCCTTTTCATATGCTTTTCTTTCTTCTTGGTCACTTACTCACTCACTGAGAAGGAGCCATCTGGTCTTCATAGCTTCATTGTTCTGCACTTCCCACATGCTGCTCTTTGTTACTGCTTGTACCCTTTCAATCACTATTCTGCCAAACCCACATTTATTAAACTGAATCCTCTGTGGGTTTTTGCAAAGTTTACCTTAGTAGAAGGGAACAATAATGGCATTTTTTTCAATAGATATGCACAGGTACGTCCTTCCCACACAATGTAAAAGAAATCACACAACACTCCATAAACAGGCTACATTCATATTTTAACATTGCTCCAATTGTTCCATCTACAGTAACAGACTTCCACTTTCGAAGAATCTCACAGTAGTTATAACTTGTTCATCAGTTACCCTGTTTTCCCCAAAATAAGGTCTCCATGGACAATAAGCCTTCCCCAAAAATATTGCAACACAGCAGCAGCCATGAGGTGACCATGCTCGCCGCCTCCTGCACCTCAAAAATAATAAGACCTCCCCAAAAATAAGGCCAAGCGCTTATTGGAGGGTCAAAAGAAAATAAGACCCTGTCTTATTTTCAGGGAAACATGGTATTTTCTTGATCATTTTCTTGATCAACAGCAGTGATCCACAACATTTTTGCCTTTGCTGATTAGTGTGGGGTGGGAGGGAGAGGGAATGGTTACGGTTCACTGACAAATGCGCAAAAACCTTTTCCGCGGCGACAGAAGCACAGTGGTCAAACCTGCGCCATCTTATCTGCTAATCGTTATGCGACAGTAGCGCGCTGACATGTGCGCGCTGACACAATTGCGCGCACATGTTTAAAATGTAGTCAACACTTGTTAAAACATTAAAACGCCACACATGTTTAAAGCGCCGACACAATTGCCTGTTGCTCACTCAAATGGAGCTATTTGCGTGCACTCACCCTCCATTTCCGTTCCAAACAGTCCACAGCCTGTTAGAGGGCTGCAGATCGGTGTTTGGGAAGCTCTGATTTTCAGAACTTAATTCCATTTTTCTACACAATATTATTATACTCACGCAAATCTTCAAAATGATCCAAATGCTTTCATTTCAATTTCATCCCAAATCATCAAGTACTTTTATCTTTAATACCAATTGACTGCTGGAAGTTTCCTGTTTAGTAGTTTCACCAATTTTCAAAATGATCCTTCTTCCCCCAACTTTCCAACTATAAAACTTTTGATGACAATCTTGGTCACTATTCTTTTCTCTCAATACACATCCTGAAGCCACTGTCCCATACCCCCTCCTCTTTTGCAGCAATAGTTCTTTGAGTTGTATTTGTTTTCTCCTATGGTTTTTTCACTTCATTTCACAACATACTTTTTCATACATTCCTTTAGCTCTGAATTACTTTCCCATTTGGAGATCTAAATTATAATGATATATCATTAAGGATTTTTCATCCAGGAAGGTGTTCAAAGATGTTAATTTCAATAAATTATAGCCATGTCAGAAAGGGACTCCCCTTTTGTATAGTATAGAAATGGTATAGGAGGAGGCCGTATTAGCAGAACTTCAAGGTCCCTTCCAGCTTCTTCTCTTCTCTTCTCTCTCTTCCCTTCTCTCTCTTCTCTTCTTGTCTCTTCTCTTCTCTCCTGTCCCGGCCTCTCCTTCTCTTCTATTCTTATTAAGGCAGGTCCACACATTTCTAAGGTCTTCTATAACTTTCTATATTTTTTCTTGATCTGTTCCAAACAGATCTTGCTTCTTCCATTTCCCATCCATTCTATTGGAAGAGTAATATATTCTTTAATATTGTTTCATAGATGACTCAGACTTCTCTTCCTAAAATTGTTCTAGTTTGACTTTTAATTCTTCCATGTCTTTCCTTCCAAGTGCATTTTCCCCTCAAACATTCTTTTTCAAGCTATCTGAACATTCCGAAGCTTTCATTGTCTTTCTGCTTACTCATAAAGTCACCTAGTCTTCCAATAGAAACAATAAAGTCAATTATGCTTCTACATTCATTCCTTTGCCATGTGCACCCATGAAGAGACTTATTTAAAACACATATTGGAAGCAAATATTTTCCAAGCAGGATTCATTTTTATTCTCCAAATGGCCCAATCACTCTATTCTGTTCTCTTACTTCATTTCCACCCATCTGCTCATATCACCTAATTGAATTTAAATAGTGATACAAAATGGTTCTGCCAGGGAAAACCTCAGCTGAACAATTGAAAACAGCCTCCAATTTGGTGCTGAGTTCACATGATATGCTGGCTCAGTGCTTCAGAAGAAAGAGGGCTTTAAGGTTCTTCCTTTCTTAACTAGCCACAAAGGGCTGTATCAGGGATGGCGAACCTTTTCGGCACCAAGTGCCCAAACCAGAATGGGTGCACACGCAGTTGGTCGGCATGCATGCATGCATAGGTTCGCCATCATGGGGCTATATTATGCTGTCTTATGCAGCTACAACAATTGAGATGACCCGAATTCTTTCTTTCTAACATACATTTTAGCTCATTCATTCATTCACTCATTCATTCATAAGGCTACACCTTTTCATTGCCCTTCATTGCACCACCCACCAAGTTTCAATCTTTGCAGGTTGTCTTAGCACACAGACAACCTACAAAGCTAGCTAAGACCTCTGACAGCAACCAATCAGGATACTCTTCCTGTGCCCCAGGAAGTTCAAAGCCCAGAGAGGGTATAAATCCCAGGGACTCTCAGCATCTCTTCCCTTTTCACCCAAGAGCTCCAAGGCATGTAATCCTGTCCACCATTAAACCATCTTTCCAAACAGCTTCCATGTTTCTAGTGTCTTTCCCCCCACTTGGAACTGAACCCAGATGGACATTTCTTCCAGCAACAGAAATGCGTTGTTACCTTCTCACTGCAGAGGCTTAGGAGACAGCTGCGCAAAACAATTAATTATTGTACTCTTCTCTCTGGGCCTGGAGCCAATAGATCATTTTGAAACTCTTGTGCCTGAAACTAGTTAGGCATTGGAGCAACCAAGTAGAACCAAGTCTTCGGAGAGCCTTGAAGAAGCATATAAAATTAACAGCGAAACCAAGAATGAGGAAGAAACACACATGAATATACATAACATATTTGAGCCCAAGGAAAGAAGAAGAACCACAATTATTGAAGAACAAACTTTCTCAGTTATAAGAAATATAGTACTTTTTGTTTATTGACGTTTGTGGCATCTTCCCACTCTATAGAAGCACTGGAGCGTATGTCCCAGTGGCAAAGATGATATGATTTGAGAATTCTGGGTGTTTATCATTCAACATAAATGGAGAAGCCCAGATTCGGGAAAGGACATTGGTAGCAAATGTTTGGGGTATGTAACATTTTGGGGACTGAGAGATTTGGGGGAATCACATTTCAAAAGATTTGGCAAGGCGTGACAAATAAGCAAATTTTTAATTTATACTTAGATTTAACTTGATTAAATATGTTTAATGTAGCTGACAAAAACCAAGAAGCTCCAATAAAGAAGCTGTAAAGCATTGTGGAGAAATCCCATGATGGCGAACCTGATGATGAAAGCTCATGAAAGAAAAAGTTCTTACCTCTTGCTGCGCTTCCAGTGTTTGGATGCCCTGCCTTCTGCTGGCCAGCTGGTCTTTGGGTCTCTGTTGCACATGTCCATGCGCTTGCGCGCACATCCATGTATATGTTCACACATGTGCACGCATATGTGGATATGCATGTGTCTAATAGATTCACCATCACTAGAGTAGTCTATCAGTCTTATTGCTATTGCTAAAGATTCCTTCAAGTCAGAATCCATACCTGGTGATTGTATAATTATATCCATCTTGGTAATATTGTGGAAGTTGTTTCCATTGACTTTTTCCAGAATTACTGTAACCACCTTGTTTTCAGATACTCTCCCATTCAAGTACAGTCCTAACCAATTCCAACTCTGCTCAGTTTTTGGAATCAGCATGGAGGACAGATAAGCCAAGCTGGTCTGGTTGCTGCACACTGTTGAACTTTAATAAAATTATTCCCCTATCTGTTGTATTTTTCTGCTTTTTTTTTTTGATATCTTCACCTTTTTCACTCTTCAAGAGTCCATGGACAAGCCATTGGTAAGCTTTTTGAAAGCAATTTGCCCTCACCTGCCTTTTAGGGCTAAGAGAGAAAGACTAGCCCCAAAACCATCCAGCTAGCTTTGTACCTAAGGCAGAACTAGAACTCACAGTCTCCTGGTTTCTAGCTGATGCCTTAACCACTAGACCCAACCAGCTGTCCTTTCTGTTACAGTAAAGAAATAAATTCAAAAATGGTCCCATCTAAAGCTTTCGGGAGCTTCTTAAGATCCCTGGGGCCAGAGCTTGTGAATCCTGCTATAAATTATAACTTAGCCACGTCTTCCTGCTATTTTGTTTATGAGCCCTGTGTATTTTAGGAATGCAGTCGAATTCAAATGAAGGAAAGAATGCCGAAACATCATCCAACTTTTCTGCCTTTGCAGCTGGCGTGTTGACAGCACCGGGGAAGGGAACACCATGGAACGTATTCAGCCAGGCAGATGATTTATAGGGAGGCCAAACGTGTATTCTGTTTTTGAAGTTTATCTGGTTTGGTGCAATGTTTTTGCAGGAGTGAGGCGGCAAGGATGTTTTTAATGCTCTGAATCTGAGTGCAGCAAATGGAAGAATGGCTAAATGAGCTTACTAGCGATGGTACACTACCCCGAACATGTTTTCTGAATTCATAACCTGTGACTGCCCTGAAGGGACTTATTAAAATTCAGAGCGTGCTGATCCACAACTGTTTGATTTCAAATACAAAATTAGAGAATGGACTTTGATTTAGAGCAGGGCAGGGAAGCTCACTTCATCAAAATGCAGATCACTCTAAAAATGAATTCAATTATCCAATGTCCAGCACAACAATAGATTTGTATGTGGAAATCAAGCCCTTAACTTTGGAGAAGAAATAAGAAATTCTCTCGTCAGACAAGCTTGGTGTTCTAAAGGAATTTTGTTCTAATGAAAAATATGGAAATTGTTGAAATAAGCATGGAGAAAAAAACAAGAGTAATCAAAGTTAAATTGGCACTGAAAAAGTGACTTATGACCGCTTTTCACACTTTTAACCTTTGCAGCATCCCCATGATCAGATGATCGAAATTCAAGTGCTTGGTGATTGGCTCATATTTATGACCAATGCACTGTCCCGGGGTCATGTGATCCCTGTCAGGGTTCCAAATAGCATCCAAAAGTAAATCAGAGTCTAAGGCAAAGTATTGCTCTAGGTTCCGATTTATTAAGAGAGCAATGTTGGCACATCTGGGAAAACCTGAATCTGAAAGCTTCCAGGTTTTCCCCACCCAGTTGAAAATTCAAGATGTTGCCCCCACACCAGTGGTGGGATTCAAATAATTTAACAACTGGTTCTCTGTCCTAATGACCAGCTGGGTAGGTGGGGCACAGTGGTCATGTGACTGGGTGGGTATGGCCAATTCAATGTCACTCACGACGATGGGCGCTTCGCATTGGCTGTTACAATGTAATAAGGGTTAACTGGAGAGGCAGTTTCTGTAAGCAGCTCAATAAAGATTAGGCTAGAAACACCAGAATGTTTCCTTCCTGCCTTCCTTACAGGATTAGCTCTGCAAAGTGGGAAAAAATCAAAAGGAGATTTCTTCCAACAATCGGTTCTCCGAACTGCTTAGAAAGTTAGCAACCGGTTCTCCCGGATAGGTGCGAATCGGCTGAATCCCACCACTGCCCCACATCCACAAGTCCATCACATGGTCTAATCTTCCATTGCCATGCTGGCAGTTCCACCCATCCAATTCCGGTCAGGTGCAGTGGTGCAGAGACAAAGGATGACCTTGGCTTTCTAGAAAGAAATTTGTTATGACTACATAGTATGTGACTCCTTACAATCCCCCCTCCCATTTTCCCACAATAGAAAATGCATAGCAGAATAATAGAAAGTTTGGCAGGCCAAAGATCCAAAAGAAAAGATGGCTGCAGGCCTGACAATCCCTTTTTGCGACCTTCTTACAAGCAAAGTCAATGAGGAAGCCAGATTCCATTAACAACCATGTCACTAACTTACAACTGCAGTGATTCACTTAACAACTGTGGCAAGTTGTTGAATGGCACCTAGCAAATGTCTCAGCAACATAAATTCTGGGCTCCATTTTGGTCATTAAATCGGGGACTACTTGTAATACACCTACCATGTATGGAGAGAACCTACTTTAAGACCACGAATCCAAAATGTAACATTTCATAACTATACCATGAGGATTGGTTCACATGCCTGCTGTTGGTTAAGACTGTAACAATAAATGGTGGAGTCAGTTTATTTGTACTAAATCACAATATTGGTTGATTTTATTTGAACGTGATCAAAAGACCTTTGCACACATTTGATGAATTGGAATCGTTTGAGAAGCTAACACATGACAGGATCTTTTTCTTATTTGTGAACTATTTTTTTTTCATTCAATCATTTTTTGTGCTCAGATGCAAGCTATGAGTACCTGCCTACATGTTTTGAGTATTTTTTTTAATCATACCACCTTCAACCTTCAACCAGAGGAGCTAAACTGGCGCATCTGAAAAGTGTGTGAGAAGGAACCTTTTTAATAAATGTGTTTCCGCGTTAAGCTCCATTGATTCGGTTATAGTATGATCAGAAGCTCATATGATAGGATTGCTAATTAAACAAAGAAGCAAATGAGGGGAAAGAACCCATCAAAGTTGATTCCTCCTTTAGAGCGCTGGGCCACAAAACAAACTCACTAGGGCTGTGCAAGGCATTCAAATGAAGCAGGTTGCAGCACAAAGGAATGTGAGCAAAATGCCTCCCTCTGAGCTGTAAAAGCAGTGATATCTTTAGCAAGGCTTCTGCTATGGGTCGTCCTCGAATTACAACCATTCATTTAGTGACCATTCAAAGTTACAATGGCACTGAAAAAAGTGAGAAATGACTGTTTTTCACACTTAACACCTGTCAGAGTTTGTTGCAGCAATCGCATCCAGAAAGCACACACAGGTAACTGATTCAGCAGGATTCATTAACTTCTCTTTATATATAATATAACACAAGATGTAAATATACAATACTCAAAGCAGGTTCTCCAATGTGATAGCAAATACAAGCAAAATATAGGCAGAGCAGAGGACAGTTTCAGTTTTAGTTCAGAGTAGCAGACTAATTTAGAGCTCAGCACAGACCCAGAGCTTTAGTACAGAAGAGTTGAACTAAGCCACGCCCAGGCTCCTTGCTGTCTCCTGGTTGCTCAGACAGCAAATATTGTTTCAGTTTCCAAACAGCCCTCATTGGCTGACTTAGTTGCTATGCCTATTCATTTGCTGATCTTGTTACCATGCCTTCCAAGTCATGAACTCTCATGCACTGACAAGATCATTGTGGTATCCCCATGGCCACGTGATACAAATTTGGACGCTTGGAAACTGACTCACATTTATGAATGGTTGCAGTGTCAGCATGTGCAGAGGTCAAAAACATGGTGCCACCAGGAGAACCGATTCAGGGGCATGGCAGGCCTGGGTTGCTGCCGGTTCCAGAGACCCAGGCCCCCAAACCACTACCAATTCGGCTGAACCAGTCTGTACTGGTAGGAACCCACTACTAGTAAACACACGCATGCACGTGTGCCAGAAACCAGAAGAGCAGCCGCCCTGTGTGCATGCGTGCAATAGGAAGATGATCTTTCGGTTTCCGGCATATGTATGCACACTGGCCAGCTGGTCTTCACACTCGCATGTGCATCAGAAGACCAGATGGCTGGTGTGCATGCACGCGCTGGAAACCAGAACATCATCTTTCCAACCCACACATGCACACCGGGCGGATGCTCTTCTGGCAATGGGCAATGGCTCGTGCACCTGGAGAGAGGGCTCTGCATGCCACTTCTGGCATGCATGCCATAGGTTCACCATCATGGGCCTATTGGTTATTTCTCAGAAGGTGCTAACTGCATTAATAATAAGTACACAGACATGACTTTCTAGATGTTTATAAATTATACCACATATTAAAGAAATTATAAAGATTCTAAGACAAACACCATGACTGCATGAGCTGAAGAATTTTGCAGGATCCAATCTGAGTTGGTCCTGGGGACTAAAGGTTCATTCTTCCAAGCTTTTGGGCTTATGTGGAGCTGATCTTCTGGAGAGACATTCTGGAGGAGAGAGAAGTTCCCTGAGAATGGGTTCCAGCACAAGCTCAAAAGCTTGGAAGAATAAACCTTTGGTCCCAATGAGTGACTCATCCTGCAGCATTATCCTGAGACATATGTATTTGTCTTCATTCACTAAAGAATTTTGGCCCATCTTACGTACCATAGAGGTGGCTCAGTGGCTAAGATGTCAAGCTTGTCAATCAGAAAGGTCAGCATTTTGGTGGTTTGAATCCCTAGCGCCACATAACTGAGTGAACTCCCATTACTTTTCCCAGTTTCTGCCAACCTAGCAGTTCAAAAGGTAAAAATGCAAGTAGAAAAATAGGGACCACTTTGGTGGGAAGGAAACAGCATTCCATGCTCCTTCGGCATTTAGTCATGCTGGCCACATGACCATGGAGACATATTTGGACAACGCTGGCTCTTCGGCTTTGAAACAGAGATGAGCACTGTCCCCTAGAGTTGGGAACGACTAGCACATATGTGCCAGGGGAACCTTTACCTTTAATGTATCATAGCCTAATGTAAATTTCCAGTCCAAACTGTTATTTAGACTATTCTAAACTATTATTTGAGGGAATTAGTTAATAACTAGATAATCTGTGACCCGTTGGGTCATAACCTAAACAGAGAAACAGAATGACTATGGATGGACAAAATAATAAGGAACAGGAGTAATTTCCAACAAGGAAGCTAGCATGGAACATCAGAAATTTTCCCTTCCAGTTCCTTCCCTTCCCTTGAAGTGATGCAACATCACTTGTAGCCTAATTGAAGGCTACAAAGTATCAAACAGTCACAAAAGTTTTAGTACTATACAAATGTTAATGAAAGCTTTCATCCATCAAATATCCTTTTTGTTGAAACATGTTTTCACTGGGACCTAGCAGGATATGTATAAATAGGTATCTTCAACCTTGCTGTTTATTTCCATGGCGACTGTTTCTATTTTATAAGCAAATATTTAAAATATTTTGCCAGTTTCAGAAAATTCTAGTACATCACACTAAGGAGCCTTTTATGTCTACTTATGTTTTCTCAGCTATAAAATGCCTCTTCCGCTGAAAGCCCCAAAGGTGTTTTTAGGCACAACTTTGTAGTTATGGCCCACCTAACATAAAGATCTACCATATTCTCGATTTTATTTATCAAAGACCACTTAAGTCACCTAAGTAACTCTGGACAGTTTAGAAGCAATATTATAAAATAATATTAAAAATATTACTAAAAGCACACTTAAAAAGAGACTGAATGATTGACTAATGTACGACGGGTAAAAAACCATCAGTGAAATTTTTGGTCCATTATCAAGTCTCTTTTCAAGGCGTGAACTTTCTAATCATGAAATGAAATTGCAAAGTGAAAACAAATGAATTATGCATACATGTTGGATAGGAGTATTTCTCAGTCCCTCGTCCCACTCCCAGATAGAACACTGAACCTCAGGCTCTATTACTCAGATGATGATCCATATTTTGTCATTTCTTTCACACACAAAAGAAGTACATACAAGACAGGAATAAAACAATCCTTGATTCCAGGGGTGGGTTGCTGCTGCCAGTACTGCCTGTTTGCTTTGCGCTAGCGTTGCACGCATGAAGCTTGCTTCATTCATGTGTGGACCGGCTGTGCATTGCTTGCGCATGTGCAGTGCCCTGTAAATTTTTCTGCACATGCACAGAACATTATAAAATGATCAACCCCCCCCCCCCAAAAAAAAACCCATGCTGGCAACAGTATGGGTGACCATATCGGTATGGGGGCGTGACCAGTCTGCTGTCCCTATGAGTTCAGCAACCAAGTCCTAATTGCCACTACCGATCTGCCCGAACTGGTGCTAACTGGTAGCAACCCACCTCTGCTTGATTCTATGGGAAGCAGAAACATATTTTGATTTGGCCTCTAAAAACATTCTAAACTTCCTATTTCAGTTACATGGATCAAGGTTTTCTTTATGCTCTGTATGAAATTGTAGAACTAGATCAGGGGTATCAAACTCAAGGCTCATGGGCCAGATCTGGCCCACAGGGTGCTTAGATCTGGCCCTTGGGGCTACTCTGGAAACAGTGAAGGACTGGAGGCTCTCTTTTCACTGGAAGAGAGTTGTAGGCTGTCCCAGTCAAAAACTGAGTTAGTGAGGGCCGTCTGAGGCCCTCCTGAGCTCTGTTTTCACTGGCAGAGTGTTTCAAGAGGTCATTCCAGTTGAAAACGGAGATCAGGAGCCCATTTCACTGGCAGAGCACTTGGGCCACCACAGGGCCGACATGAGTGACATCATTCTGGCCACACCCACCCTGGTCATGCCCACCCCAGCACCCTGAGGTCAAACACAACCCTGATGGGGCCCTGGGTGAGTTTGACACCATTGGACTAGATTAAGCAAGAGCATTACTGTGAAAACTTCCATATCCTTGTAAAAAAAGCAATAGTAATAGTTTCTGGCGATCATTCCCCACAATGCCTTTTCTTCTATTATTTTTTATATTATTATTAATAAGATATAATATTACTTATTAAAACATTTAAAGGACCAACATAGTTACAAATAGTAACTATTAGTAATTCTCTATGAAAGATGACAGTGGATGAATAAAATATGAATGTTTAAACAAAAATGTAGACATTAAATTTAAAATTCATTACTTCATTAATTGAATAATTAAAAGTATGGAACTATGCTCTTTATATCATCTCAAAAAATACCTAAAAATCTCTACCAAGCTCTCAATGTGATATTAATATTGATATCACCACTATTTGTCATTGTTACTATATATAAAGGGGGAAAAAAGGTTGAAGGATTTAGTAGAATCACAAAGCCAATGTATGTCCCCAAGCATCTCATATCTGGTTCCATCTGAAGACCAGGAATATTGGAATCCAAAGTTGTGACCCAATTGTGTTTTTATCTTCTGATTATATTTCTGTCTTAGCTGAAATGGAAGTGATCCAGCCTCTACAGCAAAGATTTTGTGGTAAATAAAGAAGTATGACCTGAAAAATAGCAGAATAATCCTCACTGCTAAGCCGGCATCAACAAGTGTAGTCAATGGCCCATGTAAATAACTTGGTATTGAGAATATGACATCTGCATTTGCGGCTCATATCGTGCCATTATATACCTTTTTCTTATTTTGCCATCTTATGCTTTAGAAAATAGGTTGACCCAGTGGTGAGATTCATTTTTTTTTACTACTGGTTCTGTGGCTTTGTGGGGGTGGGGTGGCCTTGTGGATGCAACTTTGTGCACATGGCAGGGGAAGGATACTGCAAAATATCCATTCCGTCCCCACCCCATTAACCTGCTTTCCAGCTCTGTTCTCCTGTCCAGGCCAACAAATGAAGATCAGCTGGGAGGCAGCAGGGGTGGGGCCAGCCTATTTGCCGGTTCTCCAAACTACTCACAATTTCCACTACCGGTTCTCCAGAACCTCTAGGTTGACTTTCTTTGTGGCAGCCCCTCAAATATTGGAACACTGTTATCATGTCACCCCTTGTCCTTCTTTTCACTAGACTTGACATCCCAATTCCTGCAACCTTCTTCATGTTTTAGCCCCCAGCCCTCTAATCATCTTTGTTGCTTTTTTCCTGCACTCTTCCCAGATTCTTATAATGTGATCAAAACTGGATGAAGAATTCTAAGTATGGTCTTACTATATACCAAAGCTACAAATACTACATTGAATAACCATATGCATGCAGCTCTGTGATAGGTAATCTGTGATATTCCAACTATCAGTTGTAGTGCAATACTCAGAGAATCAAAGGTTCTCTGAGTACTGCTATTATAATATGCTATTATTTGGTTACCCTGAGTATAACCAAATAATAGCATCATTATGGTTGCTAGATCTTTAGACTGGATTTCATATTTTATCCACCAATTGAGACCTGGGGTAGGCAAATGTTGTTTCATGGTCTTGTAAGCTCCTCCAAGTAAAGCTGCCTTTTGCAATTGACTGACACTGATTTTGTCAATGCCAATAGTATCCAAATGGTGTTCCAGATGTTTGGGGATTGCACCCAAGGTTGATGGTATTACTGATGGTATTGTCTTTACTTTATTTATTTCTTCACTCTCATTCTACTTCTACTTAAAGGTTTTTGCATTTTGTCATTTTCTCCAGTTCTTTCTCTTCTATTCTGCTGTCTCTGGATACAGAAATGTCCACTACTGTAAGTTGCAAGCAACTAGGGCCACTTGTGAAGAAAGTCAGTAACTTTATTCTTCTCATCAGACTGCTTGCCTTCCCTTGGGAATCATCAGATAAGGCTTCATGGATCTTGGGGGAGGTCAAGCTTATGCTGCTTTCAGCTGCACAAGGACTCCAAGCTAGGCTCTCATTTGACCCCTCCTTCCAGCCTGACACTTTCCCAACAACTATCCAGACCGTTTTTTTGTCTTTCTTATGAACAATTGTTAATTCTCTTAAGTGTTATATGGCAGGTGCCTATCTGTTTGAATCCTAAAGTCCCAGAAAACTTTAGCTTCTTCATTTTCTATTGCCTGTTTGGGGGTCCCACCAATTCTTGTTTGCAGGAAAATTCTTGCTGAAATTCCAATGCACCACGGTTGCTACTTGGTTGTGCCATTGTTTGTAGCGAATGTATGCAATCCTCCAGCAGCCATATAGTTTGGTGGCCCATTATTTCTTCAGCTTATTTGCAGAGGCAGCATTTACTATCCGTTGCAAAAGCCACAGTGGCATAGTGGTTAGATTGCAGTACTGCAGGCTACTTCTGCTGACTGCCGTCTGCCTGCAATTTGGCAGATTGAATCTCACCAGGCTCAAAGTTAACTCAGCCTTCCATCCTTCTGAGGTGGGTAAAATGAGGACCCAGATTGTTGGGGGCAATAGGTTGACTCTGCAAACCTCTTAGAGAGGGCTGTAAAAGCACTGTGAAGAGATATATAAGTCTAAGTGCTATTGCTATCTTTTCAGTTCTGGCTTTGTATCAGTGGTGGGATTCAATTTATTTTACTACTGGTTCGCTCATGCACGTGCGGGGCGAACTGGCAGAAACCCACCTCTGCTTTGTATTCATTTGTTCTCTAGTTGTGGTCTTGTGGAGCCGGAATTAGCCCCTCTGTCTCTTTCTTCAACATTCCTGCTCTTAGCCATTGCCTGGTCTTGTTGGCCTGCTAATGTTTTGTCTACTGGACATATAATCGTTTGCCTTGCTACGTCTCTTTTCTGTTCTTCATCCGGTCTCCAGTACTCAGTAAGTCTTCACGATATACTAGCTTTGAGCATCTTCTTCTTCGCTGTCCTTCAGATATTCTTCCAATGCCCTTTCTTCTTCTTCAACTGTCTAGTGTACTTGCAACATTCCACACCTATCTATTTTCTTCAGTAAGTAGAGTTTGTCAACATCACTGTGTGGATAAAGAGCATGACAGGGGGAAAAACACACTGTCAACATGAAAGTATTATCTTGGCCAAGTCATATAATGAACAAATGAAATCCACAATGAAGTTTTTATAGACAAAGGAAAACAAAAAAGAAAGAAATCTTTGTTCCTTTTAGTTTCCCCTTTCCTCATTCATTTGTTCCATGTGTCCCCATTTTATGAAAGCCATTAAGAGCACACAATCTCATTTGTAGAGGTGAATTTTATTCATCATTTAGAAAAAAAATATGGCCTGCTATCTTATAGCACCTCTGTTCCTAGGTGGTTCGCAACAATACTCAGAAAATTAAATAAAATGTACAAAACTCCGCAATAACATCACATATTTCAAGCTATCACTACAACACCCCATTTAAATTTTCATTTGTGGGCTCACTTCCATCCTCACCGACTGCTTTGGTAAAGAGCCAGCTTTTTTAAATCCGCTGAGAGGCTAATAAGTTGGGGAAAAGGTTGCCTCGGAGGTCTCACCAGTTGGCAACATCTTAGGGAAGGGATCTTCTCTGGTCTGGTGAGACAAGTAAATGCCCCTCGGGAAAGGCAGTCTCACAAATAACCTGGTCTTATGCCATGTAAGGTTTTAAAGATGATTACCAGCATCTTGAATTGTACTCAAAAGGCAATTGGAAGTTAGCGCAGCTCACGCTGTGTAAATGTCGCCAGATGCTGAGTTAGTTGAACCGTGGTGGCGCAGTGGTTAGAATGCAGTACTGCAGGCTACTTCTGCTGACTGCCTGTTGCCAGCAGTTCAGCAGTTCAAATCTCACCGGCTGAAGGTTGACTCAGCCTTCCATCCTTCTGAGGTGAGAAAAATGAGGACCCAGATTGTTGGAGACAATATGCTGACTCTGTAACCTGCTTAGAGAGGGCTGTAGAGCACTGTAAAGTGGTATATAAGTCTGAATGCTATTGCTACTTGTAACTTCCAGATGATGTTCAAAGGTAACCCATTTTGGAGTGCTTGGGTTGGGTCTTATTCACTGAGAGGTTTAACCACCCAAAACTATTCAAACGCTGAGGAAACATGCAGAGGGTAAGGAGGCTTTCAGGGTTTCTCCCTCTGGTTTTATTTCCCCAAGCTTGACTCTTGTGAGTCGACCAACAATTGATGTATTTTTGATAATAAGCAGAGGAGAAAATGAATGCTGCTGAAATCCTTGGAAGTTATTGGAAGGCTGCTCAGTGCTAAGTTAGGATGACAAATAGTAAGAACTTCATACAAACCAGGATCATATTTTTCTTTTGCTGCTTTTCTATTGGGAGGACAAAGATAAGTTGGCCAGTTTAATCTAGCATGCATGTGAACATACCTACAGTACAGTGGTGGGTTGCTAACCAGTTTACTACCGGTTCGCTTGCGCGTGTATGTGCAACACGTATGCGCATGCGCAGAAGTATCTGGGCAGGTGGGCGGAGCCTCCTGCTGCCACCACTATTGGTTTGGCTGAACCAGCTGAACTGGGAGTAACCCACCTCTGCTATCACATATTAGTTATTCCCTTCATTAAAACATGCAACCAAATGTGCTGATAAAATGGCTGATTTGGGGCAATAGATCTGGGATTCTAATACTCCGAAAATGGGTCTGGAAGGGCACGCAAGGACAGTAATCCATATTACCCCATTCCTCATTTCCTGTACTGGTAGCCCTCGGCTTACAACAGTTCATTTAATGACCCCTTGAAGTTGCAACTGCACTGAAAAAAGTGACTTACGACCATTTTTCACACTTACAACCGTTGTAGCATCTCCATGGTCATGTGATCAAAACTCAGACACTTGGCAAGTGACTCATATTTATGATGGTTGTGGCATCCTGAGGTCATGTGAGATACCCTTTTGCGATCTTCTGACAAGCAAAATCAATGTGGAAGCCAGATTCAGTTAACAATTGTGTTCCTAACTTGACAACTGCAGTGATTCACTGAACAACCGTGGCAAGAAAGGTTGTAAAATGGAGCAAAATTCACTGAACAACTGTCTTGCTTAGCAACATAGATTTTGGGTTCAATTGTGGTCGTACATTGAGGACTTCCTGTATAGAGTTAGAGCAGGGGTGAAATCCAGCAGGTTTTGACAGGTTCTAGAGAACTGGTAGCGGAAATTTTGAGTAGTTCGGAGAACGCATAGCAGAAATTTTGAGTAGTTCAGAGAACCTGTAGTGGAAATTTTGAATAGTTCGGAGAACCAGCAAATGCCACCTCTGGCTGTCCCCAGAGTGGGGTGGGAATGGAGATTTTACAGTAACCTTCCCCTGGAGTGGGGTGGGAATGGAGATTTTGCAATATTTTTCCCCTGCCACACACACCAAGTCATGCCCACCAAGCCATGCCCACCAAGCCACACCATGCCCAACAAGCCATGTCCACAGAACCGGTAGTAAAAAAAAATGAATCTCACCACTGAGTTAGAGGGAAAGGATATAAAGTCCTTTCCCAATGATGGGCACTAATTACATGTAATGAAAAGGCTAGAACTATGTTAAATGAGACAGTATGCATGACAGTTGACTTCACCGCTGGCCCTAGGAATCCATATTTGCCTGTGCTTCGGGATCCAGAGATAATTTAACCCAGCACGTATCCTGGCCACTCACTTCATTTGGGAGGGACCTGCTTTGCATCCCTAATGGAGTCAAGGAAAGTGTCAGCATGGCTGTTGCTTAGCAATCTTTTGGAAGTTGAGGTGAAATCTGTTAATTAGTCTTGGAAAGACAGTGGCCTTTGAAGTGTTGCTTAGCAACGAACAGCACCAGGGATATAGGAATGGGGGAAGTGTTGTTCCAGAGGATACAGTGGGAGTCAGTTTGAATCAAGGCATTATAGAAAACACTTGATCTCTTTGGAGAAGGTATTTGCAAAATCTTTGGAATCTGTGCCGGTATTAGAAATTCTATAGCAAATAAACATTGGTGCTCAACCTCCAAATAGCAGCAGCTTTCCCAGAGTGGAAGCAAATTAATTGCTTTACAAGTTCTTCTTAATTTTGCTTCAGAATCTGCAACAATACTAATTACAATGTGGATAATCAGATCAAGACTCACAGATTAGATTATCATATTTTTCGGAATATAAAATGCATCCTTTACCCCCCAAAGAGAGGGTGAAAATCTGGGTGAGTCTTATACTCCGAATATAGCTGCATGGGTCGTCTGGAGAAGGGGGAGGTGAAGTGGGCACTGCACAGGAGGCGAGGCATAAGACAAGGTGGCTTGCTGCTTGGACTCCTGCTTTTCCAGACAACCCAGTCATTGGCTTCTGCTCCTGGCCCGGGAGATGGATCTGGGCAGGAGGAATACAAGCAAGGGTGGGGCCCGGCGTCCTCCACATGAATATGCACGTACACATGCATGCAGCATACGCACATGCATGCAGCACACGCACATGCGTCCTACACTCCAGCAACGCCTCTGCGAGCCTCCGTGATGCTCCAGCTGCTTGGCAGAGTGTCACGCAGGTGCTGTACGTGCTGTGCGCGTGCATGGAAGCACCGAAGAATTTAAAGACAGGTAAGGACAACGGGTGGGTGGGTGGGCCCTCCGGAGCGCCGTATCGGAACAGTACCCTAGTGGCTAGTGAAGGAAGCACAGGATGGAAAGGAAAATTTACCTCTTCAAAATCTTGGTGCGTCTTATACTCCGGTGTGTCTAATACTCCAAAAAATACGGTAACTACCCCCATCTATCTATCTGTCTGTCTGTCTGTCTGTCTATCTGTCTATTGTATCTCTCTCTCTCTCTCTCCACCCATCATCTCCCTCTCTCCCTCTCTCTCTTCCCCTTCTTTCCTTTGTCTTTCTCTCTTTCTCTCTCTCTTTTTCTGTTTCTCCCTCTCTCCCTCCCTTCCCTTCCTTCCTCTCTGTTTTGTTTCTTCCTCTCTTCCTCTCTTCCTCCCTTCCTCTTTCTTTCTTTTTCTTCTTTCCTTCTTCCTTCCTTCCATCCTTTCTTTCTGTTTCTTTCTTTCTTTCTCTCTTTCTTTCTTCCTCCCTCCCTCTCTTTCTTTCTTTCTTTCTTTCTTTCTTTCTTCCTTCCTTCCTTCCTTCCTTCCTTCCTTTCTTTCTTTCAACAAAGAAAACCTCATGGTCCTTCCATTTTCGATCTGATTATTTGGAATGGTTAATATTCAGTGCTGGATAGACATTTAATGAAAGATGTTTAAAAGCACAGCAATATTAGCATGTCCTGCAAAGATGCTAATAATAGTTGCATTTTAAAGTCAGTATTAAGTCTTTGCCAGTTATCAATCACAACAGCAAACTGCTGAAAATGGGAAAATCAAACATTAAGTGTGCAGCTCTGAATATGGTTTAGCACAGAGGTTCTCAAGCTGCAAGATAAATTCCTTTGGTTTGCTGATTAATATGTGAACATGCTGCATCCTTCTTTTCTGCACCCGGACACTAAGCAAAATGCAGTTGTTCCACTGCACTGTGATTTTCCAAAGTGGTCTTCTGTATGCAGAAAAATATTTAGACAAATTGCACCAAAAGTGCATATATTAGCAAAAGAAATGTATGAAAATGCATTAAGGGAAAGAATACAAAATTGCATCTATTAAGCATAATTGTATGCAAAATGACCTATATTATTGGAAAAATTGTGCATAGAAAAATAAAATGGGATGAAATCAGTTTAACACAGCAACAATAAGAGATTCAGCCAAACTGAATCCTATTCATATCAGGGCAGTTTTTGTTTTTGTTTAAATAGTACACAGCAACATATAATATTAAATGTTGAAGAAAATCAGTGCATATTATCAGCAGAATATGAACATTATTATTTTGGACTGCTCATATTCAGATTGCTGTAGGGAAGGCGCTGGGAAGAATTTTTAGTGAAAAAAAAATTAATGGATGGGCAAAACTAATGTGTTTTCTAACAGCATACAAACAGATGTTTTCATGTAACCATCTGGCATTGTTCTCAAGACAACTACACACTACAGGAGGCTTACAAAGAAAAATTAGCAGTAGATTATAGAGGGAGGTTTTTTTTAGATAAACTTTGCATGTAGATATGAATGATTACAAAATACAGTATAGAGACAACTGAATTTGACAAAGTGACCCAAATCAGCACAAGACAAATTAATATTTATTGTGGTAATTCCAACCCCCCCCCTTTTTTAAAGAATGAGATGAAAAAAATAAGTGAAACTACCACCACCAAAAAAACCCCCAATATGTCGTGGAAATATTACCAAGGCCAAACAAGTCAATGGGCAAGCTTTATTTGGGAAGATTAATTCTCCATGCACACATTCTAAGGTTACCTGGTCCTGAGATGTAAAGTGAGAAAGGAAAATGAGTCTAAAAAATTGAAAACTAAGTAACGACTAAATTGTAAACATTTAATTAAAAAGAAAGTAAGGATAAATGGGGTGGCGGTATATGTGTGTGTGTGTAGACACTTTTTAGGAATTCAGGATCATAAGATAAACAGGTAGACTAAACACTACTTTCACTGACTTGGTGTCAAAGACCATGAGCAGAGTAAAAGATTTTTATATAGCACTAGCTGATAACTCGGCGTTGCCCGGATATTTATTTATAGGGGAAATATCCAGACCAAACGTAATTTCTAATGTTGGATTTTCCCTCTTACCAGAGGGAGCCCCCTTGTGGAATACTGTGAAGCTGTTACCATGGCAACTCTGGTGCAATGTACAGTAGAAGCCAGTATGGCAGTATGGCACAACAGGCTGTATTTTAACAGAACACCCACCCTGTGTGGTTGTTGAAATTGCCCGTGGCTTTCCAGAGTTATGCTGGAACACACACACACACACACACACACAAACACAAACACACAAACACACACACACACACACACAAACACGTTTGATGTACACTGCACGTGCATGCACAGTGCAATTAAAATTGTTCTGTGCATGCGCAGAAGCGAAAAACAAGATGGCAGCACCATAGGCGGCTCCCAGACAACCAGTTTGGGGCATGGCAGGCCTGGGTCGCTGTTGGTTCCAGAGACCCAGGCCGCCAAACACTACCAGTTCAGCCGAACCAGTCCGAACTGATAGGAACCCATCACTGACATAGATATAGATATATAGACTCAAATGATTCACAAAAGTATTGGATAAATAGCTTGAAATAGATCTATACTAGTCTCCCTTTATTTATTTATCAGTACAAATACAACACACACACACACACACACACGTATGTATGTATGTATGTATGTATGTATGTATGTATGTTGTATTTGTGCTGATAAATAAATAAAGGGAGACTAGTATAGATCTATTCCAAACTATTTAGCTCTCATCAGCTAGCCATACCCTTACTGGGATTG
Organism: Thamnophis elegans; assembly: GCF_009769535.1. Taxonomy (NCBI): domain Eukaryota; kingdom Metazoa; phylum Chordata; class Lepidosauria; order Squamata; family Natricidae; genus Thamnophis; species Thamnophis elegans. Next base: position 30,772,076 of record NC_045542.1, read on the forward strand.
GAACCTGTGCTGTATTGCATCTTAGGCAGATGTGTTAACCATTAAGCCACAGAGTTCCTCTCCTTATCAGGTTATTATATATATAGTGAGCTCCTGTTACTTGTCCCAGATTCTGCTAACCTAGCAGTTCAAAAGCATGTAAAAACACAAGTAGAAAAATAGGAACCACCTTTGGTGGGAAGGTAACAGCGTTCCGTGGCATTTAGTCATGCCAATTGAATGATCACAGACATGTCTTCGGACAGCGCTGGCTCTTCGGATTCGAAACAGAGATGAGCACTGCCCCCTTGAGTCAGGAATGATACAAAAGAGAAGTGGGAAACTTTGAATTTTACATCTGAGTGTTTTCTATTGCCGCCATCCTCTTTTATAACTAACATTTCCATGTTGATGCTATCAATTCAATTGCGTCTCATCATCATCATCTTCTTTTAATGACCTTACAAACCTTTTCAGGGTGGAGTCTGGGCAACTGAATGGAGCCAGCAGAATGTGTACTGGCCAGATGCCTTACCTGTTGCCAATACAAGGTCTTGTTCAGCAGATATATTCTCATTGTACTCATTGTGAGAGAAATATCTGCCTCTACCTAGGATCGAACTCACAGCCTCCTGATTGTGAGGCGAAAGCTTCACCTCTAGACCACCACACTATTCCATCCATTCAATTCAAGAATCCAGTCTGATTCTTGGCAATTGTATGGAGCAGCTCTCTCTACATTTTTCAATCTTTTACAGCTTCTTTCAATTGTTTTATGTATGCTCTGGCTGGTGTTAGCCTTGATGCTATTTAGCCACAGAGCTTTTTGGTAGCCTCATTTCTTTTTCCCATTGACCATTCCATTATTTCAATATTACTGTACTAATTACAAGTATTACAACAATTACTATGCTCTATTATTCTTACAATACTGCACTCTATAGTAAAGAATGTTTTTTTTCCCTTTCAAACACAGTTCTGCCTTAATTCCCCTCTCTGGAATTACTTGTGCTTTGTTTTTCCTTGTTACTGGCCAGCACATACAATATTTGCAACTTTCCACATTATGCTTTCACGCTTGCACTTTTCCTTGCTGTGCCTCTATCCTTCCTTTCCTCTGGGCCATTCATTTGAAGGAACAATACCTTCTTTTATTCAGCTGCTTCTCACTATCTCCCGGAGGCTGTAGTAGAGCTTCCAAACCTTTGTTCTCTTCCTGTCTCCTCCCACACCTGTGTCAAGGTTGCAGCTTTATTGCACCAATTCTGTGGTGTGGATGCTGGCGGAAAGGCTCATAGGAGAAGGAAGAAGGCAGCAAAGATGGCTGCAATTGTGCTATGCCAGGGCTGTCAAACTCCTTGCCTTTGGGCAGGATCCATCACGCACTGGCCACACCCACTCCTGGTTTAGCGAAGGGGAAAAAGTCCCAATATGTCATGTGATGCTGCCATGATGATGAGAGTTTGACATCCCTGTGCTATGCTAATCATCCACAGATGGGTAGCAAAGTGACTTTTTCATCACTGTCCTAACTACAAAAGGTTCTTAATGTTAATTGTAAATGTTGACATGCTTAGTGTTGGCCACTGTTAAGTCCAGTTCTGCCTTTGCATCAAGGCCACTGTGAGTGCTGCTGTGAGGGGGTCCTTGGTGCTCTCTGAGCTTGGTTGTTTTCTTGGAGATGTTTCATTACCCAAACTAGGTAACATCATCAGTGCAGTTTGCTGTCAGTTTAAAATCTGGTGACTTGCCCTGTTAGGGTTGGTGGGAGTGGTCTTGCTGATTCTTTGGTTGGTCTGTTGGCTTCTTTGGCAGTTTCTTCACTGGGATAAAAAATCCAGGGAATTTCTAGAAGCCTTGGCACACTGACAAATCAACCATCAATAGACACATAGACATTATAGACTATGCAGAAGAGACAACCGACCAGCCAAAAAGAGAACAAAAACATCAAATCACCTTCTTACCAGCAATCAACACCCAGATGTGTATATATTAACTTTAATGTTAACATCAGACCAATAATATAGTAAGCAATACTCCAATCAAGAAACTGCCAAAAACAGTAAACAACCCAACCAAAGAATCTTTAAGACCGCCCCCACCAACATTGACAGGCAAACCACTAGAATATAAACTGAGAGCAAACCATACTCCTCACTATGGCAGCACTGATGATGTTACCTAGTTTGAGTAATGAAATGTCTGTAAGAAAACAAACAAGTTCAGAGAGCACCAAGGACCCCTCATTTCAACCTGAGCTACAAATATTCTCCTTTATGACTATTGCTGCCTTTATATTTTTCCTTTGAGAGAAAGTAACAGAAGTGACAAAGAGAAAGTAACAGAAGTGACAAAGAGAAAGTAACAGAAGTGACAAAATTAATGAACTAGAGGAATGCCGTCGATATAATTTACTTGGACTTCAGTAAGGCATTTGATAATGTAGACCATAACCTACTACTAGATAAAGTAGAAGAATGTGAGTTAGACAGCATTACCACCAGATGGATTCATAACTGGCTGACCAACCACACTCAATGTGTAGTCCTCAATGGAATTGCATCTACAGTTGGGAAGTAGATGCAGTGGAGTACCCCAAGGCTCTGTTTTAGGCCCAGTACTCTTCAACATCTTCATCAATGATTTGGATGAGGGAATAAATGGGGAACACATCAAATTTGCAGATGACACCAAGCTGGTAGGAATAGCCAACACTCCAGAAGACAGGCTTAAGATACAGAAGGATCTTGACAAACTTGAACATTGGGCACTGTCTAATAAAATGAAATTCAATGGTGAAAAGAGTAAGGTTCTACATTTAGGCAAGAAAAACGAAATGCACAGGTACAGTATAGGTGGTACCTTGCTCAATAGTAGTAACTATTAGAGGGATCTTGGAGTCCTAGTGGACAACCATTTAAATATGAGCCAGCAGTGTGCAGCAGCTGCCAAAAAAGCCAACACAGTTCTAGGCTGCATAAACAGAGGGATAGAATCAAGCTCACGTGAAGTGTTAATACCACTTTATAATGCCTTAGTAAGTAGCATACTTGGAATACTGCTGGCTCATATTTAAATGGTTTGGTTTTGGTCGCCATGATGTAGAAAAGACATGGAGACTTTAGAAAGAGTGCAGAGAAGAGCAACAAAGATGATTAGACGACTGGAGACTAAAACATGAAGAACAGTTGCAGGAACTTGGTATCTCTAGTTTAATGAAAAGAAGGACTAGGGGAGACATGATAGCAGTGTTCCAATATCTCAGCGGTTCCCACAAAGAAGAGGGAGTCAAACTATTCTCCAAGGCACCTGAATGTAGAACAAGAAGCAATGGGTGGAAACTAATCAAGGAGAGAAGCAACTTAGAACTGAGGAGAAATTTCCTGACAGTTAGAAAACTAATCAGTGGAAGAGCTTGCCTCCAGAAGTTGTGAATGCCCCAAACACTGGAAGTCTTTAAAAAGATGTTGGATAGCCATTTGTCTGAAATGGTATAGGGTTTCCTGCCTAGGTAGGGGGTGGACTAGAAGATCTCCAAAGTCCCTTCCAACTCTGCTATTGTATTGCATTGATTGGTGGATTCCCTGCTAGTAAGAAATACAATTCCATCAACTGCACTTCCTAGTGCATGTGTGGGGTGTTGTGTGTGTGTGTATGTGGGGGGCTGTAACTGGAAAATTTTGACAGAAGGCCACACCCATGGCTTCCATTTCCAAACAAAGGACTAATGTTCAAACTTGGATATTGTGTTTGTCTAAGATCCACATCTAAATAGTTCTCCTCTCTTGTTCTGCCATCTCAGAAACAGTGCCACCTCGTACTTGTTAATTGACTTGCCCTTCTTCTGGTTTCTGATGTTAAACTCATGCTGGTGAACATACTTGGACGGCTTGGGTTTTTAGCGTCTGCTGTAATGCAGACCAGGGAACTGCTTGAAGCTGTGTCGGCTCAGAAAGGTTTTTTGCCATCTCGAACACTTCCCGGCCACAGTATCCAAGGAACATATTCTTCTTACGGCCTTCAGGAATGCCCATGAAGTCATTTGCCTTGAGGAAGCAGTCAAATCGTAGCATGTACAATTCCCAGTGCTCAGTGACAGGTCATATGGAGGCGGTGGGGCGTGCATAGCTATTTTGCGTATAGAGGGCGGTTTAAATTTGCCGCTCAAAAATGGCTGCTCGATGCCGCACTGAGCTCCGGGCAGGATGTACTTGCTGAATTGCTACACTCTTTTTTGGTTCACCTAGTTGCCCTCCAATCCCATCCTCATCACCAGTGTTAGATTGGGTAATGGATAGGCACACACAGGCTTAACGGTAACAACAGCTCTTTATTGAATACAACAAGTGAGAACAATCCAGCGAAGGTTGGGTATGACAGCAGCCCTTTTATAGAGAGCTGTCAAACCCTTTGACCAATAGGATTAAACCTCTGTTCTCCGTGGAACAGAGGACCTTAGTGGAAACCACTGTAGATAGGGTGAATATCTAACATCATTGATTGCCAATCTGTGATCAGTTTTTTTGGGGGGAGGCAGATAACAGTGGTGGGATATGACCAGTACGCCCCGGTACGGGCATACAGGTACCTGCTGGGAGCACCAGGTAGTGTTCAGCTACGATGCTCCGGAGGGCCCACCCACCCACCCGCCCTCCTTACCTGTATTTGAGCCGACCAGGGCTTACGCGCATGGAGTGTATGGCATCTGCACGATGCTCCGCCGAGCAGCTGGAGCTTTGTGGAGCATCGCAGGCAGGAAGTACGCATGCGTGTGCTGCGCGCATGCATGTGATGGATGCCCAGGCCCGTTGCACCGTACTGGTTGCAATGGGATCCGGAACCCACTGGTAGGTAAGAGCAGGTGGAGCTACGTTTGTGTTTGTGTCCTGCAGTCTTCCAGAAGAATGCAGGATCCCTGTTTAAAAGGACCTCTCCCAACTTTTGTTGTCTGGAAGAAGTGACAAGTAGTGTGTATTTGTGTGATGGACCTGAATTTTACTGCAGTCTGACAGTAAACAGTGTGGAGAGCTCTTTTTAAACATAGATCTATATTTTAAAACAACTCTCCGTACTTCTGTTGGAAGAAATGTCCATCTGGGTTCAGTTCCAAGTAGGTGAAAAAGACACTGGATTCATGGAAGTTGCTTGGAAATAGGTTTATTGATGAACAGGGTCATATGGCTTGAGATTCTGGGCAAAAAGGGCAGAGATGCTAAGAGTGCCTGGGTTTTATGCCCTCTCTGGGCTTTTGAATTTGAGCTTGTATTCTGATTGGTTGTCAGACTCCCATGGGGCCATGCAGGGGTAACTTTGTAGGCTTCTGTGTCCCAGGCTTGGTTGAGCCTTGCTGGGTGATGTCGTAATGAAGAGGCTTTGGGCAATTCCTCCTATGGCTCTGCCTGAAGGAGGTAGATCTTTGTTATGTAGAATAGATTGTCTCAGGCCTTAATGGCCCATTGACAAAGGTTGGGGGGGGGTGAGTTTCTGCCTCCCTTTTAGGGGAAGTATTCTGTCCTTATAATATTTCCTAAAATATCTCATTTTCCTAGGAGAGGGGGTCGGTGCTAATTTCCTACACTTCTAAGGCCAGTCCCCCAAAATACAAACTGGCTCATCCCTGTTAGGACTTTGATGTCAAAGTTTTTAAAGAGTCCAGAACTGTAGGCTACTTGGATAGCTGAGGAATATCCTGGTAGACAGCAATGGCAAACCGTTTCTATCATGTTGCCAAATTGCAAGGAGGTGTCCATAAAGTCATTCAAGGTCAAGCTGAATTTGAAGGAGAAAGCCGCATTTTTATACCAGCAGAACACTTAATAGCTTGATTGTTGAGCATTAATTCCCTGAGTATTAAAACAAGTATTAATTTAGCCACAGAGAAAGGCTGAATCAGTGATCCTATATTGTGCAGATGTGGGGGACAAAGAATTGAATGCTGATATGTTCACAGACTTCATGTAACTGTTATCAACATGTTGGCTGTCACTGTTGTTAAAAGTTGTCTGGCATTATGTGCCTGTGGGTAAACGAGAATGATATTGCTAAATTTAATTTTTTTAAATGACTTTAAAAAAAAGAAATTTCCTGACAGTGGCAACAATTAATCAATGGAACAGCTTACCTTCCAGAGGTTTTCAAAAAAATATTGGACAATTATTTGCCCAGGATGATATGGTCTCCTGCCATGGGCAGGGGTTGGACTAGAAGACTTCTATTCTATTCTATTCTATTCTATTCTATTCTATTCTGTTCTGTTCTGTTCTGTTCTGTTCCGTTCCGTTCCGTTCCATTCCATTCCATTCCATTCTATTCCATTTCATTCCTTTGAAAACCTTCAGTTTAAACCCTAAGCATAATTTTTTTCAGTGTAATCTGAAAAGACTATTGTAAACTATAAATTATAATTTTGCAAACCCCTCCTTACAAATCCTGGGCTTTGTAGTTTGATAGAGTGTTGACAATTCTGAATTAAAGACCTATTTTCTCTGTTACACAGCAATAGCTCCAGGGTGCACAGGGTAGGCGGGGAAGCGAGATAATTAGTATTAAAGAAATGTGCACTTGCAACACAGAAATGGGAAAGTGGGGCATTAAGGAGAAACCAATTGCTTTGTGTTAGAGATGCTGATTACACCCAGGCCTTCAGTATCTAGGGTCTAGTAACAGAGTGGGTAGGTCATGTTACTTCCCACCTTGCACTTTTCCATTCAAGTATCTGGTATCTGTCCAGGAGATACAACAAAGAAATTTAAAATTCCATGTCTGGCATCTGGAGAGAAAAGTAACAATCGGCTTTTCCAATAATGAGGTGACCCTGGAAATGTAAAAATTGTGAGATTCCTTAACAAACTGGGCTACGATTGGTCAGAATACACAATTGTGAATACATACACTTTATCAACCCTGAAGCTGACCTGACCGAGGCCATTTTGAGGCTTCAGTGTTGCCACATTGGAATTGAGGGATAGGGAGGGGGGAATAGAGATAGCTGGGGCTTTTAGCCAAAACAAAATACTTTCTCCTGAGAACCAAGGACATTCCCACAGGTGGTTGGAGAGAGGAGGAATAAAGTTACCAGGCAACCGGATGACACAGTGATTGGACCATGTGATTGACTGTTTGGGGAAGGGGGAAAATGTTTACTTTTAACTAGATGAAAACCAATTCAGAGTTGGTTTTCACCAGCTTGTGCCAATATGATATATCCAATAAACTTGTTATTTGAGGAATTCACCTGCCTCGGAGTTTGTTTGTTTGTTTGTTTGTTTGTTTGTTTATTAGACTTATATACCGCTTCATAGGGCTTTCAGCCCTCTCTAAACGGTTTACAGATTTTTTTTAGCAAATTGAGTCAGCAAATTGCCCCCACAGTCTGGGTCCTCATTTCACCAACCTCGGAAGGATGGAAGGCTGAGTCAACCTTGAGCCGGTGAGATTTGAACCACTGAACTGCAGATAACAGTCAGCTGAAGTGGCCTGCAATACTGCACCCTAACCACTGCGCCACCTCGGTTCCTAAGTTCTGTTTGCTATGGGTGTATTGCAACCCTGACACACTTCAGTTCTAAGTCTCCTGTAGTCATGAAAGCTGATTGGGTGAGATCAGGGGTGGGTTTCTGCCGGCATTACTGCCGGTTTGGTGCATGCGCAGAACATTTTATTTTATTTATTTTATTTTATTTTATTTTAATTGAACAAAAACACAAAAAAAGAATCATCCTTCATTACATCTTGTAGAAAGTGTGTCAATTGATTACAGATAACTTTCGTGCATTTCTTCCACAGTCATTACTTATAGTTCGTATTAGATTATACACTTTAAATCAAAAATCTTTTTTAAAGAGTTTTTATTGTTTTTATTAAAGAAAAACACAAAAAAATATCATCTTTCATTACATCTTGTAGAAAGCGTATCCATTGGTTACAGGTTCATTTCGTGCGTTTCTTCCACAATCACATATATTTCATTCAATTTAAATTGTACATTTTAGAATTTATATATTTTACTATCACTATACTACCATTTTCATTTAATTAGGGTTTTAAGGACACAGCCACATACTGGCATTTTTTTTCCAGTCTCAATGAATCTGCCATAACTTTACATCTTTATAACATATTCTAAAAGAAAGTTGGTTAAAAGGATATCTAGCATTCCTTCTCCCCTTTTTTTCTTTCCTCCCCCAAACTCACAGATTAACGCTTTTGTCCATTTTACTTTTACTAGTACAACACACCTGCTTGTATCATTATCCATTAACATTTCTTTGTTATTATTGTGGTTAGCTAAAAATTATTTACTATTTTTCTCACCTCTCCTCTCCACAGACCCAAAAGTGATTTACCTTTATAACCATCTCTAAACAGAAATTTATTGATGAGTGATTAACAAAATAACCATTTAAAATCTAAGACAATCTAAAAGATGTTGACATTTCTAGTTAATAATCACCAAAAGTATGCATTAACATTTCCTTCTTGTTATTATAGTTAAAAGAAGAAAAAAAAAAACAATTGTTTGCTATTTATATCACGTCTCCTCTCTTCTGATCCAAATTATTTATACCTTCATAACAAACTCTAAACAAAAATTTATAAGGTTTATAAGTCTTTTCGCCAGATCTCAATTTACAATTTGTGGACTGGTTATTTATCCTAATTAAGGTTATCATTTCATTATTACTATCATAGTAATGTTAACGAATAAACATTCAGTAATGATCTAAAACAGTCTACAAAATACTAAAATCCCTACTTATTAATCATCAAAAGTTAGCTAATTTTTATCATCGACTAGCATTATCAACCAGTGTCTTTCCAGTAGCAAAATGGTCCTTTCTCTCTCGCCAGCTGTGTCAATTCTCTTTTTAGCACCTTTTCAGAGTTTAGAACTTCTCTCCGCACTTTGTAGCTTGAAAGATCTCTCATATAGTTTTGTTGCCCTTGAGTTGTTATTAATGTAGGTTTAGCTTTGGTTATCAAATGTATTTCTGATAGATTTGTCTTCTTAATTCCATCCTTTTTGCTCTTTTTTTTCCTCCTGCATCTTGGAATTTGGGAAAAAGCTCCAAGTTGTCAAAGTCACTTTTCCAGCTTCCCTTCTTTTCACTTTCACTCACATTTACTCTATTAATGGGTTCATCTAGCATCTTGTCTTTGTTTTCTGTATCTTCATTCTCTTCTTTAATCTCTGGGGCTCCAACCCTCTCCTCTTTTACTGTGGTACCCCATAATCTGTCCCATTTCTTGTCAAATCGCTCAAGTCCTTCTGAAATGTTTTGGAGTCCAGCCAGGATGTTTTGGATTATTAAATTTTCTTCATCTGATTATTAATCCATTTTTCAAAATGTAAAGGAATATAAAGAAAAATAAAAAAGGGAATCTGCCACTCTAGCCTGTCAAAGTTTTTTTAGGAGATATATCGATATTTATTTTAAATCACAAGTTCTTTTGTGGTTTTCAAAGTAGAAGGGTTCTTGTCTCTTTCTTTCCTTTTCCTTCTCTTGTCAAAATATTTTCCAAGAGCACCTGCAAAACACTGTTCATGCCCTTGAGTCTTTATCAGGTTTTATAAACAAGATCTAAACCCTTCCATTGCAAAGTCAGTGAAGCCAAATAGAAAAGAAAAAAGGATACATTGTTTCAACAAAGAAAAAAAACTTCAGGCTTAGGCTTCCAAATGGCAGATTCAATTATTATTTTTTATGTTTTTTCTTAAGTATCTTTAGTATGATTTTATAACAACTAGTAGGAGAAATCTATTAAAGTAAGAATTTTTTTTAGTTTAAGCCAAAAGAAAAAGTTAAGGTAGTAGAAAAAAATAGAGGAAAAAAGATCAGTCGATAGGCTTCAAGCAGAGAAACAGGAAACATTGCAATTAATTTTTTGTCTGTATCCCCCTTCCCTGGTTTGAGTTGTGAGCCACCCTGAGTCCCCTTCGGGGGAAAAGGGCGGCATATAAATATAATAAACAAACAAACAAACAAACAAGCAATCACTTCAATCCACAAAACATTGTTACAAGCAAGAGCAGAAAACTTTCTAAGGCAGTCAAAATAAGGATTAAATTCGCCACTTTATTCTTACTTAGAGGACTATTTTTTTTTTTTAAAAAAAAAAGGTATCTTAGGACAATCTTCTGAAAGTAAAAAAAAAACCTCACCAGATGGAACGCTTTCACTTCTTCTTTTCCTTCTGGAGATGTCTCCAACTATGTCAGCCTGAGGGCTGCCTGTTTGCCACCGGTTGGAAGCCCTACCCTTGGGTCAATCACGAACTTTGCAGTGTCCCTGCGACCAGCAAGATTTTGTCTTCCCAGTCATGATTTCTTCGGGATGGTTTAGGTCCTGCCAGACCGTCCAAGGGCAAAAGTGTCATTCGCGGACTCAGACTGTCGAGTCCGCATGATGTACTGTCGTGACATTGGCTCCTCCTTCCTCTAAATCAAAAATCTTTGTATATCTTACTATCAATGTACCACAATTCTCATTTGACTACAATTATTTGAACATGCTTTTACCTCAAATCATTCATACTTAAAGGCACAACCACATAATGGCATTCATTACCTATTTCAAAAAATCCTCCAATAACATTACACCTTTATAACATCTTTTAAGTAAAAGTCAATTAATAAAGTTTCTAAACCTTCCCCCCCTTTCCCCCCCAACTCACTGTTTAGAATTTATATCCAAGTTACTTTTGCCAATACCATAGCATGTATATATTGTTAAACAATGTCCATTGACATTTCCTTGTTGTTATTATAATTGGCTAAAAATCATTTATGTCCCATCTCCTCTCGTCAGAACCCCCCCAAAAAAACCTTACACCTTTATAACAAGATCTAAATAAAAATTTGTTAATAAAATTTATAGGTCTTTTTCCCAAGTCACAATTTACAATTTATATCCAAATTTCGTTTACTAGATTGCCAATACATGTTTGGTTTGGTATGGTTTATTAGATTTATATGCCGCCCTTCCCCCAAGGACTCAGGGTGGCGTACAACATCTAACAAGTGATGCGCCTCAGGGTTGATCCCTGCCCTCCAGTCAACACAAACTGTGACCGATCTGACAGCTAGGAGGAGAACAACCATAAAACGGTGCCCCCCACTCCCAACCCCCCGAGTCGTTGCAGTAGGATACCATGGTCGATGGTATCGAAAGCTGCTGAGAAGTCTAATAGGACCAGGACAGAGGATCAGCCCCTGTCCCTGTCCCGCCAGAGATCATCGACCAATGCGACCAATGCTGTCTCCGTGCTATATCCGGGCCGGAAACCTGACTGAAACGGATCCAGGTATACAGCTTCATCCAGGGACTGGGAAAGCTGATGTGCTACTGCACTCTCAACAACCTTTGCTACAATGCGAAGGTTGGAGACCGGATGATAGTTGGCTAAAGAAGCTGGGTCCAGGGAATGCTTCTTAAGGAGGGGCCTCACTACCGCCTCCTTCAAGGCAGTGGGAAAGAACCCCTCTCTCAACGAAGCGTTGGTAATCGCTTGGAGCCAGCCTCGTGTCACCTCCTGGGAAGCTGAGACTAACCAAGAGGGAGACTAACCAGCAGACAAGTGAAAGCACCAAGTCTCCCCATAATCCTGCCGATGAAACGTAGCAGGGAGACGGGTACGTAACAAAAAGGCCCACCTGAACTCCAAGGCCCCATTTCACAAAAAGGGACTCACACCCACCTATATGAGCCACAGTGACCTCCTGAGGTCTGAGACTTTCCCTAGTAACCACCGCCCCCCCTCCACCCCTGCCTCAGGCTCTTGGCTGGTGAAACACCCAGAAGCCTGATGGGCATAATTCACTAAGGGGAACTCCCCCCTCATGGCCCAATCAGGTCTCCGTAATGCACACCAGGTCCGCTCTACCCTCTTGTATGAGGTCGTAAATGAGGGGAGCCTTATGTACCATGGACCTGGTGTTAAGCTACACCAGCTGGAGACCAGAGTCCTGTAATCCCGAGCACCCAGGGGTGTGAGAAGGGTAATGAGGGTCAGAACGTGTGATCGCTCTTAAACAGTGGACCGCATCCCCAGAACATAATTTGGCCCTCAGCCCCCACCATATCTGCCTCTCCCACAAACAGTAGAGATGGTGAACCCCCCAATGGAATGGCTTAATGTCTCCCCCGGAATCCCAACCCTTCCCAGCACTCCCGACCCGCGCCCATTAGTTAGCTCTGGCCTGTGCCCTTGCAGACTCCCCCCAAGCCTGTTTGAGCAATCTGTATCAACCCCCCACCCCCCCTTAAAATTTGATTTAAAAACTCCTGTAAAAAACCCCTAAGAAGTCTCTTCTGCGCATGCCACCTCTTGGGATCCCAAGATCCGTCATTAAGGAAGCGTCTTGATAGGCAAGAAGGCCATCCCCAGGAAAGGGGGAGTTCCCGAAGGGAATAAAGTTCTGTTGCAGTATAGCATAGAGGAGAGTGTGGCATCAACCAAACGGGATGACATCACGAGGAGATGGAATGAGGAGATGTCCATGGGGGGGGGAGCCGACAGTGTTTAAGGGGGGTAGCGGGAAGCTGCTGCTGGGCACACCCACGCCGACTGCAGAGATCCCAAGCCGGGCAACCAGCTGCCACTTCTGCTGAGCACACCCATGACGGCTTCAGAGATCCCAGGCCAGGTGTTCCGACGACCACACCCATGCCAGCTGTGTTCAAGGGGGGTAGCGGGAAGCTGCTGCTGAGCACATCCATGCCAGCTGCAGAGATCCCAAGACAGGGGTCCCACCACGGCCGCTGACCGCACCCACACCGGCAGCCGGCGACGCTCTTCATTCTCCTCTCACCTCCAGCTGCTCCCTTTCACTCATGATGTTCTGGCTACAAAACAGTAAATCGCAGCTCAAGGGTATCCCCGAGGTCCCAGGAAGTTCTCATAGCTAGACCTGTAACCAACAATGGGATAGGGTACCCCTGCAAGCCCCCGAGAAGGACAATCATCTCCCTGAAGCCCTCCTCAAACATGACAGGACACCATCTTGGGCATGCGCACAAAGTAGGATATTTCATTTTTCTTGTATATATCATTAAGCTGTATCTATTATCATTTCATTATTGTTATTATAGTTAATTAATTATTATCGAATAAACATTTGATAACAATCTAAGAGTTACAAAAATTCCTACTTATTAATCGCCAAAATCAACTAATTTTTTATTATCAACTTTCATTGTCAATCTGTATCTTTCCAGTAACAAAATAGTCTTATCTCTCTTGCCAATTGTGGTGTCAGTCTTCTTTTTATCTCCTTTATAAAGTTTTTATAGACTTTTCTCCGCACTTTGAAGGATCTCTCAGGTAATCTTGTTGCCCACCAGCTGCTACTAAAATTAGCTTGTCTTTGGTTGTCAATCTTGCTTCTGAAAAAATTTCTCTTCTTAAGTCCATCATCATTACTATTTTTTTTCTTCTGTGTCCTGGAATCTGGGGTAGAGCTCCAATTCGTTGAATTCCCTTTTCCATATTCCCTTCTTTCCACTTTCACCCACATTTGCTCCATTAATAAATTCATCTATTGTCTTATCTTTATCTTCTATATCTTCATTCTCTCCTTTAATTTTGGGGGCTGCAACCCCATCATCTTTTGCTGTGAGGAAGACTAGCCTTTCCAACTTCTTCTCAATTCTCCCATATCCTTCCAATAGATTTTGAATTCCAGCCAAGATATTTTGGAATTTTAAGGTTTCCCCATCTGAATATTGATCCATGTTTCCAAAACAGAAGAAAGAAAGGAAAAAAAACCTAATAGCCACTGCCACTCTAGCCTTCCAGGCCTCTTTTATTTTTTATTTTAGATTGACTTGAACACAAGTTCTTTTATGCTCTTCAAAGGAGAAGGGTTCTGTTCCCCCCCTTTCTTTCCCCTGCCAAAATAGTTCTCAAAGGCACCTGCAAAAACAATTCATGCTCTTGGCTCTTTATCAGTTTCTGTAAACAAGTTGCAAACCGTTCAGCTACAAAGTCAGTGAAGTCAAAGAAGGAAAGAAAAGAGATACGTTGTTTCAAAAACCCCAGCCTCTGACCTCCGAATGGCAGTGTGCTACTTTTCACTTTCTAATATTTATCTCTGGCTTATAGGAAATTTAGTGAAATTTAATAACAAATAATAGGAAGAATTGTTAAAATAAGAAGGAAGGTTTTAATCCAGAAGTCAAAAAAATAAAGCAACAAAAAGCAGAAGAAAAAAAATCAATCCGTTCACTTTAAGAGGAGAAATGAGAAATGTTGTGAGCACTTCAATCCACAAAGAATAGTTACAAAGAAAAAAAAGCTTTCCACAGCAATCCAATTAGGGTTAATTTTGCCGCTCAATTCTTTTGCTTAAGGATCTAATTTGGCTTTAAAGAAAAATTTCTTTGGGCAGTGTTTTGCAAAATAGAAAAAACACCTCACCAGATGGACTCACTTTCTCTTTTCACTTCCTTCCTTCCGGAGCATCCTGATTTCATCAGCCTGGGGGCTGCCATTTTAGCACCGGCTTGAAGCGCTTCCCTTGAGTTGATCAGGAACTTTGTGATCTCCCTGAGACCAGCAAGGCTTCGTCTTCCTGATCACCATCTCTATGGGACGGTTTAGGTCTCAATGGACTATGCAGCGGCAAAAATGTGAATGGTGGTCTCGGAGTATCGAGACTGCACATTGTGACATCGTGACATGGCTCCTCCTTCTTCTGCATGCGCAGAACATTTTAAATGGCACAAAAAAGATATTACGGCGACCGAGGAACCAGTTCGGGGGCGTGGCAAGCATGCTGTCCCTACCGGTTTGGAGACCCAGTCACCATTTCCATTACTGGTTCTACCAAACCAGTTAGGAACCCACCTCTGGGTGAGATTGAGCCAGTTGGAGTCTCTCAATCCAACACAGGTTGGTGCTGGTGATAAAAATACGAGGCAGGAGTATTTAATTTATGGATTTATTGAAATTTTTATCCCACGTTTATTACTTTATAAGTAACTCATATACAAAACTCCTTCTACCTCCTATTTTCCCCACAACAACAACCCCATGAGGTGGCCCGGGCTGAGTGATAGTGACTGGCCCAAAGTCGCCTTGTTGGCTTTCATGCCTAAGGTAGGACTAGAACTCATGATCTCCTTATTTCTAGACCAGCATCTTTACCACTACAACATACTAGCATAGTAATATACATTTGCCACCTTGAGTTATATATATATTAATTTCTTCTCCAAATATCTTATTCTTGTGTTATATTATTATCCTGCAGTCCACCTTAAGAACTTAAAATAGCACTCTTGAATTATTTCCTGTGACTGTTTTGAAATGTATCTGAGATAGCTACATTTATAATAATTATTTTGGCTTTATTTAATTACACAGAATGGATTAAGAAAAAGAGAACAAGAAAAAAGAGCAAAACAACTACAAAAATTCTTTATATAATAGCTTCTCAAATGAGGGGGCTTGCTCTTCTATGTTGCAAAGAAACATTTCTGGGGGCTGTTATTCACTGGATTAAAGACTTGATTTTACTTGAAATTTATGCACACACTTTTTAGAGATTTAGGCTATGTTCCAGCAATTTTAATGGAATATGGTACCATGTTTCCCTGAAAATAAGACAGGGTCTTATTTTCTTTTGACTCCTGAAATAAACACTTAGCCTTACTTGACCCTCAGAGGGCCTCTGGAGCCCAGGGAAAGTCATTTTCACCCTCCTAGAGGCTAAAAATGGGCCTACCGGAAGTCCGAAAATGGGCCTGTTTCCGGCCTCTGGATTCCGGAGGAGGCCATTTTCACCCTTCTGGAAGCTTCTGGAGGCTGGGGAGGGCAAAAATGCTCCCCCCATGTTGCAGGTGGCTGAGTAAGCCATGCCCACCATGGCGACACCCACCCAGCAACTGGGTAGAGAACCAGTTGCTAACATTTTTCAATCCCACCCCTGATTTCCTGGTAGAATCCCATCCCTGCATTTGACAATGCTAGATCTGTAACCTGAGCACTTGACTACAGTATATGCCTTTAAGCAATGGCATCTCTGCTTTAGCTTCACTAAATTTCCTTCCCAAGTTTCCTGCTAATGAGGAAGTTCAAGGAGAAATCTCCCAGCATCTTTTCTACCTGTGTAAGCAGAACCCTCCAAAGGGAATTGGTTGCACCTGCCTCCACCTGAGCTCACGGCTTGCTTCTTAGAAGAATTCTGCTGAAATGCAATGGATGGGAAGGCACTGCATTAAATGTAATCAAAACCGCAGGCCAAAATTATAATGGGATTTATGCAAATAGTTTTTTCCACCTGAGATGTCAGGGAATTACTGTTTGTTTCTCACCTTGTCACACTGGGGTAACTCAGCGATGGCCTTCCTTTTACACTTTGCTCCATCAAATTAAGCCAGTGAGGGAACTAGATTTCTGTAGGTGTATGTGTGAGAGAGAAAGAGTCAACAGGATAAAAAGGGAAGGTGTGACTAGATGGTTGGAATCCCACCACATTTTACATGTCTTGCATAAACAAAAACTGGCAAGAATTTCAATTGCCCAATTATGGCTGCCATTTTAAGACTGTTGATCCCCACTTCTGCTGAAGCTATTAAGTGAACCACCATGGGTTGTTGAGCATCACATCACATGACTGCAACTTGCGACTTTCTGCAGCTTCCCCATTGAATTTATTGGAAACTGGCTGTGAAGATTGCAAATAGTGATCGTGGGACCTGCAATAGTCATAAATGTTTTCCAAAGCATCCAAATTATAATCATGTGACCACAAGGACATTGCAACTACTGTAAGTTTAAGAACAGATCAAACGGTCACTGAATGAGGCAGTTGATAAGCAAAGACCGCATGTAATCTGAGCTGCATAGACAACAGCATTTTTGGCAAATGATACGTTCCTAGAATTGGGCTGGCACAGTTGCTTAGTGCTTTTTATTTCTTGTTTAACCCAAAGAACCCTTTATTTTTTACTTCTGGCTCTTCTACTTCTTTACTTCCTCTTTAACTGCTTCAGGTGTCGAGAGAGATACAAAGTTCAGGTTTTAGTTCTTCTGACAGCGTGAACCTTTGATATTTGATGCAATCTCTCCATCTTCTTCTGGGTCTGCCTTGTGTTCTTTGGCCTTTTCCTCTTTTTATAGAGGCTTTATATGGCATGGAATCCCAAGACATTCTCTCCAGGTGAGCAAACCACTTTATTTGCTGTTTTTGTATGTAGTTTAGGATTTTTTCTATGCCAATTCTTTCTCTTATGATAACATTTCTGATTTTATCTGTTCTGGTCACTCCAGCTTATTTCCTCAAACATCTCATTTTAGTATCCCAAAGGTGTTTTTTCAAGAGGCAACTAGATTTCTTTGTTTTTTCCTTGAAGACATTTTGCTTCTCCTCCAAGAAGCTTCTTCAGTTCCTGGATGAGCAGCAAAACGTCTTCAAGGGAAAACAAAGAAAGTCCAGTTGCCTTTTGAAAAACCACATTTGGGACAACAATGACCTGGGTGACTGAGTCTCCATAGACTCTCATTTCCATGGTGACTAAATTTCATTTATGTTTCATTATAAGTGACCATGTTTGGCAGGGGAAACATAGGGTAGGGAGGGATATACTTTGTATCAGGAGTGAAATCCAGCAGGTTCTGACAGGTTCTGGAGAACTGGTAGCAGAAATTTTGAGTAGTCAGAGAACTGGCAAATGCCACCTCTGGTTGGCCCCAGACTGGGGTGGGAATGGGGATTTTGCAGTATCCTTCTCCCAGGAGTGGGGTGGGAATGAGGATTTTGCAGTATCCTTCTCCCAGGAGTGGGGTGGGAATGAGGATTTTGCAGTATCCTTCTCCCAGGAGTGGGGTGGGAATGTGGATTTTGCAGTATCCTTCTCCCAGGAGTGGGGTGAGAATGGGGATTTTGCAATATCCTTCTCCCAGGAGCGGGGTGGGAATGTGGATTTTGCAGTATCCTTCTCCCAGGAGTGTTTGAATGTTGAATGTTTATTTTATTTATATGCTGCCCTTTTCCCCCCCCCGAAGGGGACTCAGGACGGCTCACAACTCAACCAAGGGAGAGGGATGCAGACAAAAATTAAAACGACACGCAACAATACATAATTTAAAACACACAAGAGTCATACCATTCGAGAGTGGGGTGGGAATGAGGATTTTGCAGTATCCTTCTCCCAGGAGTGGGGTGAGAATGGGGATTTTGTAATATCCTTCTCCCAGGAGTGGGGTGGGAATGTGGATTTTGCAGTATCCTTCTCCCAGGAGTGGGGTGGGAATGAGGATTTTGCATTATCCTTCTCCCAGGAGTGGGGTGAGAATGGGGATTTTGCAATATCCTTCTCCCAGGAGTGGGGTGGGAATGAGGATTTTGCAGTATCCTTCTCCCAGGAGTGGGGTGGGAATGAGGATTTTGCAGTATCCTTCTCCCAGGAGTGGGGTGAGAATGGGGATTTTGCAATATCCTTCTCCCAGGAGTGGGGTGAGAATGAGGATTTTGCAGTATCCTTCTCCCAGGAGTGGGGTGGGAATGAGGATTTTGCAGTATCCTTCTCCCAGGAGTGGGGTGAGAATGGGGATTTTGCAATATCCTTCTCCCAGGAGTGGGGTGAGAATGAGGATTTTGCAGTATCCTTCTCCCAGGAGTGGGGTGGGAATGAGGATTTTGCAGTATCCTTCTCCCAGGAGTGGAGTGGGAATGGGAATTTTGCAGTATCTTTCTCCTGCCATGCCCACCAAGCCACACCCACCAAGCCACACGACAATCACCAAGCCACACAGAACTGGTAGTAAAAAAAAATGAATTTCACCACTGCTTTGTATGAAATGCTTCTTTGTAGAGATCAGTACTGCCTTATGTTGTAGAAGTGGAGCTATCTTTCCCAGTATGGGGTTTGCCTTAATGCATCATATGTTAATCCATCTTCATCCATTTTCCATCTTCAGTGAATGTTGTTCTTAGGTTAGTGATGGCTAACCTTTTTGTCGTTGCATGCCAAAAGCGTGAGTGCAGCCACACCCATAATGCAATGCGTGCATGACACCCCCTGTGCTCACCCGATCCCCCTGCACATGCACATGCGACCCCATTTGGGGCCTAGTAGGCCTCTCTGCAGCCTCCTGAGACCAAAAATGGGTAATGTGTGTGTTTTTGTATGTGTGTGTGCGTGTGTGTGTGTGCACCACACACCCATGCTTCCCCCACCCTCTGCACATACATGTGAGACCCCATCCCCTCACACATGTATGTGTGTTTCCCGCATGCTCACTGCCCCCCACGCATGCATGGCAGAGACCCAAAAATCAGCTGGCCAGCTGGAGGCGCACGCCCATGAGTGGTGGAGCTGAGCTGGGGCGACAGCTCATGTGCCCGCAGAGAGGGCTCTGTGTGTCACCAGTGGCATGTGTGCCATAGGTTCACCATCATGGTCCTAGGTATTTTCCTGGCATTGTAACAGGTGGTTTTTCTCCAAATAAAGATTGTTTTGTTTTTTTGCATATTTTTTTCCCTTGGCACTCATGAGTCCAAAAAGTTCTGTTATTCTCTCTTTTTGTATCAAAATATCTAAACATTGAATCACTGAAGAAAGATTGAGAAGATGTCAGTGAACCAGATAATTCAATCAAACGTTTTCAAATTTCAGACTAAGAGAGAAGAGGAAACCTTTGATTGTATGCAGAAGATCTCGGGCATTCAAAGAACTGTGGAAAAACCTGCCTGTAATCCTGAAATGTGTTTATTAGAGAATTTACAGTTATAGGACAAAAGAAAAGAAAAGAAATCAATAATGCAAGATCAAATGCCTACTTAGCGCAGAAGCTAAGCTTTCCTGTGTCACATTCAGACCCAACAATTTCAGTTACCATTGCTAGGGCACTGAAGTCCAATCAGTTGGATGATCTTATGAATCTGGTAAACAATATAAAATAAATATAATATAAAATAAAATAGTGATTCAATTGCCAACAAGAGGTTATGGTACAAATTGTCTTCTGTTTAATAAATTGGCAGCTCTTCTGATCAATAATGATTCTGCATTAAAATAGTGCAATGTAGATCTGGTTAGGTGGTCATTGGAGAACTGACTGCATCTATTCCAGCTTCCAAGGGAGTCAAAAGGCATGTACATCTTCCCTGTCCCAGTCCATTATTTTATTTCAACTTTAATCTCCCTAGAGCCAAATTCCATCTTCCATCTCCAGTTCTCAATAAATTTCCATGCTATTATGTATATGATACTGATGCCAACACCCAAGTGGGGCCGTGATGAAACTTCCATGAGCTGGTGTTATTTTACCAGACGCAAATGCTGGGAACAAACCATTAAAAAACCTTTATATTTGGACAATCAACAGCATCCAAATTGAACAGGTAAAAGACCTTGAATATCTATTTCCAGTCTTGTGTCTCTTGGAAACTTCAGCCCTCAAATCATATGCTCTATGCACAAAAAGCTTCTAACGCAATAAGCAGATACACAAACTGTAATGGAAAAACAATGTCCCCGCAGTAATTAAACTTTTCAAAGTTAAAGCACTAAGTCTTTTGTGGTATGACACATAGTGCTGTGGATGTAAAAATAATCACTGTACTAGAAAGAGAGCAGTCTGGATTTCTGTTATCTCTCCTCCAAGGTCCTCCCTCTGTTGTTAATGCTGTCAGGCCTGCAAGCCATCTTTTCTTTTGGACTTCGGGCCTGCCACACTTTCTACTATTCATTTTCTATTGTGGGAAAATGGGAGGGGGGATTATACAGAGTTGGGCTATATGTAGCCATAATAGCATTCTTTTTAAAAACTTAAGGTCATCCTTTGCTTCTGTGCCTGGCCGGTACTGGATGGCAGTGGAAGATTGGACTATGTGATGGACTTGGGGCAGGATCTTGAACTTTCAATTGGGTGGGAAAATCTGGAAGCTTTCAGATTTGGGTTTTCCCAGATGTCCCAACATGGTTAATAAATTGGAACTTTGAGGAAACTTTTGCCTTGGAGTCTTGGACTCTGATTTACTTCTGGATGCTATTTGGAACCCTGACAAATGCTCTTCTCTGGATAGAATTCGGATGACTTTCTTTTGAGATCCATTTGCCAGCTAAACTTTGGATTCCGTTACGGAGAGATTCTACTTTACTTTAGTCTACTTTAGATAGACCAATATGATTCTCTGTAAAAGAAGCAAACAATATCCAATCATGTGTATTGTGGGCTCTTTTCCCAACATTGGGCTTAAACAAAGCCTGGAGAGAAAACAGACAGGGAAGTTTTGTAACTCTGAAAAAGTGATGTCTAGAATAAATTTGATGGAACAAGGGATAATGTTCTATAAGTTGGCTTTCTATGTCCCTATGAGAAATAATGTTCCATAAGGTGATTCATAAATATTAAAACCATGACATCTGGGTTTGCATTTGAGATGTAAATATTCTCATGATTCAGAAAGAGATCTACAGGCTTGAATTCCATTAGTAACTGGAGTTTCCCTGGGTAGGAATGTGAAAAATGTAAACAGGCAACTTTCAACTACAAGCACATCTAGGAGGAAAAAAAAAAGAACTAATTTACGCAGAGGATATAGCGGGATGAGAAAATCAGTGGATTTTGAATCCAGGAGGATATAAATTTGGGTCTGAGTCTTAACAGTGAGATCCTGGCAACTGTTCATGAATTGCAACAAAGACCCAGTCTAAACCTTTTTATGTAAAGACTCTGGGAAACTACAGTCAAGTTTTAGCTCCCAAGATGAAGCTTGATGTTAAGAAGATCAGAAGATGATTATTACTGGCACATAAATATTATAGCAAGGGAAAAATGTACTTTTAGAATAGAATAATTAATACTTTGTGTGAGGACTATGGATATGGCCAGAGGTGGTATTCAGCCAGTTTGGACCGGTTCAGGCGAACTGATAGCGGAAATTTTGAGTAGTCTGGAGAATCGGCAAATACCACCTTTGGTTGGCCCCGGCCTCCATTCCCCATCATTCCCTGTCCTATATTCCCTTGTTTTTTAGCTCAGCTGATTTGCGTGGCAGAGTGGATTGCCACGCCTGATCTGAGCTAAAAAAAACAACTCAGCTCACCAGCACTGACACTGAGGGCGGTTTTTGAGTGCTGCATGCATGAAGCACACTCTCATAGAATCAGTAGGAAAAGATTTGGAATCCCACCACTGGATATGCCTAGAACTTGTTAGCATTAACTGTAATAGTGAACAACTTAGGCAGTGGGACCACACTTGGATTGTCCATTCCTGTAATTCTTTTTCTCAGGCTAAATTAATTGATATTGATAAAATGGGGAGAAAATACACCTACCCAGATCACTTCCAAACACGCTTCAGGCGTGGGACAGAGACAGCCAATTGCCAAGGGTCCAAAATTTGATCATGTGACCATGGGGATGCTGCAACAGTGTGTGAAAAATGGCCATAAGTCGTTTTTCAGTGCTGTTATAACTTCAAATGAACACTAAATGAATGGTTGTAAATGGAGGAGTACGTGTATTAGACTTTCACGCATATACTGATGTCCTCTTGGAAGCTTCTAAAAAGCAGGACTTTTACAGAAAGTAGATGGTGAATGATTGATGTAATTTAAGTAGTAGCTACTAGGAAGTTATGTACCTGTGGGGAAATTGTGAGTCTGAGAATATGGATTATTTATTGCTTGTTCTTTACTAGTTTATACTGTAGATATTTTAATTTAATATATAATGCTGTCTTGTATTTGTGATTAATCTCCACAAGTCCTTTGTACTCTAGTAGTGTACACATGTAACAAGTAAGTAGGTAAGCATTTCCCTAGGGTTTTTTGGACTAAACCTGGAATACAGATACAATAACCAGAAATAAAAAGGACTGATAATCTCGGCACAATTTCCTCTGTAACATGCTATCATCATGTAGCAAATATTTATATACTTGTCTACCTAAGATCCACTATGTTTTCATGATTCAAGGTTACCAATGATATTTCTTCTGAAAGATCATTTCAGGAAGGAAACCTCACTGATTTAAGCAGCTGCTCTTTGATTCATTTATTCAGCAAATAAAAAGCCAATCATATAATATAATGCATTCTCGATAGAACAGAGTTCAGCCTTGGGTTGAGATATGAGAAACATGTGTTCAAAATCCTGCTCAGACATGAAAATGACTTGGCTAGCTGGGAAATTATGCTAGACCTTAGATTTGTTGCAAGGATGAAATAAGCCTCACGTGTATCACCGCTCTAAGCTCCTTGGAGAAATAATGGAATATTGTGTGACAAATAAATATTGCATGCCATTTCATTGCTGCAGGGGTCATCAGGACCTTTTTCAGAAACACATTAGTCTTTACCAAGCCTCTGCTGTAATTGTGATGCCAGAACAAACCAGCAGCATCAGCTTTTGAGCCGATGAAAGGTTCAAGGGATTTCCTGTTATGTGTTTTCCCACAAACTCAGGATATAATTTTGCACCTCTCTTCATTTAGCCTAAGAGCAGACAATGACTTTTGCGGGCTGTTAGATGGTGTGTTTACAAGGACGATGATTGTATTCATTAGTAAAATGCTTATTCTATCAGTCCAATTGTGAGGTGGCCTTGCAAATAGCTCCGTTAAGGTGATCTAGGTTGTCAGCATTCTGTCTACTGGGGAATGGCCCAGTGTTTCAAGAGCTATCTGGATTGATTAGGAAGAGTATAATATTTAAATAGGAGGACAATTGTAAGTTGCATTTTTTTCAAGAGAATGGCATTGATCTGTAGGCAAGGCAACTATATTGCCAAGGCTGACTTCAAGTTTGATTTCGACTTGGACCAAATGCATTCTGGAGCATTGTCTCCACTGTCAGTGTGCCTTGACATTCCTTGGCTAAGTACCCTGTTTTCCCGAAAATAAGACCTTTCCAGATAATAAGCCCAAATGGGTTTTTGAGTGCATGCACTAAAATAATCCTTCCCCCGAAAATAATCCCTTCCTGAAAATGTTGCATGCTCGCCACCTCCTGCACCTCAAAAATAATAAGACCTCCCCGAAATAAGGCCAAGTACTTATTTAGTGTGTCAAAAGTAAATAAGACCCTGCCTTATTTTGGGGGAAACATGGTTCATTGGGGTCTGATTTGAGCAAGAAATAAATACAGCCTTTACTTTAAATGAATTAATTTTAATCTATGTATTAAACAGTAAACTAATGTTATACTTTTTACAAAATAAAAACAATTTGGTTGGAAATATGCCCAGAGTGACTACACCTCTAATAAACTAATAAAAGCACATTTACAATGGGAAGGATGATCTTCTCGTTTTTATATCATTCTTGAAATCTGGCCTTTATTTATACAAATTAATATTGTATGCCATTTCATTGCTGCAGTGAGAACAATGATAATATCAATAATATCATTGACAGAAGACAGCCAATATTAATGACAATGACCAGAAGACCAATGACCAATATCATTCTTCAAAACTGGGCAGGGGCGGAGAAAAAGACTTTCTTTGCTCTAACTTGGTTTTTCTTAAACTGCTCTTAAAATGGTACATCTTGCAGCACATTGGCAGGCTTTAAATTGTTTTAGGCTCTTTCCCAGCTTAGCTGTACTGATACAATAACAACTGCCTCTATTTCGCCCCATTTATCTTTCCCTCCATTAAAAAGTGAAAGTCAGGTGGGAAGATAAGTTCCACAAAAAACCATCATCCCCTCCAGACATGCTTCTTACTCAGTGATGTGCAGTGAGGTTTATGGCTGGTGAGGCACTGACACAGTGGTGGGTTTCAATTTTTTTTAGACTTGTGGCCTTCAACTCCCAGAATTCCACAGCCAGGCATGCTCAGTTCCAATTTAAAGCAACAGCATTTGTTTTCCTCCTTTGCGAAAAAGTTTCCTTCTTTCTTTTTCTTCTCCCTCCCCCTCCTTCCTCCCTCTCTCAAACAGACACACACACAAAGAGAAGTTGGATTGGACTATTTCTCCTACCCCCTTCCCTCTCTCACTCACTTTCTCTCTCTCAAACAAACACAAACACAGAAGTTGGACTGGAGCCGATACGAGCCTTTGATTGCAGGCGGAGCCATGTTGCCTTTTCAAACTTGTAATCAGTGAAGCTGGCTTATATAGTTTTATCCAGCTGTGTGTGTGTGTGTGTGTGTGTGTGTGTGTGTATGTGTGTGTGTGTTTGAAAAGGCAACATGGCTCTGCCTGCAATCAAAGTACACTTGGGAGGGATCGACACTTGAGGATGAATTCCTCTTGAATTCCTCCCCCTCCCTCCGACCCACACGTACCTTTTCCAGCTGTTTTAGAGAGGATTTCAACTTTGCTCTTGCTTGTAATCATGAAAAGAAAAAAAATGTAAAAAGAAAAAGGCAAGAGCTGAGGTCAGGCTGAGCTAGTTGCTGCCAAAGTAACCATGGATGACTCTGCTTAGTGCTTAACTGTTTAAAAAAGCCTCTAAAAAGCACCCTCTACAGGAAGAGGCAGGAGAACGACATGCCTCACCTATGTCAGGAATTTTTAGGCTTTTAACCCTTGCTTAACTCTGCTCGAGTGATCATAAAACACATAAAGTCAGACTGAATGAGGCATGTCGTTCTCCTGCCTCTTCCTGTAGAGGGTGCATTTTTAGAGGCTTTTTTAAACAGTTAAGCAGAGTCATCCGCAATGACTCTGGCAGCAACTAGCTCAGCCTGACCTCAGCTCTTGTCTTTTTCCTTTTACATTTTTTCTCTTTTCATGATGACAGTGGTGAGGCTCTGCCTCCCCTGCCTCCCCTGACTGCACATCCCTGTTCTTACTCCTTTGAAAGGCAAACTCAGTATACACAAACAACAAAAAGGACGCTTAGGCTTCACACAGAGTTCTAAAACTGTCACTTGGTTTGGAGTGTAATGCACAATTTTGAATGAAACTGGAAAGCTAAGAAAAGGCATGTAAAGAGGCACTTTTTGGCAAGACAAATTCATTGTGTACCCTCTGGGGGTCTCAGTCCACACTTGGAGTAATACTGCTGCAGGCAGTGGTATATCCATAGTATTACGAGAAATTGAAGATATTGCTAAATTCAGCCAGCTGGTACATTTTCATTTTTTTTAAATGCGGAGAGAATCCGGGACTGGTATATTGCCAAAATGTTGGGTCTTAGAATACCAGCTGTTGATACCAGCCTTGCATAATGTATTTACAGCAAACCTGCCTAGAATCTGATCCGCCAAAACAAATGCTGGCCATTAGGCATATGTTGTCGCCTGCTAGTGCTTGACATTAACTTTCCCAGATTTTTTTGAAATCCCAGATAGTTAACAAAGCCATCCTCTCGAGGGTTGTGTTCAGGAGGATGTTGTATATCCTCACAGCTGCACCTGTTCCAAGGGTTATGTAGACAGTCTTCAAAATGAGATAAATAAACGAGAATGTCATGAGTAAGAATCTGTCTCTTACCTCCTTCTGCATATTTTGGAGTCATAAAAGTTATTCTTTATCAGTTCTGTGTACCTGTCCAACCCGACAGATGCCAGCTGTCCTTGTTTTTGTTTGGCAAGAATGTTTTGTTAGACAAGTTGCTGAATTACAAGCTGTTTTAAAGTCTAGTTCACCAATTTGGTGATAATATTCTAGACCAATATTTTTCAAATGTGGCAATTTTAGGATGTGAGGAAGTCCCAGAATTCCCATGCTGGAAACTTTGGCCATTTAGTCTTCGATCCCATACTCGCATTCCTGGAAGTAAACACCATTCAAGGTAACATTAAGGTCCATTCAAGAGAGACTCTTATTTAATTAACAAGACTTCCAGAGATAGTATTCAGCCAGTTCTGATCGGTTCTGGCGAACCGATAGTGGAAATTTAGAGTAGTTTGGAGAACCAGCAAATACCACCTCTGGCTGGTCCTGCCTCTGATCAGCTGGGTCTTCTTTTGTTGCCCTGTACAGGAGAATGGAGCTGGAAAGCAGGTTAGTGGGGCAGGGAGAGAATGGGGATTTTGCAGTATCCTTCCCCCAGGAGTGGGAAGGGAATGCAGACTTTGCAGTATTATTATTATTATTATTATTATTATTATTTATTATTATTATTTATTAGTTTTGTATGCCGCCCACTCTCGGAAGACTCCAGGCGGCTTACAATAAAAAGGGAGGGGAATATAAAAACAATAAATAAACAGTTTAAAATTGCAACAACAACATCCACAACTTGAAATGGGGCTGGACAATTCAACAGCCCCAGGCCTGCCAGAACAGCCAGGTCTTCATCACTTTACGGAAGGCCGGAAGGGTAGTACGGGTCCGGATCTCAATGGGGAGATCATTCCAGAGGGCCGAAGCAGCAACAGAGAAGGCCCTCCCCCGGGGGGTCGCCAGTCGACACTGACCGGCCGATGGAATCCAGAGGAGGCCTAGTGTGTGCGATCTCATCGGTCTGTGGGAGGTAATTGGCATGAGGCGGTCTCTCAGGTATTTCCCTGCCATGCCCACCACGCCACACCCACAAAGCCATGCTCCCAGAACCGGTAGTAAAATATTTTGAATCCCACCACTGGAGTCTTCCCTTAACAACTTGTACATAGTGACAAGAGAAGGAGAGGATCTTGTCTGCCTGGAGTAGTGCTGAGTGGAACTTTTGCAAACAGAAGATGGGGTCCTTCAGCTGGCAGTGATAGCAGTTTAAAAGAACTTAGTCCCCTTGACTTGGCAAAAGTTCAACTAAATTGATAAAACTCAGTGATGAGGACAATTGTGGGTCACTGTAAACAACTATAAATGTGGGCTGGTTGCTAGGTGCTTGAAATATGGTCACATGACTGGGGAGGGAAGCCACTGGAACTTTGGATCCAGGCCATAAGTACCTGTGGGGAGCTCTGTCTTAATTTCAAAGAGTAGCTAAGTGTACTTTTTAGTGCCTGTCCTATACAGGTACAACTTACATCCATTTTTAGTGACTATTTGAAGTTACAACAGCTCTGACCTTTGACCATTTTTCACACTTACGACCATTGCAGCATCCCCATGGTCTAACTGCTATTGCTATCCCCATGGTCACGTGATCAAAATTCACCCTCTTAGCAACTGGCTCATATTTATGACTGTTGCAGTGCCCCAGGGCCATGTGATCCCCTTTTGTAACCTTCTGACCAGCAAAATCCATGGGGAAGCCAGATTCACTTAACAACCGTGTTGCTGACTGAACAACTTGCAGTGATTCACTTCCATCTCTGTCAAGAAAATGGGGCAAAATACACTTAACAAACATTTTGCTTAACAATGGAAATTTTGGGCTCAATTGTGGTTGTAAGCTGAGAACTACCACTAGTACCGTGCCATAACATCCATACCTACTTAGCTTCCCATTTCTTTTTTCTTTTCAAAATAAAATCTCTTCAGCAGTCAGTCAAGTTGAGATGGACCCCTTCCTCAGAGGTGGTTGCTCCCAGTTTGGCCCAGATCAGGTAAACTGGTAGTAGCGGCGGCAGGAGGCCCCGCCCACCCGCCCAGACGCTTCTGGGCATGCACAGAAATGTCACAAGCGCATGTGAGCGTGTGCAGGAGTGCGCCTGAACGGTAGTAAAAAGATTGGCAATCCACCACTGCCCTTCCTCTTCATAATCAATTTTTAACAGACAAGCATTAAAAAGCACTCCTGTCAAAAGGATAAGTTAGCTTTGCACACAGTAATAATTTTATTCCCAGAAAATATGCATTCTTTTCTTATGAATAGAAATTTAGTTTGGGTACATGAGAAAGATATATGACTCTCTTTTATAAGAAAATATATATTACAGCCCTCAGGCTCTTGCTTAATAATAATTTTAAAAGTTTGTTCACACCTACTGAATCTCTTTTTGGAAATGAGGAAATAACGCTCATCATATATTTCATGGCATAGATCTGCTCCCTAATGCTGCTTATCAGGACCAAGTGGAGAGAAATAACTCTTAAATGATGCCACATTAAATATTTGAAGTTATTTAAAAAAAGGATATTTCCAGCAAAGACTGTTATTATAGGCTTATGGGGAAGTATTCTTTGTAGAAATAGAGATGTGGAGTAATGGAAATATGAGCTGATTTGCCTGAGGCATTTAAATTGCTACATCATTGCTCAATATAATCTATCACTCAAGACATTTATAGCATGTTTTTAGAGAAAAATATATGATTAATGCTGGTACAGTCCATTGTGAATCAATGTTTGAGCAATGTAGAATAAAGACAAATTAATGGGGGTCATGATAACCCTTTGTGGTGATACATGAGGTGGTAATTAAAAAAGGGTCGTTTACCAATTTAGAATAATAGGATTGGAATAACTCTTCTAGCTATGGCTGCTCAGTCCCTGCTGTTTGCTTGGAAATTCTAAATATAGTTACCTTGAAAGATTCAAATCTGGAGGAATTGGACAAAATTATTTACATGGCTTAAAAGCAGGATGACAAATTCCCAGGGAACATGGTGTCTGACCTGCTTCTTTTATATATGTAAACATATTAAGTGTTTTTGTCAAAGCACCTGGTATGCTCAAATATGCTGCTTCCATTTTGCCTTTCAGCTCCACTCTAGGAGCCTTCCAGTCCAAAACCATTTTATGTTGAATTTTTTTTGCTGATAAATAAATGAAGGGAGACTAGTATAGATCTATTTCAAGCTATTTAGCTCTCATCAGCTAGCCATACCCTTACTGGGATTCAAACCTGGGCTGTTTTTACCTATTAGGCAGTTATATTAACCTCTAAGCTACAAGCTCTCCTCCCTTATCAGCTGAGCCAGGGGAATGATTAAGTGTTTTTGTCAACACACCTGGTTTGCCCAAATATGTGAGGGAGCATACTGCCTCATTTCTGTAGAACACCTATTCATTGATTCCAAAATCAAAGCTGAGATCAGCCAGAGCATAGGAAAACTCCAAAGAAGTAATGCAAGATCGGAAGATGTGGAGAGACCCGGATAATAGAATCGCCAAAAATCGGATACAACTGAATAGATAGCATCCTCATTGTCGTTATCATCATCTCATTTCTATCAATGGCATCTTACAATTAGACAGATTCATTTTTGCTTAGCCGTCCTCCTCAGGATTCTGTGCTATGCAGATTTATAAACAAAGCACTATCCTACAATTCCATTTTAATTTGTGTAACTCTTCTTTGCAGGCTCGATAAGTTATCAAAGAAGTCCCGCTCTGTCTCATTTGAGATGGCGATGTCATGGCACCTTGATGAGTTCTATCAGTAGCTTTCCAATGCAAAATTAAGCAAAGCTCCAGAAAGTCTTCGTTGACATGCATTCACTGAACAACTAATTGTAAAAAGTACCCCCGCACATAATGTCTACGGTGCTGCTGGCTGAGCATTTGGAAATCTAAGAGGTAGTTAGTATCTTTTTAATTAGTGGAGTTCATTGGCTCATTCTTGCCTTGGAAATGAGCCTGCTGAGGTAGGTGTTGGGAAAGGCAAGCAGTAGACCTTGCCAAGTAAATTCTACCTTAGAATATTTAGCCTTTCTTGAAGTAATTTATATCAGCAGTTCCCCGATTTAAATACTTCCCCTTTTCTCCCTTTCCAAGAAAAGTTAGCAAGGACCTGAGATTCTTGTTTCATGATTGCTAACAACTGCTTGTAGTCATAAATATTCAAATAAACTTATTTTTTTAATTTGGATACTCTGCCCTTCTCTATAAGATTTGGTCCTATCTACGTGCCCCTCCTACTGTGGAAGGGAATAGACTAACATATACTGGGACTTCCCTTGACCAACTTAACTGAAAGCTACTGAGATATTTTCCAGACATTACTGCTGTCATTGACATGGATGGCCTACATGATCCATGTCCAGAATATGGCAAATTTGAAATTTACAGAATACCGTATGTTGTAGCAGCCTTTCCAGAAGGATGGGAATGATAAGCTTGACCAATGTTCAAGGACTAATTTCCAATGACTAATTTCAGCTAAGTTAAGAAAATGGATCACGGTAATTGCAGATAGTTCTCTTAGCCAACCTGACTTAACAATGATTAAAAATTTTTTTAGACGTTAACGAGTGAAACAAGATATTGGCTCCCTGCAGTGTAGTCTTTATATATACTGGGCATGGTACAATTCTTAAATACCAGAATGATTTTTGGCAAATAAAGTAGTACACAACAATCCATATTCAACCACACAAGAAAAAGTTGTCTACTAATTGTAATCTAGATGTAATCTAATATGAGCAAACCATTGATAGTTCCCTTCCCTTCTTCCTTGTCGAAAATGAACACTGGAATCTGTATCTTGCTCTATATTAACAATAATTATACTTGTATATTTATGCTGGTTATAAACCTGAACTGCTTTGAGTGTATTTTCAGATTAAGAACCCAGTCAACGATTGGAGTGGACAATACTTTTTATTGATCAGAAATGGGAGCATCTAGAATACTTTTCAATACATTCCAAGGAAAGATTTTTCATCTTGCAAATTGAATCCAGACTCAAAGCCTGGGAAACTAACACAATAATTGTGTAATTGTTCTGTGGCTATTCTTTTCCTTTGAAAATACAGTATCTTTTGGGTCAAAATTGATTCATAAAAAGTATCTTCTTCCAGAAAACATTATTTTTAGTGCTTTTTTGACAATCAAATGACACCTAGATTATATACACGAACCTTTCATCACTTAAGAAAACTACTGAATGCACAGTTAGAACTTCAATTTCTTAAATACATTTGCCATTAAGACACTGAAATGTACAATGATGACATCTGGATATTCCAGCCATTAAAGAAATCAATTAGCTATAAAGGAACTGCCCAACTGGAATGGTCAGTAGGAAAAATGACATAAACAAAAATATTTTTAATTATTAAATACCATAATGATTTTTGGCAAATAAAGTAGTACTCAACAATCTGTATTCAACCACACAAGAAAAAGTTGTCTACTAATTGGATTCTAGCTGTAACCCATTGGGATGGGTTGCCTCCCAATGTCCAGTTTTTGATTAATTTGAAAAGATGTGCTTATTTTTCTAATACAAAATTGCAAGTTTCTTTTCTTTGTTGTTTTTGATACTTTCTTTTTTCATTTTTCATATTTTACTCTTTTATTTTTTGTTGTCATCTTCTTCTTTTTGCTTTGTGAGGTTAAAAATATTAAAAGTTCTGGACATTTTTCTGAACTTAACATCTAACAAGCTGCACCTGGGACTTTTTCTTTAGTTATTCTTCTCTACACTTTTTTTCTTTTCTTTTCTGAAAAAAAAAGCTTCAATATTCGTTAAGTGTTTAACAAATTGTAAAATGTTATCAATACATTGGTCTCTTGGAATGCTAGAAAGGAGCAGGTGTTCATTTGGACTTTTCTAACACTGTGTGGGTTTTATGATCTTCCTGAGTGTGACTTGCAAGCATTTCTTTGCCACTTTCTTATTTGAAATATACAATATGCAATTGAAATTCCAGGAATTGTTTTCTTTTGCAATTTTTTTTCTGCATAAAAGGTAAAGGTTCCCCTCACCCATATGTGCTAGTCATTCCCGACTATAGGGGGCAGTGCTCACCTCTGTTTCAAAGCCGAAGAGCCAGCACTGCCCGAAGCGCTGTGGTCTATGGTCCTGTGGCCGGCATGACTAAACGCTGAAGGTGCATGGAGCACTGTTACCTTCTCACCAAAGCGGTCCCTATTTTTCTATTTGCATTTTTACATGTTTTTGAACTGCTAGGTTGGTGGAAGCTGTTTTTTTTCTGCATACATATTTCTTTTTTATTGTTTATTATATGTTTTTGATTAGGCAAAGTGCCAGCGTTGGTTGGATTCAGCCATTCTCTAAATTCAATCAAACAAATTAAAATTAATAAAGGAAATCTACATTCTGATGTCCGGCCAAGAATTGCTTAATCTGATTATTTTTTTTAAAAAATGGAATTCTTGACCTCATCTGCACTGCTTGACGGAGATTCAAATGTATCTTGAATGAATCAAGAGAGAATATTTTTCAAACCTGAACTTGTTAGGGGAGAAGAAAGATGGAGTTCTTTTTGACATATTATGTGATAAATAAATCATTGCAGGGCGATAGAGCCAAGAAGATATATAGCCGCAGCAAACTGTGTGGTGACTGTAATCTAATGTGACTAGCAAGGTTATAACTAATGTTGGTGGCTTGTTCTGATTCTTGTCTACTTGTGCCAAGCTTCATTAAGCTTCTTTAGGGCACCCCAGTGTATATGCGTATATTGCATACAGCTTTTTCACACTGCAGTTTTCAGTATTACAGTAGCATGTCCTCCGGCCATTGTAACAGGGGCCGTGCTATAAAATGGAAAGTATTTTGGATAGGAGAGGGTAGGGATATTTGCAATCTGTCATTCTGCACAGCTGATTAATGGGGAGAATTTTCAGAGCTGACTGATGAAGGTGGAATATCTGTCAGTCCTAGTATCGAATTCTCTGGCGCCAAATATCAAAAGAACAAAGCAAAGTACAGTGAAACTGCAAAATCTGCCAAACATTTCTGAACTCATAATGCAGATGGAGTAAACTCTGTCTTTTTATTTCAAGGGACACACACACACACACACACACACACACACACACTAACAGAGCAACCACAGCACTGTTACAGCAAAATCATTTCAGTCAGTTATAGCTCCCTTGTGTTTATGGGTAGATGCTCAGAGCAGATACATTAACTGGAGCATATTTTACTTAAATGCTACCTTTAGATAATTTTGTGATTAGAGATTATATGTCCTAGAACTATCTATTTTGGGTGGAATCTAGGCCTAAACTTATTTAGAACAGAAAACAATGAATTTCTTCATTAATGAATTAATGAAATTAATTAAACTTGAATTCAATGGTTATCAATGGGAAAGAGTTTACTCTAAAAATGACTAAATGTGTCCTAGTTAATTACATCCTGCATGCTTCCTAACATGGCCATTGATAATTTTATGCATTTGTATTTGCATTCTAAGTATGTATAAAGTGATTAAAAACACATCAATCAATAAGTCATTTTTTCTTAATGGTTATGAACGATTATCTTTTCTTAACTTAAATTTTGTTCTACTTTTTCCAACCCAACAAAAAATCAGTTTATTGATCAGCATGCCTTCAATTTCTAGAAGTGAACATGTAAAGAGTTTTTGGACTGATACACTAATAAACAAATAATAGAAAGAATAGAAATACCACAAACCATGTACAAGAAAACCTAATTAAAATGAAGTTCTTCCTCTTTTTCCAAATTAGCTTAGAATGAAAGGAAGATGTGACCAGAGGGGGGTTCCTACCGGTTTGGCCCCGTTCAGCCGAGTAGGTAGTAACTTGGCCGGCCACACCCCCGAACCAGTTCTATTGGCAGCACCATAGGTGTTACCATCTTGTTTTTTACTACTGTGCATGCCTTCGTGTGCAAAGCACATCCCTGAGTGAACTGGCAGTAACAGAAGCCAGAACCCACCCCTGGAAATGTCACTGTCCACTACTATTTCCATATAAATCAGTTAAGGGAATTTCTTTGCTGGAGTAACTTTCCATTAAACCAGATCTTGCCTCTGTAAGTTATAACAGGTTTTAGAGTTAATGAATTCAAAAGAGAGGTACAGAATTAATGGGATTAATATAGGGGTATAGAGGTACAGAGAAGCCCTTCCAGCTTTATAAAATCTAAACCATGCCTCTTCATGATTGTTTGCTTGCAGCTTCTTCCCAATTAGTTACTTTTTGTCAATCATTCAATCATGATCCTGGAGACAGAGCATCCTTGACTCAAATTAATGGTTGACCAACCTACCATAATGAAAAGCAAAAATTAAAGAACAAAGCAAGAACCTAGATAGAATGACATAGATGGCTTCAGTGCGGTATCTCTGTGATGAGAAAGACAATGGATACTTGGAGGTTCCTCCAAGTCTTCTGTGTGATCAGATCTTCCCCATGGAGTTTCAAGTCTTTTCAGCTAAAGTCATCTCTCCAAAGTCTACGTCGTATGGCTTCCATGTTTCCCTTGAGGGAAAAATGACAGGAGTTGAGGAGAATTGTTCCATATGCCTAAGAAACAGATCTTTATCTGGGTTTTCTTGTTTTCGTTGTTTTAATGGCAATAGATTGACAGGGGTGTCCTGATGGCCCGAGGGCCAGATGTGTCCCACAAACTGGCGGCCCATGGGCCAGAAGCACCCATCCCAGCTCTGTGAAGGGGGAAAACATCATGACACATCCCATGATGCCATGAGTTTGACATCTGTGCAATAGAAGATGTATGGTCTACCAAGAGAACAAAGGGATAGATTTAGTAAATTATACTTTACTAGTTTACTTTTTATAGTTTAGTAAGTTACAGTTTATAAGAAAAGACCTGATTCACTATTGTAGGTGCCATTCTGTCCAGTGGTGTTTGCTACTACAGATTCAGTCACTACAATAATAGGATCCTATTCAACTCAATGCTTGGCAAAACCTGCTCAGCGAAAGACTGAACATTTCTGAATCTTTGAACAACTAGAAGAACCTGCCAGCAGTTTACATATCATTTGGGCTACTCACTGCGGCATATCCCCTTTCCCCGTCATGAACTTTCCAAGCTCTGTTTGGACACTCAGCTATATATTTGCTCAATGGATCTCGAGAGGACAGAGGGTGTGAAACTAGGTTGCCAAGGAGATTTTGTCATTAGAAAATTAGCAGGAAGAAATGGCATGTTGGTTAAAACCACCCAAGTCTCTATAGAGTTGGCTGTTTTTTTCTTCTTGACACACAGGAAAATAGACTGATTCTGCACCATGTTGGCTTTGCATATGTTCATTCATAATTCAGTCATTACTTAGGTGCTTGGTGAGTGATAGATGTGTAATACTGAGTCAGGTTATGTGGTTTTCAGAGTAATTAATATAATTGTTCCTAGATCTAGGCTCTTGGGAGACATTTGAAAGGCACCCATAATTCTCCTTTCTAATATGCTTGACATCCCAAGTTAAAGACTAGATTTACTCATCCTGCTAATCCTTTTCTTTTCTTTTTTGCTTAGCAGCTTGTTGAATCTAGGCATTGTGATTCATACAAGTTTATGGTTTAGTGCAGGTGTAGGCAATATGTGGTCTCTGAGGCCCTTTATGCAGCCTTTACAGGCCCCTCATTCTATAATTGCTGTAAGCTGGCAGCACTTTCCCCAATTCAAAGGGAAGCAAGACATGAAAATGGTAGTGTAACTTAGGCATATCTCCACAATATATATAGAAACAAACTGCCCCCTTCAACTAGTAGATGTGATCCGACTCAATTTCAACCTCTCCAAATGTTAAATGCAATCCCTGGCCACCAAAAAGTTGTTTGGTAGTGTAGGAAGTTAGCACCCACCCCTCTTCTAGGAAAATGAGACAGTTTAGGAAATATTAAAAGGGCGGAATATTTCCCCTAAAGGAGAGGCAGAAACTCAGCCCCTCCCCTCCACATTTGTCAATGGGCCATTAAGGCCTGGGCCAGTATATTCTACATAACAAAGGTCTACCTCCTTCAGGCAGAGCCATAGGAGGAATTGCCCAAAGCCCTATCATTACATCATCACCCAGTAAGAGTCAACCAAGCCTGGGACTCAAAAGCAAACCTTACCCCTGTATGACCCCATGGAAGTCTGACAATCAATCAGAATACAAGCTCAAATTCAAAAGCCCAGAGAGGGCATAAAACCCAGGCACTCTCAGCATCTCTGCCCTTTTTGCCCAGAATCTCAAGCTATGCGACCTTGTTCATCAATAAACCTTCTTTCCAAGCAACTTCCATGAATCCAGTGTCTTTTTCACCTACTTGGAACTGAACCCAGATGGACATGTCTTCCAACAGTAGATTGAATGACACCCCCCTCTAGAAAATGCTAGTTTATTCAATAAAACATAAATAATGAATAAATAATAACTTAAGCAATATATGAACCCAAAATGGATTTGGAAATGATACATAGGACAATTCTTTTCTAAGATCCTCTAAGCCAGGGTTGTCAAACTCATGTCATCACGGAGGCATCATGTGATGTATCATGACTCCCCCCCCCCCCTTACTAAATGTGTGGCCAGTGTGTGATGCATCTGCCCTCCGGCCCCAGGTTTGACAGCCCTGCTCTAAGCCCTAAGTTGAGGAGTAGTAAATTTTTGTTCGATGGTCCTGGAAAAACTCATGGAAAAATGGAAGGGTCTCGGGAAGTTCCCATGCATTCATAAGTGATGACTTCTGACTCTCACATTCCTAAGATGGTGTTTGTTTTGGATCTAACAAAAGTAGTTGACAATGTTGAATTTCAATAGGGTGAATTTTGCCTCTTGTGTTCACAATGTCAGGGCTGCTTCATTTAGTAACCAAGAAAGAAACCACTCAATTCCATTTTGCAGAATTAAGACTACTTTTACTGGTTATAAGTAAATAGTAGCTAAGCAAAGCAGGATCTGAGGCAAAAGTGCACGCAATCATAGATATCAATATGTGACCCATTCCCCTCCTCTTGGTAACCCCAGCCCATAGTCCAATCCAATTACTTCACAGGTGTCATGTGGGAGACATCTTCAAAAATCATCATCAGGTTGGTATGCCGGACAGTTGGCCTTGGCGGGAAACTCCCTCCCTGCCACATGCGCAGTAGATGGTGAGAACAACTCCTTTCTTACAGTCACTCCTGCACAGAATATTTCCCACACCCCAATACCATGCCCCCCCCTCCCCATTTCAATGGCAGCTGAAAAGCAAGCAGCAAAACAGAGGCTGATACACAGAGTCATCTGAGAGAATTAATACAGCTTCCATAATCTGCACAACCACATGTTCTTTTTTTAAGAATCATTTTAGAAGA
The DNA here is from genome assembly GCF_009769535.1 of Thamnophis elegans. Classification (NCBI taxonomy): domain Eukaryota; kingdom Metazoa; phylum Chordata; class Lepidosauria; order Squamata; family Natricidae; genus Thamnophis; species Thamnophis elegans. The sequence goes on from NC_045542.1 coordinate 30,809,838, forward strand.
GCTGCTGTGGCACAGTGGTTAGAATGCAGTACTCAGGCTAATTCTGCTGACTGCCGGCTGCCAGCAGTTTGAATCTCACTGGCTCATGCTTGACTCAGCCTTCCATCCTTCTGAGGTCAGTAAAATGAGGATCCAGATTGTTGGGGGCAATATTTTGACTCTGTAAAACCGCTTAGAGAGGACTGGAAAGCGCTGTGAAGCTGTATATAAGTCTAAGTGCTATTGCTTCCTCCACAATCCATCGATATATCATAAACACTTTGCAAAGCATACACAAAAAGGTTACAAATGCTGGAGAGTTTATCAGGGCTGTTCTCCCCTCTCACTGATTTCCTTCTGATTTTATTACAGAATAACAAGGGGCCTTGTGCTGAGGTGGGCGTTTGTTTCAATGCTTTATGTTTTTTCTTATTACTGGGATGTTGACCTCAGCACATTTTCTTTTAGTTTTTCTGTTTTTCATTTTTTTAAAAAAATAAACAGCATTATCAAATGACTATTAGATAGCACGTAGGAGAAAGGGATTGATTGATGAAGAAAGTGCTGCTGGAGAGAACCCCAATCTGCAAGGCGCTCAGAATCTCCCGCGATGGGAAGGGAGGAACACATTTTTCAGTGTGTCGGGGTACTTGTCCATTTGTGTGAAATGAATAAAAATCCATTGAGAAATAAATAGCATTGTAGATTCTAGGGCAGAGAGAGGATAATGTAAATCATCCTTACAAAAGCCTCCTTTATGTTACTTTGAAAGGTTTTCCGAGCTGCACTGATTGCTATCCATCTATAGAAGATCAATGGATGAACAGCGAGATGAATGAAATTCCTCAGAGTAGATTAAGGTTTTGTCCTCATACAAACAGCTTTTAAAAAATAAATAAATTAAGAAATCTGGCATACTTTCAGCAACACCAGACTCTTTGCAAAGAGGCTTCTTTTTGTCTTTGACACTTCATGGACAGCCCATGGAAAGAAATGATGTTGGGTGGAGACCCAGGCTGCCCAGGAAGTCCTGAACAAGGAACAAGACTCTGCAAAGGGTTAGGGTTAGAGTTTGCGGCTGCTTTAATTGCAGCAGGTTTTTTTAAAAAGAAAGAAAGAAAATTTAAGAGATATCTTAAATATCTTGCGTGTGTGTGTGTGTGTGTGTGTGTTTGTGTGTGTTTTAAAAAGTCCACTCAATTGCAATTTCCACCTACCTCTATCTGGTTTAATGGTTCTTCGTTTTACTATATATATATATATATATATATATATATATATATATATATATATATATATATATATATATATATATATATACACGCACATATACATATACATATACATATACATACATACATACATACATACATACATACATATATACATATGTATATACATATTTTCTGAGGTTGAGGTTTTCGCAGGTGTTAGCATGTAGGTCTCTAGTTATTCGGGTTTTCTCCCGCGTAAAATTGGAGATGTCTTGGCAACATTTCGACGAAGTCTCATTCGTCATCTTAAAGCTCGGTGATTCCAGGAGCAATGTAAGATCTCGGCTGTTTCTTCCTTTTAACTGCCAGTGGGGGTTTGAACTGATTGGGTGGGAGCTTGGCTGTGTCCTGATTGGGTGGAAGTGTGTTCTGATTGGTTGGGGGTTTGTGTTTCATGTAAGGATAGGAGGGGTTTAAAGAGGCTAATGGTGCATTTGCAGTCTGGCTTCTGGTCCTTGGTCGTGCCTCCTCATCAGTGTTGGTTTTTGTCTGCTTTCTTTGTGGATGTTTGGTGGTGATATCCTGTGTGGCTCTTGTGAGTGTGGGCCTGGTGTCATTCATCATGTTAGGGACTCGTTTATCAGTAAGGGCAGGCTTCCAAATGGTTGGCAGGCGGGAGGTATCGTCCCGCCTGTTCATGCTATGTGGGCGTTTTTCTATCTCGATGGCTTCTCTGATTATTCTGTTGTTAAAATGTTCAGCCTTGGCGATAGTTCTAGTCTTATTAAAATCAATTTTATGTCCTGTGGCTTTAAGGTGTTGGACCAGGGAAGAAGTTGGTTCCTCTTTTCTGATTGCGTTTTTGTGTTCTTCAATGTGTGCACTTCTTCTTCTGTTGGTTTGTCCGATGTATGTGGTGGGGCAGGTGGTGCATGGGATTTCATATACTCCTTGATTTTCTAACTCAATGATGAGTTAGCCTCTTTAAACCCCTCCTATCCTTACATGAAACACAAACCCCCAACCAATCAGAACACACCTCCACCCAATCAGGACACACCTCCACCCAATCAGGACACACCTCCACCCAATCAGGACACAGCCAAGCTCCCATCCAATCAGTTCAAACCCCACTGGCAGTTAAAAGGAAGAAACAGCCGAGATCTCACATTGCTCCTGGAAGCACCGAGCCTGAAGATGACGAATGAGACTTCGTCAAAACGTTGGCAAGACATCTCCAATTTTACGCGCGAGAAAACCCGAATTACTATATATATATCCGTTCGCTGATAACGGATAAGAGCCTGTGGCCTAATGGCTAAGAAGTTTGCCTAGGATGTAATATAGCCCAGGTTCAAATCCCAGCAAGGGTATGGCTAGCTGATGAGAGCTAAATAGCTTGAAATAGATCTATACTAGTCTCCCTTTATTTATTTATCAGCACAAATATATTAAAAAAACCACACACACACACACACACACACACACATATATATATATATACATACATACATACATACATACATACATACACTGTATTTTTCAGAGTATAAGGTGCACCTTTTCCCTCAAAAAGAGGGTGAAAATCTAGATGCATCTTATATACTGAATACAGCATTTTTGGCCTCTCAAAACGCCGCTGCCTTCACCAAAATGCTCGTGCAAAGCCTTTAGGATGCTTCCAGACTGCTCCTGGGAGCTGGGGAGGGCAAAGGTGAGCAAAGAACAGGCTGTTTTTTGCTCGCTTTTGACCCCCCCATCATCCAGGAGCACTCAATAAGCCTCCTAAAGGCTATGCATGCCCTTTTTTTGACCAAAGAACGGGCTGGTTTTCACAAAAATACTGCCCATTTTTGGGAGATCTGCAGAGTGCAAAAGTTTTTTTTAAATTTGCCTCTTCAAAATCTTGATGCATCTTATACTTGGGTGCGTCTTATACTCTGAAAAATATGATAATCAAGTTTTGTATTCCACAAATTCTCTGCTAAATTGAGCAAAACATTTTTGAAGACCCACCTATTTCTAGCCTTGCTGAAGGTCTTATATATTACATATCTTCACCCAAATAAGTGAATGGAAAAGCACAGAAACTGCTTCTTTTGAAGGCAAACAATCACATAGAATATGAAACTATACACACCATAATACAACACTGCCTTTTAGTAGGTATCTACCCACACCTACTTACCCCTTTAATATGAAGGACTAGAAAGACTTTGTAAGGACTGGATAGTAAGAGAAACATACAAACACATCAGTGGTGGGTTCCGGATCCCGTTCCGTATCCCGTTCCAACCCGTACGGTTGGAACAGGCCCGTCATCATCCACACAGCACGCATATGCATCCTGCTGTCCAGCAACACCTCTGCGAGCCTCCGTGATGCTCCAGATGCTCAGCAGAGTGTCCCACAGGTGATGTATGTGCCATGCGCATGGGCAGAAGTGCCAAAGACTTTAAAGACCGGTAAGGAGCAAGGGCAGGCGGGCCCTCCAGAGCATCGTACCGGAACGGTACCCGGTGCTCTGGGCAGGCTCCGGTACACCCATACCGTGGGGTATCACCTGCAACACACCACTGAAACACACAGAAAAAAGATATTCTTCTACTGCATTTGGGAAGGTTCAAAATAAAGACTCACTTTCTTGGATATGAATAAGTACTGAAAGATAGATTTCCTCCTCTTATTTTGCAGAGTAGGTGTTATGTCCTCGGACTTACGACCAGTGTTTGTTAAGACCTGTGGAAGTCTTTTTTATTGGTTACAGCACGCCTGCCAGCAGGCATGTGAAAAGCCGCTATCTGATTGGATGCCCGTCTGACAGCTATGGTATAAATAGCTGTCAGACGGGGTCCTGAGGTATTCTGTGTTTGGTTATCATTGTGTTGTTAGATAAATAAATAGTTCATGTTCAGCCATCTCGTCATCTTCCTTGCCTCAGATTCGAGATTTACCAGTAGGTAATCTACTTTTACACATACTTTTATTAACATGATTTACGGATTATTGTTTATGTCATATAACCAAAATTAGTGCATTATCTCTGGAAGGTACCAGAGTACATTGGATCCATGAATTAAATTTCATTTATGAAGCAGGGAAAAAGTCACTTTGTTGGGGAGATGGGAGGCATAAAAATTTAATAAATAAAAATAAATAAAACAAGCAGGGAATATTTTAGGAAAAAAGTGTATATATCATCTGAGATGAAAAAGGAAAGTTAGAGAACATGAAAGGAAAACAGGGGAAAGCAATTGGCTACAGGAAAACATCAATGGCATAATGGCAGCCATTTTGTCTTAGCTTCTCAAATAGAATTACCTATTACTGTATATTTTACTGATTTGTTTTTTCTGTTGCTATTTTTTTGCCTTCCTTCCTTCCTTCCTTCCTTCCTTCCTTCCTTCCTTCTTTCCTTTTAACATTACTAAATTTCAAGAAAAAAATAAAATACAAAATAACTGCAAAGAAGGGGAGGAAATTCATAAAGGGAAAAAGGACAAAAACTGCAGGAAAAAAGGAAAAAATATTCCTCAGGACAGAATCAAATATGTGATCAGCCAATCTCTTACTCCAACTTAGACATAATACAATTAATATCTAACTCTAACTTTGACATCATATACAATATGTTTATAGATGTAAATCAATCCAATAATTCAATCTTTTTCCAATACTTTTCCATCATTATCAAACAGATTGTAAAAATAATTTCTACTTTAAAAATAAACCTAAACAAAATCTTAAAATAAGCATAACATTCAAAGTCAGCATCTTCGTCAATTCAATTTTCAAAACCCATTTTTTTGCTAGTCTCTGTTGCCGTTCTTAAAGAAAGTTCTTAGAAAAATTTAAGAATTTTTAAGGGGGGAAAAGTGGGGTGGGGAAGATAAAAAGATAAAAAACAAGAAAAGAAAGGAATTATTTGTGATGAGTCAACCAATGAAAGCTTTATCCTATCCAGAGGTGGGTTCCAACCGGTTCGGCCCGGTTTGGCTGAGTAGGTAGTAACTTGCTGGCCATGCCCCCGAATTGGTTCTATTGGCTGCATTGTAGGCATCGCCATCTTGTTTTTTGCTTCTGTGCATTTAAAGAAGCATCTATTTTACTACTGTGTATGCCCACATAACGTGCATCAAGTGTGCCCGTGCCCGAAGCATGTCCCTGAGCGAACCGGCAGTAGAAGAAGCTGGAACCCATCCCTGATCCTATCCTATCCTGACTGACTGACTGATTATCCCATCCTATATTCTCTTTGCTACTTTATCATTGATTGCTTGATACCTTGTGTTGACCACTATTCCCTCTTGTCTTTCTGATGACAAATGGAGATGGATTGGACTGCTGGGTATTGTTAAATCCTCCCCTCCCAACATCCCAGTTTTTAATCAAGATTTTCTAATATGGCAGTTCCAAAATATTGCTTTGGGGGCTCTTTTTGGATGCCGAAGGGATAACAAACTAATAAGCAAGGCTCTCCGAGTTTGTCCATTCAATATACATCCTGTCTGCAGGAGCTGAACTGAGTACTTTGCAGCCACAAATCTATATATCATCTATTGAATTTCACCCAAAGAACTAGAGATGTATGGATGGCTCAGTCTCTCATTCAAGAAAGCCAGCCTCGCAATCTTTCATTATCTCCACGATAATATTTCTCTAAGTGACATCTTGATGGCTACAGTTTACACAGTTTAGAAATAATGCCTCTGCTTAATCCTTCCATGGGGAGTTCCAGCATCTGAGTAATTTTGTTTGGAAGAGGGAACATTGGATGAGGACTCTAATTCATTCTCACCCCAAAGAAATTAAACTGGCTCTGCTGCTCCTGGACTGCCTTCAGAATGTTTGCTTGGAAGAATAATTTAAAGTTGGGTCAGTAAGGAGAATCTACTTCTGAATCCTTCAGGGTCAAAACCGCCCAAGCGGGAGGTGCAGGGATATTGTCCTGTTAAATACAACTACACCAAAGCATGAGTGTGCGGGAAAGAGATGGTCTTCCAAGGCCAAAAATCCAGATTGGTAGATATTCCGTAAACCTATGACTCTTACTTCGCAATGCTCTTTACTTGAACCCACGCATACATTTGCCTTGCCTTCCATGCTCCCTTCTTGGAGCATGGAAGAAATCATGGTGGCATGAACTGCCCTTGTCCTTAATTGCCCCCAACTGCAGAAAGAGGCCATGCTATGCTGCTATCCATATAGTATTTCTACACAGCAGAGCAAAAATAGGGACTGGCAGTTTTCTTTGGCTGAAATAGGACCCTCACCAACTGTGAGAGGTTTTCTTAAAATTTCCCAGAGAAAACTGTGCTTTTGTGCTGGAAAAATGTGTACTAGTGGTGGCGCAGCAGTTAAAATGCAGTACTGCAGGCTACTTTCTACTGACTGCCATCTGCCTGCAATTTGGCAGATCGAATTTCACCAGGCTCAAGGTTGACTCACCCTTCCATCCTTCTACAGTGGGCAAAATGGGGACCCAGATTGTTGTGGGCAATATGCTGACTCTGTAAACCACTTAAAAAGGGCTGGAAACAGGGACGTGCAGTCAGGGGAGGCAGGGGAGCCAGAGCCTCACCACTGTCATCATGAAAAGAAAAAAAATGTAAAAGGAAAAAGGCTGAGCTAGTTGCTGCCAGAATCACCATGGATGACTCTGCTTAGTGTTTAACTGTTTAAAAAAGCCTCTTAAAAAGTGCCCTCTACAGGAGGCAGCAGGAGAACGAGGTGCCTCATCTAGTCTGACTTTATGATCACTCCAGCAGAGCTAAGCAAGGGTTAAACGCCTAAAACTTCCTGACGTAGATGAGGCACGTCATTCTCCTGCCTCCTGTAGAGCACATTTTTAGAGGCTTTTTAGAGGCTTTGGCAGCAACTAGCTCAGCCTGGCCTCAGCTCATGTCTTTTTCCTTTTACATTTTTTTTCTTTTCATGATGGCAGGCAAGAGCAGAGTTGAAATCCTCTCTGAAACAGCTGGAAAAGGTACATGTGGGTCGGAGGGAGGGGGAGGAATTCAAAAAGTTTGATTGCATGCAGAGCCATGTTGCCTTTTCAAACACATACACACACACACACACACACACACACACACACACACAGCTGGATAAAAGTATATAAGTCCAGCTTCACTGATTACAAGTTTGAAAAGGCAACGTGGCTCCACCTGCAATCAAAGGCTCAGATCAGAAGGCAGCAGGGGAAGGGCGGGGTATGGCAGAGGAGCTGCTTTCAAGCCATTGGAAAATATATCCAATCCAACTTCTGTGTTTGTGTTTGTTTGAGAGTGAGTGAGTGAGAGAGGGATCCAACTTCTCTGTGTCTGTTTGAGAGAGGGGGGAGGGAGGGAGAGAGGGAGGAAGGAGGGGGAGGGAGAAGAAAAAGAATGAAGTAAAACTTTTTTGCAAAGGAGAAAAACAAATGCTGTTGCTTTAAATTGGAACTGAGCATGCCTGGCTGTGGAATTCTGGGAGTTGAAGTCCACAAGTCTAAAAAAATTTGAAACCCCTGTGTCAGTGCCTCACCAGCCATAAACCTCACCGCACGTCACTGGCTGGAAAGCACTGCAAAGCGGTATATAAGTCTAAGTACTATTGCTATTGCTACAGTCTACCTCAGCAGTAGATGGTCTGCAAGATGGAGACACTATTTTGAGGATAGGTCCTCAGCTAATGGTAATGGGCGTCCCATAAGCAAACTACATGCATCAGCTTTTGTTCAATGCTTCTTTCCGAAAGTGTCACCTTCTGTGTCCCATGGAGACTCCCAAACTCTCCTGCCTTCAGCTACTTGCATCTATGGATTGCTGAATAGGGCGTCCCATTCACGAATCCATAGAAGACGTCTAAAAATTAGCTCCAATGTTGCCAAGGCCAACTGTTGCAGAAGCGTATAATGTTTTGGCAACTAAATGCTACAACTGGCTTCTGGGTAGGACAAAATGTAATTAAACGATGACATTAATTAAATTGTACCATCCTAAGTAGTGGCAGATATTTCTCTCTCTGGGCGCAATGAGTAAGTATCAACTGTGAACTCTGCATTGGCAACAGGAAGGGCATCCGTCCAGTAAACACTCAGCTCCATTCAGTTGCCCCAATTCCCCTCTGAGGCAAGCGATTATGTGATCATTAAAAGACAAAAAAAATTAATAATTGTACGAGCAGTTAGTTCTTCCCCGTGTAATTTAAAATTATTTTTGAAATTTAAAACCATTTAAACTTTCTATCAAAATAGAATTGCAATTTGATGGCCATTTCTGGAAAGCCTCCAGAGGCTGCATCCAAGGCTATTGGGAGCCATGTGCTTTGAATGACAAACATACCTTTGAATATTTAGTATGCATAGTGAGAAATGAATGAAGTAAGCTTCTTGAAGTTACTCATTTGCCATGAGAACTGAAGCATTTTAAAAGGAGAAATCAGTTTAGCATTGCAGTATCTATTTATTTCTGTTGCTATCCCTCCAGCAATTCTGCAAGGTATAATTTAACTTAAAAAAGGCTTCTTAAAGCAGAACTAAAGCAAGAAAAGCAGTGCTTCTAGTGAGACTCTACCTTAGCTTCAAGTCATCCAAGTGAGGTCTAACTGCCCTCTTTGCTTGATCTTCCCAGTGAAACATATTAAATCCCACCCAACTGGTGAAGTGATTAATGTGTTGGACTCTCAGCTGATCTAGGGGGAAAACAGGTCTGCCTGAAAAAAAAATCATTATATTGTTCTCTGGTGAAGCAGGAGAACAAAAAAAAACCATGAAAACTGTTTCTCACACCTTGGAATGGTAGCTAATGAAAGAAGGGATGGGAGGAAGTTCTTACTTTGTAAATATCTCCTTACTGACAGGGCTCATAACCATTTGCTTTCCAATCTTGGCAACACTGATACGGTTGAATTAAGCCTAGAAATTCCCATTTCTCCTCTGTTCAATATTCTTTGGTTAGATTGCCAACACAGCCTATTAAACTCCAAATTTCCCCTCTTTCTGTAATCCTTTCCTCATCAGCCTGCCTACCACAAAGCCTTTGAGCATCTGCTATAAGAACTCCATGCGTTCCTAGATGCTGGACCATGTTTTCAGCTGTGAAACCTGTTTTCATTAGCAACAGACCCAAGATTCCACGTTACATTGAATCAGGTATGTTTGTTACCTGTGGTGTGCTGTGTAGTACAGGTAGTCCTTGACTTATAACAGCATATTTAGTGACCGTTCAAAGTTACAAGGGCACTGAAAATAATGACTTATCACTGTTTTTCACACTTACGACCATCTCCATGGTCACGTGATCAAAAATTGGACTCTTGGCCACTGGTTCATGTTTATGATGGTTGCAGTGTCCTGGGGTCATGTGATCATCTTTTGCAACTTTCTGACAAGCAAAGTCATTGGGAAAATCAGATTCGCTTAACAACCATGGTACTAATTTAACAACTATGGTGATTCGCTTAACATCTGCGGCAATAAAGGTGGTAAAATGGGACAAAATTCACTTAACAAATGTCTCACTTAGCAACAGAAATGTAGGGCTCAATTGTGATTGTAAGTTGAGGACTACCTGGATAGTGGTGACGGTGTTGGACTAGCAATAGAAAGACCCAAGTTCCATTCTGCTCCTATACACAGAAGCTCACTGAGTGATTTGGCACCAATTCGTCCCACAGAGCTGGGGGGGGGGGGGGAGGAGATAGGACTGCTATATCTATCTGTATCTATATCTATCTATATCTATATCTATATCTATATCTATATCTATATCTATATCTATCTATATCTATATCTATATCTATATCTATATCTATATCTATATCTATATCTATATCTATATCTATATCTATATCTATATCTAATCTATCTAAATCTATATCTATCTCTATCTCTAATATATCTATATCTATATCTATATCTATATCTATATCTATATCTATATCTATATCTATATCTATATCTATATCTATATCTATATCTATATCTATATCTATATCTATATCATCTATATCTATATCTATATCTATATCTATATCTATATCTATATCTATATCTATATCTATATCTATATCTATATCTATATCTATATCTATATCTATATCTATATCTATATCTATATCTATATCTATATTATATCAGTCTATATCTATGTCTATGTCTATCTAACCTATCTATATCTACATCTGCATCTACATCTACAGCCAGCCAGCCAGCCAGCCAGCCAGCCAGCCATCTCTATCTCTATCTCTATCTCTATCTCTATCTCTATCTCTATCTCTATCTCTATCTCTATCTCTATCTCTATCTATCTATCTATCTATCTATCTATCTATCTATCTATCTATCTATCTATCTATCTATCTCTATCTCTATCTCTATCTCTATCTCTATCTCTATCTATCTTATATCTATATCTATAGATAGTTCTCTCTCTTCCTCTCTCCCTCTCCCTCCCACCCTCCCCCCTCTCTCTCATTTCTATCTCTGTCACGATAGATAGATAGATAGATAGATAGATAGATAGATAGATAGATAGATAGATAGATAGAGAGATAGAGAGATAGAGAGATAGAGAGATAGATAGAGATAGATGTATAGATATATAGATGTACAGATAGATAGATAGATAGATAGATAGATAGATAGATAGATAGATAGATAGATAGATATACAGTAGATGATATAGATATAGATATAGAGATAGATATCATACTGAGTTCCTGAACAAAAGCTGGGACCAAATTCCAATAAATAAATAAAACCTCCATATGGTACCTTTTGCTCCTCCCTGACTCCTACTTAGTTTGTTATGAATCAGTCTGAATGTTCTGATCCCAACCAATCAACTTCTATCTAAGGTCTGTTACTGAAACATCCATTTCTTATGTAGCATCACATAATGTAAATCATAGCATAAAATCGAACATCATCCTGTTTCCGTCCCTGTCCACTCCAGCACCTACCTGAACTTATATCATTTAAACAATAAATTTCATGGTATTACCTTCCTAGACCTAGGAAACCTAATCCCCCTTCTCTTGTAAATGACTTGAAAAGAGTAGTTATTTAATCCTATTGTGATTGGGGTCTTATTATTCTTTCTGTCATTTGATTCTAGATCCTCTGATCTCAGGTCCTTGTGTACGGGTGAAGTTAAAGATGAATGTTCATCAAAATCAGTTAGACTTTGGCAACCAGAGTAGAAGGTCTCTTTGAATGATAGCAATGGCTCCAATGTGGTTGAACTTTTCTGGCCTTTCCTAGAAATTATGCAGAGTCAGGCCAGGTTAGTACTTGGCTGGGAAACCTCTAGGAAATCTAGACAAGGATGACTAATAGACAAGCAATAAAAAAAACCTGGCATGAGCTAATGGCAGCAAACCATTCCATATTGTTTCTGAGATAGGTACACTGTATGTCATCAAGAATTGAGCTCAACTTCAAAGACAAGGGTGAGATGGAATATCACAAAATCTGGGACAAATGGTACCGATGGTTAGAAATGAGGGGAAAAAATCAGGACAGGAAAACACAGACAAGTTAAGAACTGGAAAATATGGCATTAAGATTGTGTGATAGGTAGGAATCGGACATGTATTTGTATGGTTAGTAATCAGATAAAAGAAGGAATCAATGGACAGGTAATCTGACTGACCACACATACCTATGTAATGGATATAAAATGTATTGCTGTAAGATCCAAAAACTATATGGAAATGTTTATGCCAGAAATGTTGCACTATGTCCAGTGTTTTTAATATTTATCTAAGAAAAAACTTTTTTTAAAAAAGAATTGAGCTCCACTTGCAGGAAACTACCCAACTCGGAAGAGTTCTGGATCCTATGCAGTATAAAAATAAAAGTCTGTTAGAAATGGCTGATTCTGAAAGCCAATACATTTCCCTTGAATAAACTTCTTATTCAGCAAGTTATTTCCAAGAGAAATTTGAAATGTGCCTCTGGGATACAACTGTTCCATAATGAACTGGAAATGCTACTGTTAAACAGCCAATTCACTTTTATCTGAAACAGGTTGGCATCAATACAGCCTTTTTCTTTTCTCCCCATTTTATCTCAGGGACGTGCAGTCAGGGGAGGCAGGGGAGGCAGAGCTTCACCACTGTCATCATGAAAAGAAAAAAAATGTAAAAGGAAAAAGGCAAGAGCTGAGGTCAGGCTGAGCTAGTTGCTGCCAGAGTCACCATGGATGACTCTGCTTAGTGCTTAACTGTTTAAAAAAGCCTCTAAAAAGTGCCCTCTACAGGAGGCGGCAGGAGAATGACATGCCTCATCTAGTCTGGCATTTTATGATCACTCAAGGAGAGTTAAGCAAGGGTTAAAAGCTGAAAAATTCCTGATGTAGATGAGGCACATCATTCTCCCTCCTCCTCCTGTAAAGGGTGTTTTTAAAGAGGCTTTTTTAAACAGTTAAGCACTAAGCAGAGTCATCCATGTTGACTCTGGCAGCAACTAGCTCAGCCTGACCTCAGCTCTCGCCTTTTTCCTTTTACATTTTTTTTCTTTTCATGATGGCAGGCAAGAGCAGAGTTGAAATCCTGTCTGAAACAGCTGAAAAAGGTATGTGTGGGTCGGAGGGAGGGGGAGGAATTCAAACTTCATCTTCCTGGTTCAACTTTGTGTGTGTGTGTGTGTGTGTGTGTGTGTGTGTGTTTGAGAGAGGGGGGGAGGGAGCATATTTGAGACAGTTCTTTAGTTTATGCACTATGTAATACTCTAATACTATGCCTTTGGCTCTTCTGAAATTTTAATTGTCCAATCATAAGCAAAAACAATGTTTTCAGTAGAATGAATTTCCACTTCTACTTACACCTGCCAGCCAAAATGCTGCTATTGGTATTGCTAACATGGGCTGAGGAGGAAAACCTAAATTTTCTGAATCATGGTGCAACTTTGTGTGTGTGTGTGGGTCGGAGGGAGGGGGAGGAATTCAAACTGTGTGTGTGTGTGTTTGTGTGTGTGTTTGAGAGAGGGGGGAGGGAGGGAGAGAGGGAGGAAGGAGGGGAAGGGAGAAGAAAAAGAAAAAGAAAGAAGGAATCTTATTTAGCAAAGAAGAAAAACAAATGCTGTCACTTTAAATCGGAAATGAGCATGCCTGACTGTGGAATTCCGGGAGTTGAACTCCACAAGTCTAAAAAAATAGCTGCCTCACCAGCCATAAACCTCACCGCACGTCACTGTTTTATCTAATATTTTACCTGAGCCTCGGTGGCGTAGTGGTTAGACTGCTGTACTGCAAGCTACTTCTGTTGATCTCCAACTGCCAGCAGTTTGGCAGATCGAATCTCACCAGGCTCAAGTTTGATTCAGCCTTCCATCCTTCCGAGGTGGCAAAATGAGGACCCAGATTGTTGGGGGCTATAAGCTGACTCTGTAAACCGCTCAGAGAGAGCAGTAAAGCACTGTAAAGCAGTATATAAGTCTAAGTGCTATTTTGCTTTGGTGGTCATGCCCCTTTCAATTGCTTGCTAAACAGTGTCCTCAAAAATTTAATCTGGAAACAACCGAATTACACATTGAATGTTCCTCTGATTTTTGGTCTATGGAAACAGGAATATATTTCTGGAAAAATACTAGCGCCCAATTTATCTTAGTTGAGCTCATGTTTGGTATCATAGATGGAACACTGGGGAAAGACTAATCACCTCCAGGGCAAACTGGTTGAAGAGGCAGTGTCAATCGAAAGGGACACAGAAAGTAGGTGGGGCTGCAGTCTTTAGGATTCAGCAATGAGTATCTGTGTTGTTACTGACATGTTTTTTACTGCACATGGGAAAACACCAGTGTTTTGATAAGTAGCTTAGAAAGTATTAGCTATTGGTGGCGCAGTGGTTAGGATGCAGTATTGCAGGCTAATTCAGCTCACTGCCAGGAGTTCGATCCTCAGCCAAGTTGACTCAGCCTTCCATCCTTCTGAGGTCAGTAAAATGAGGACCCAGGTTGTTAGGGTCAATGTGAACTGCTCAGACAGGGATGTGAAGCACTATGTGGTGGTATATAAATCTAAGTGCTATTGTTGTTGCTATTGATTACAGAAGTAGACAAGGTTTGATAAAGGGTTAAGATTAGGGTTCTTACACACTTAGAAAATGTTAAAGTATATGGAAAACAAAGCTTAGCCAAAATATTGGGTGGGCAGCATTCTTGGACAACACCGGAAGGTGGTATCCTGGACTTTATCTTTCTCTCTGTTTTGTTGCCAGATGCTTCCACTTTTAATAGAGTGTTGATGCTAAAAAATCTACATTCTGACCTGACGCATCAGTTACTAGGATAAGGAAGGCATCTCTGACATTTGCCAAAGCTATCAAACACGATTATCACAGCTCAGTGCTAAGCTGATACAAACTGTGAGAGAGGGAAACAAAACCCATCCTCTGGGACAAGGAACTCTCCCTTACCTGTAGCTCTTTTGATAGAGCAGGATAAAGAAATCCATCTAAATAAAACGTGGAACAACACAACTGTCTTTTTTTTGCAAAAAGGATTCCATTCAATTATTAATTTGGCTCCACCGTCTCAGTATTTTGCTTTTGGATGCAATGCTCTTCAATCATTTATGGCTTATTGCCCATTGTGACAGCACTAGCAATTCCGGCCTCCGATAGGAATCAGTAGGGTTCAGGCTATTATAATTGCATTTTGTTCTGGGGGTGTCATGTTTTTATACAAACCTACACAATAATAGAGTCAACAATTTAGTTTACAATAAGGATAAAGTCAAAGGTTTCAGATTCTCTCTCTCCCTCCTTCCCTCCCTCCCTCCTTCTCTCCCCCCTCTTCTTCTCACTCTCCCCCTCCTCTTTTTATCCAGCAGCTGAATGGCCTTTTCTTTGGAATAGTTGCTTCTTCCCATGTTTAATCTATGTTCAAGCCAACAAAAACGAACCTGAATATTAAAAAGCCTAACTGTTCAGTTTAGAAAAAAAAGTCATTTTCAATTCTCTCCTGGTTTTGAAAAGAGCTAATTACCTAGCTGTAATTACGGGTGCCTTATACAATCCTCCCTCCCTTTGCCCTCCTTTTTAAAAAGAAGAACTGCTTCGTTTAGAATGAGAATTTATTACCAATCTTTGCCCATTTTCAACTCACTTATTTTTGACCCTAAGTGACTGATTTGTTATCCCATACATCTTGAAGGAGTAAATCCAACAAATTGGGGAAAGAGTTTGAACAGGAAATTTAACATTCCTCTGCCTGCTTTTCCCAACTTGGTGTCAGGACTTCAAAATTTAAACTACCATGTTTCCTCCAAAATAAGACAGGATCTTATTTTCCTTCGACCTCCAAAATAAGTATTTGGTCTTATTTTTGGGGAGGTCTTATAATTTTTGGGGTGCAGGAGGTGATGAGCATGGTCACCTCATGGTTGCTGTTGTGTTGCAATATTTTTGGGGAGGGCTTATTTTGGGGGGAGGGCTTATTTTAGTGTATGCACTCAAAAGTCCAATTGGGCTTATTATCCAGGGAGGTCTTATTTTCAGGGAAACAGGATAGGATATTTTGGGGGACATGAAGCTGGGCCTTATTTTTTTATCAGTCTTCCAATATTTATTTATTTCTTATATTTCAACTTTTTTATTTTTCTTTAAAAAAAAAAAAACACAAATATGTCATCATTTGTCAATCATTAAGACATTGAAGTACAATTTTTTTTTTGTTGTGTGTATCCCTCCCTCCCTCCACCCCCCACCCCCCCTCCTCCTTCCCCCCCCCCCGACTTCCCAGAACCCGTACACGGTATGGATTTTTAACTAACACAGTCTAAAATCTATTGAGAAAAAAGAAATAAAGAAATTAATGACATTCTAGATTGACCTTAGCTTCTTCTTACTGAACTGACTTTTAACAGTTTAAATCATTTCTGATCTTAAGCATAGGCTAACTGGAATTTCTTAGTCCCGTATTTATTTTGTATATAGTCAATCCATTTTTTCCAGTCTCGTTTATATCTCTCATTTGAATGATCTTTGAGATATGCCGATATTTTAGCCATTTCAGCTAAGTTTGTTACTTTCAATGTCCATTCTTGGATTGTAGGCAAGTCTTCCTTCTTCCAATATTGCGCCACCAACAGTCTTGCTGCAGTTATCAGGTGCAGAGTCAAATTGGTCTCTACCACTGTAAAATCAGTACATATACCTAGTAAAAATAACTGAGGACTAAACTTTATCCTTCTTTTAAAAACATTTTGCATGACCCACCATATTTTTATCCAAAATGCCTTAACCTTTTGGCAGGTCCACCATATATGATAATATGTAGCATCGAGAGAACCACACCTCCAACATTTAGGCTGTACATTCGGATACATAGAAGCCAACTTTTTAGGATCTAAATGCCATCTATAGAACATCTTGTAAAAATTTTCTCTCAGATTTTGAGCTTGTGTAAATTTCACATTTCTTACCCAGATTCTTTCCCATGTATCCAACATTATTGGTTCCTCAATATTTTGAGCCCATTTTATCATACAATCTTTAACTAATTCTGTTTCCGAATCCATCTGTATTAATACATTATATATCCTCTTTATATGCATTAAGCTTTGATCTCTTATTTGTTTAAACAGATTATCCTCAACTTGAATAAAACCAATTTTTTGATCTATTTTCCACCTAGCCTGTAATTGCCCATACTGGAACCATGTTTGAACTACCTTCTCCTCTTTTAATACCTCTAAACATTTTAATTGTAATACCCCCCTTTCCGAGGTAAGAAGCTGTCTGTAAGTAATTCTGTCCTGTTTTTGTGCTGTATTCATATTTTCAATTGCGTGTCTAGGAATTGCCCACATGGGTATCTTGTCATTTAATTTATATTGATATTTCTTCCAGACCCGCAATAAAGCATTTCTTAAAATATGACTTTTAAAAGTCTTATCCAATTTTTTGTTGAATAACAGGTAAGCATGCCAACCAAATACCAGATCGTGTCCCTCAATGTTCAATATTCTATCATTAGTTAAATGAATCCAATCACTAATTACAGATAATGCCACTGCATCATAATATAGTTTTAAATTAGGTAGTTTCAATCCTCCTCTCTCACGTACATCTTGCATTATTTTCATCTTTACCCTCGGCTTCTTTCCTGCCCACACAAATTTGTTGATACCCTTCTGCCATTCTAAAAGGTTCGCATCTTTTTTAAGTATAGGTAACATTTGGAAGAGAAATAAAAATTTTGGTAAAATGTTCATTTTCACTGCCGCTATCCTACCCAGCAAAGATAAGTGCAATTTCTCCCATTTTTTCATCTCTGTCTGTATGCTATACCAAAGTGGTTCATAATTATGCTTATATAATTTCCCATTTGAAGTTAAAATGTTAACTCCAAGATATTTGACTTTTTTAACTACCTCACATCCTAGCATCACTCCTAATTCTTCCTTTTGTTTAATATTCATATTTATAGCTAATATTTTCGTTTTTCCTAAGTTTATTTTAAAGCCCGACACTTGACCATATTGATTAATCATATTCATTAAAACCATACTGGATTCCTGCGGTTGTTCCAATATTATGACCAAATCATCCGCAAAAGCGCGGACTCTATATTCTTGCTGCCTAATCTTGATCCCTTTTAAACCATCCAAGCCCCGTATTTTATTCAACAATACTTCCAAAGTTATAATAAACAATAATGGGGACAAAGGACAGCCCTGTCTTGTACCTTTTCCAATTTGAAAAGAGTCTGTCAGACTTCCATTGACTATGATTTGTGCTGTTTGCTGTTGGTATATTGCTTTAATTGACTGTAAAAAATTATCTCCTATCTGCATTTTTTGCAGTATCTTCAACAGAAATTGCCAATTAACTCGATCAAAGGCCTTCTCAGCATCCAAAAATATAAACGCAGCAGGGATCTGGTTGTTCTTTCCCAAATATTCTAATGCATTAATAATTAATCTAACATTACTTTTCATCTGTCTCCCTTGTATAAAACCTGTTTGGTCCGTATGTATCAATTGTTGAATGACCAACATTAACCTATTTGCTAATATTTTAGTAAAAATTTTATAATCTACATTCAGTAATGAAATGGGTCTATAATTTTTGGGTTGAGTAGTATCTTGATCTTCTTTGGGTATCAAAGATATAAACGCTGTCTTCCAAGATGGAGGGACTTTACCTTCCGTTTGAATCATATTAAATAATTCTCTAAGAGGTTCTACCATTTCTAACTGTAAGTTTTTGTAGTAAACCGCTGTCAAGCCATCTGTACCTGGTGCTTTCCCTGGCTTTAATTGCTTAATTACCTGCAGGATTTCCCCCGAGGTTATTGGTTGATTCAATTTTTGCCTGTGTTCTTCTCTAACTGAAGGTATTTTCTCCTTGTCTAAATATTTGTCTATGTCTAAACCATTAATTTTATCCCCTTTATACAGTTCTGTAAAAAATTCCCAGAAAGCCTTTTGAATCTCTTCCTGTTGGAACACCTCCTTCCCTCTGTAAATCAGTTTAGATATATTTCAAGTTTTCCTTTTTTTCCTAATCTGATAAGCTAACCATCTGCCAGGTTTGTTTGCATTACAAAAAGTATTGTGTTTTGCATATAATAAATTAGTAGCTACCTGGTCAGAGATCAACATGTCGAATTGAGATTTTAATATGTTAATAGCTTCCTTAACCTTTGTATCGTCTGGTTTCCTTGTTAACTCCAGCTCTTTTCTCTTAATTTCCTCTTCCAGTTCTGTTCGTTTTAACCCTTGCTTATTTCTATGTGTTTTATTTATATTCATCAAAACTCCTCTCATATACGCTTTGCTTGCATCCCATACAAATTCCATAGATGTACCCTTATTCATATTCAAAACAAAATATTCAGATAGTAATTTTTTACAATCATTAATATAGTTTTCATATCTAAATAAATTTTCATTCAGTCTCCAAAACCTTCTTGCCTGCACTACCCTTCCCAACTCCATCCAAACTGGGTTATGGTCCGAAAGGACTCTAGCTGCAATCTTTGTTTTCTTGACCCTAGAAAGCAAATCATTAGTGGTTAGAATAAAATCAATCCTTGAAAGGGATTGATGCCTGTCCGAGAAGAAAGTGAAGTCATATTCCTCTGCATTTCTTTCTCGCCAGATATCTCTCAATTCGAAATCATCCATAATGTCAAAGAAAGATTTGGGTAACTTTGCTCGCATCTTGGTATTTAGGCGGGAAATCTTCTTATCTCTCTTAGTGTCTATCACTCCATTCCAGTCGCCCAATAGTATACAGGAACTATAGTCCCACTGTACTAATTTAGCATGAAGATTTCTATAGAATCTATCTTGCTGTTGATTGGGAGCATAAATTCCCAAAAGTAATGTCTTTTTCCCTTCTAAGATTAAGTCTAAAGCAATATATCTTCCGAAAGGATCTGCTTCTATTAATTCAGCTTTCATATCTTTTCTTAAGTATACAACTATACCATTCTTCTTTTCCATAGCAGAAGCTGCAAAATGTTGACCAAGTTTTGAGTTGATCAAATATTTTTGATCAGTTGACTTGATATGAGTTTCTTGCAAACAAATTACATCGTTCTTAAACTGTTTAAGATAATGAAATATTTTCTTCCTCTTCTGTGGAGAGTTCAGTCCGTTGACATTCCATGTTAAAATCTTAGTTGTCATCTTTGGTTGGTTGAAGCATTTTTAGAGCTTCCTGCACGGCCTGTTTAACCTTAGGTCTAGCTCCTCCCACTGCTTCCAGATTTGTTGTTGTAGTTCCTTGATCGATGGCCGATGATTGTTGATGCTGTTGCTTCTTAGCTTGTTTCTCCATACGTCTAGTAGTCATACGGCTAGGTCTTGGTTCCATAGCACCTTGCACTTCTAGAGAAGAGAGATGCTCCATCTTGTCTGGTGGTTGTATAGTTTGCTGTCTATCCTGTCCTTCTTGTGGTCTTTCTCTAGGTCCAGATGGTGCAGGGTGTCCGGCCTTCAATATATTATAATAAAAATCTCGGGCTTTCCATACAGAGTTGAGGCGGTACCTTTGCTTATCAAATGTAAATATGATGCCGAATGGTGCATCCCATCTATACTGTATCTGACGATTTCTGAGTTCTTCGACCAAAAAAGCGTAGTCTCTTCTGGCTCTTAACATTTGAGGTGGTATCTCTTTCAAAACAGCCAGGTCTTCACCGCCAATTTGAAGCTTAGTGTTATAAGACGCTTGCAGTACCATATTTCTGAACTCTCTTGTAGTAAAATATATAACGATGTCTCGAGGAAGCTGCTTCTGCTTTGCCAGCCAGGAGTTAACGCGGTAAGCTTTGTCAATTTGCCAGCCTTGGTTGGTCCCTGGTCTTCCCATCAGGCGGTCAAAAGCTTCCGATAGGATCTGTTTCAGGTTCTCCTGTTTCTCCTCACGCAGCCCCCTTACTCTTAATGCGAACTCCATTTGTCGGTACTGTATCATAATAATTTCTTTTTCAGCATTTTCCACTTTTTGTTCCACCACCTCTGTTTTCAATGTCAAGTTAGCATTGGCATCATTAAGAACCTCTAGAGTATCTTCCACTCCAGAAATATGTTCTGTTAATACAGTTACAAGACTCAGCATGTCATCTCTAATTTTATCAACCTTAGCCTCAAATTTCTCATACAACTCCTGTTTAAGTCCTTTTATTTCACTTTTAATTTCACTTTTAATTTCTTCTTTCATTTCTTTTATTTCCTCTTTTCCCTCCTCTCTATTATCTCTAAATTTATCTTCCATTTTAATTGTCTGTGCATTAAGAGCCTCGCTTAGATTACTCAGAAAAAATTCTTTCGTTAACACATCCCCAGCAGGGGGCGTAGGAAGCGGAGGCTGCAGCTTTGTGCCAGGCACTGAGGATGTGCCCCTGGAAGTGGAGGGTGACGACTTCAAGTTAATATTTGGTTTTGAGGCCATTTCAAAATTTGTCTGCCTGCAGTTAATAAAACTCTATTGCCTAAATATGCAGCTTTAAGTAAAGAGGCTTTTATTTTGAAGTTTAAGGCTTGGCAAAAGTTTCAGTGAGTAAACATTGTAACAAGACCGTTCAACAGATTCGTCACCATTTAACTTCCAAATAAGCAAAGTTAATGAAGGAGTAAAATTCTTCTATTGTGAAACCAAAACATATGATAAGCTATCTCTTTTGTTTTGAATTCTTTTGAAGTCTTGTGAGAATTAGCAAAAAGTGTTCGTTATTACCGGAGAAACCAGCCTGCTCGGCGCCATTTTAAAAGCCTCTGAGTAAATAATTTTTCGGAGGAGAAAAAGAGAAGAAGCTAAAATGTTGATAAGCAATTATTGTCCTCGCAGTAAACGGATTCAGCTCGTGATAAGATTAAATCAAACAAAACTTAGAGCAGAGTGGGAGAGACCTACTTTGTCCTGCACAAGGCAGTTTGAAGTTCCCAGCACGGACAGCCGTTCTGCCTTGGGCTAGCCCCCCTTTCCTTGCAAGCACAAAAGCTGCAAAAATCGAAGAGCATTTGCCAGCAAAACAGTTTCTTCTTTCCCTCTTGCCTGAAGGATAAGAAAACCTGATAAGACGTCAGATGGAAGATCCTCTAAACAGGTACGTAGCCAGGAATTCGGAGGCAGCTGATTTTTTGCTGCCTTCACCAGTAGGCTCCTCCCAGGAAGTCCAATATTTATTTATTTCGTCAAGCATGAATTAGATAACAGATATAAGTATAGACATGATTATGAATACAAGAAATGAATGAATGAATGCACACCCTTTAAAGACCTCTTAGAAATGGAGTGAGGTTGACAGTAGGCAGTCTAAGGTTAAAGTTTTGGTGGTTTGGGGAAGAAACCACAGTGTCAGGTAGTGCATTCCAGGCATTGACAACACTGTTTCTGCAATCAAGTTTGGAGAGGTTTACTATAGGTTTGTATCTATTGTGAGCTCGTGTGTTGTTGTGGTTGAAGCTGAAGTATTCATTGATAGGTAGGACTTTGTAGCAGATAATTTTATGTATAATTATAATTTTACGCTTAAGTCAGATCAAAGATGGCGAAGTTTTAAATTGTCTAAGCCCAACATTTCAAGTCTGGTGGCATAAGGTATTCTGTTGCTAGCAGAGGAGTGGAGGACCGTTCTCGTGAAATATCTCTGGACTCGTTCAATTGTATTTATATCTGATATGCAGTGCAGGTTCTAGACAGATGAGCTGTATTCCAGAATTGGTGTAGCAAAAGTTTTGTATGCCCTAGTTTACAGTTCAATATTACCGGAGAAGAAGCCATGCAAGTTTACGTTAACAACTCTTAATGCCTTTTTGGCAATGCTGTTATAGTGAGCTCCGGCACTTAGAGCATTTGAGATGAGTACTCCAAGGTCCTTGATAGAGTGAGGGTCATCTAAGAGGTCATATCCGCCCAGCTTGTATTTTGTGTTCTGATTTTTTTTTTGCCAATGTGTAAGACAGAGCATTTGTTGGTTGAGATTTGGAGTTGCCAATTGTTTGACCATTCTGATACATAGTCAAGGTCTTTTTTCAGGGTAGCCGCATTGTCGGTGATGTTGAATAGTTTTACATCATCAGCGAAGAGAACGCAGTTGATTATAATATGATCGCAAAGGTCATTTATGTAAAGTATAAAGAGTGTGGGTCCTAAAACGCTACCTTGGGTGGCACTGCTGTTAACAGGTACAGGGTTTGATAGGGCATTTTCTATTTTGACTACTTGTAGTGAACTCTTGGGCTTGTATGTGAGCCATCTCTATTTTCACTTTAAAGGACAGATAAAAAAAGGCTTGTGTGAATCCTCTGAGGAAAATTAAATCCCCAAAACCAATTCTGTCCTTATTTGATCTGGAATGACTTGGACATGACCATTTCATCAAAAACAACACAACTGAGGAAGTCCCATCTCTTTCCATGGGTTGGAGAAGAGAAAGGAGTATTGCTTTGATGTTGCTACCACTGAGGCTTCTACTGTTCCTGATTCTGTCTTCCTCTCTAGGCTGTCTGTTTGGCCCATCGAGCAGGGGTCCCCAACCCCCAGTCCGTGATATGCCAATAACTGGGCCACACAAATAAGTGGATCTCCATCTGTGGGATGCAGGCAGCATGCAAAACTATGCCCCCTATGGCCCATGGAAAAACCTCCATGGAACTGGTTCCTGGTGCCCAAAACTTTGGAGGCCACTGTCATAGAGTATGCCCATAGGTCTCCTCATGCCTCACTAAGTTGTTTTCTGTGGAGAAAAGGCCTGTGGAGCTGGCAGCAGGGTTGGACAGTGAGGAGGTTGGGGAGGAACATGGGCCAGTCCTGGAGTTTGGGGAAGGCTCGAATGAGTCTGGGGATTTAATTTTCCTCAGAACAAGCATTGGAGGCAGAGACAGGGCCAGGGCCATCTGGTAGTGATGTGCTGCCTCTGGAGTCTGACATCAGCAAGGCAGAAGAACAGTGTAAGCCTATTCCCAGTGTGTGCATGCTCAGAGCTGCCAGAAGGCAAGAACAGGTAAGACAAAAGGTGCGACTCGGGAGTAAGGCTTGGAGATGATTGGCTGTTCCCATAAGACATAAAAGAGGAGCAAATGGACATGAGCCTTTGCAGGAAGCAATTAGTTCATTCTGGTCAGTTCAAACTTTGAGAAGTTCTGTTTGACTCTGTGCTCCATTTGGCCTTGCAAAACTAATTGGCAATTAGGCTGCTAGCAGCGTTTCAAGGGAGATAAAGGTGAGTGATTATTAGCATTACCCTGAAAGACTGTGGCAGACATCTGCCAGACTCTTCCCAGACTGTTTGTGAATAATTACGGGCTGCGAATGACCATAATTCACAGCTGTTTAAATAAAGTAGGGTTTTGGGGGACTAAGCGTGTGATTTATGCTTTATTAGGAAGCCTAAGTCAGAACATTCCTGTCTCAAGAAGGCCAGTATAAAAGATGGAGAAGAAGCTCTTTTGTCATTTGCTAGAATGGAAATGCCAGCATATCTCTCTGTTTCTCTCTTCCCCAGACTCCAGGACTGGCCCATGTTTCTCTTCCCCAACCTCCTCACTGTCCGAACCTGCTGCCAGCTCCACAGCTGCTGGCCACAAAATGCTGAGGGGCTCAATGCAGCCTATGGTTTGGTTGCAAGGCTGAAAGCTCCAGTGTTCGATCCAGAGCCTTTATGTTACTTTTACAAATTGCTTCAGAGCTGAAGTTAAACTATTTCCTTATCTAGTCCAGTGGTTTCATTTCCAGAAACCACTCAACTAATCCAGGTAAGGACTTTGCTTATCTAGAGCAGTATTTCACTTTCACAATCCACAATGTCAAAACAAAGTTGATGATGCCAGAACAAAGTCCAAACATTAAACTCACAAAGCCACACTTCAATTGCTCACATAATAATTTTTCAGAGGATTTATAAAGCCAAATGGGAAAGGAAATGCACCTGCCTTTTATGAGACATGTTTTGCGGCTTCTCAGCCTCCCAGTTCAGGATTCATGATGTCAAGAGGCATAAAGGTACAGCCAAATATAGGACAAATGTGAAAAGTCAAAAGCTTTGAATCCTGAACATCACAAATTTCTTACCTAATCCATACAACATAATGACAGCAGACAGGGATGGCGTTTTTTTTTTTCTTTTTCTAAATGGCAAAATATTTTATTTATTGTGCCAGTTTAAAAAAAAACTGGTAGGCTGAATGTTTCTAGACATTGGAATTCCAAGACATGCACAAAAACATTTACCGTATCCAATGGATAAGCCCCATCTAACAATTGTGGCAAAAAAGTCATAAAATGGGGCAAAGCTCATTTAAGCATGTCTTGTTTAGCGAGGGATATTTTGGGCTCAGTTGTGGTCGTATGTTGAGGACTACCTTTAGATAATGAGAAAGGGCACTGTTGAGTCTCACAATCTCTCACTTGCTGTGTAATGTCAACCCTGAAACTGACCTGGGCAAAGCCATTTTGGAGTTTCAATGCTGCCACCTTGGAGTGAGGGATAGAGAAGGAGGGATTAGAGATAGCTGGGCTCCTGTAGTCAAAATAAAATACTTTCTCCTGGGAACCAAGGACATTCTCACACTTGGTCGGAAGAAGGATGAGTGATGTCACGAGGCCAGCGAATGCTGTAGTGATTGGGCCATGTGACTGTTTGTTTGGGGTTGAGGGAAAAAACTTTCTCTTTCAATTAGGTGAAAACTGCAGGAACCTTCAAAGTTGGTTTTCACCAATTATGTGCCAATTTGATATTTACAATAAATCTATTCTTTGAGGAATTCACATGCCTCAGAGTTCTTGCTTGAAATGGATCTATTGGTTGGAACCCTAACATATAACCTATTGAATATCTAGATGGCTGCAAAATGCTTGCCTTCCAGTCTAACAGTCTATCTTTGTTATATGCCAGTTGTACATTTGAGTGGGTTTCTCCACAGAGGTTCACCCTTGGAAGTGAATAGAATCATCCCGACTCATTGCTATATGCCAGCCATGGCTTATTTTTTTTATTTTAAATCACAACATAATACAGCACAGTGTCTTCATTTTAATCTTTGACTGGCCCCAAGTAAAAACACAGAGATTATTAATTTAGCAGCAATAACAATGTCAGTATCTAAAAACAATAAGGACAATGAGTATCAAGCTAAAGGGCACGAAGATAATAGCTGTAAATATGCTATAGAAGCACAATCTGTATTATGCTATCTAAAAAGCTGGCAGAATAAGCTATCACGGCAATGAGAGGGAATGACATTCCCTGCGGATGCAAAGGAGATATGGGCATTGACATGCAGGAATAAGGTTGCCAGGACTATTTCTAAAGCTTTTTATTTAATTTTTTTATGAACTCAAAAAAAAAAATGTTCTTTCTCCTTTTGTGGCTTGCAAAATGTATCACAAGCAGCAGCACCTTTGGGGCATGACGTGAGGTGCCTTATTTGTTTTTCCAAAACTCAAGGATTTCTTGCTGCATTGATTTAACTGCCAAGGAAATCTGAGCACACACAATCTACCTATTGTATTTCTCTCTTTCCCTAGTCTTCTGAGAAACAGTGCTCAGTCTTGTAATATAGTCTATCAGTCCATCAGGACTAACTCCAAAAATATAGGTGGTGGGCTTCAAAAATTGCAGCAACAGGTTCGCTGCCCTGTTGCTGGGTGGACGTGGCCTAGTTGGCCTCCTGCGTCACAGGGGGAGGGGGGGCATTTTTCACCTTCCCAGGCTTTGGAGGCTTTCCTCAAGCCTCTCAGAGGGCGAAAACTACTTGCCCCGGGCTCCAGAGGATTTCTGGAGTCCGGAAACAGGCCCATTTCTGGAAGTGCCAGTAGGCCCGTTGTTCACCCTCCCCAGGATCCGGCGAATCTCCTCGAGCCTCCTGGAGGGCAAAAACTGCTTCCCCTGAAGCCTGAAGGCCAGAAACAGGGGTGTTTCTGGACTTTCAGAATCTCCATAGGACTGTTCTCCCCCACCTTCCCTGAGCCTCTGTGCGGGCCCTGCACTTACCTGGCATGATGAACAGGCCGCATGGAGACTCCTGGGAGGGGAGGGGAGGGCGTGGCCAGCCAGGGTTGGCATTTGGGGATTTGCTGAACTGACCAGAATCCTAGCTAGAGGATTGTCCAAATCCATGCGAACCTCTAGCAGCCCACGCCTGGTAGCTGTGTGTATATCGACCTACCTCCTTGGAAGAAAGGAAAACTCTTCTTGTAAGTCCCTCTTCATACACTAAGACCATTAAGATGTTTGAAAGGAGGCTAGGAACTCCCTTATGTACTGGTAGTCACTGACTTGGGAGTGCCATCCATTGAAAGGTCATCTGGAAGTCACCTTCTTCTTTGTCCTCTGAGTAAAACAGTCCTGGAACTTTCTTTGCCCTGAGAGACTAAAAACAAAAACATCTTCATTCTCCCATGCTTTAAACACCTCAATATATTTTACAAATGTTTCTGCTGCAGGCACTTTACCATTCTTATTGTTACTTATGCTTGCATTGTTTATGCATGTTCTTTTTAAAAATCATTTTTAGCTGAAAAATATTTCATTACAATTTGAATGCAAAGTCAACTACCCTGGGAACACGCTGTTTTTAAGAAGCATAAACAAAACAGAACAAGCAACATTCCCCTCGCCCCATTCCTGCATTTGGCAAGGAAGACAGCATCAGAACTGCAAACAGCAGGACGCAACATCTTCCATTTAATTTCCGCCAGGAGCTGGCCCTTATTAACGCTAAAGGGTCTTAATTGACCATTCAAAATAAAGTCATCTCAAAATATTTTACATCCCAACAGATGTAACTACAACTGTAAATCGCTGTGGAGCCGTCTGTTCCCTATCCCCTTAAAAGACGGTGCCTATATAAGCCCAAAGACTGTATAGATCATTTAAGGGACTGGAGAAGGGTGCAGATGAAGTCAACATTTCTGTTATGAAAAGTCCCAATGACTCCCTATGGGTGGATTCTCAATTGATACAAGGCAACAATGGGAGTTGTTGACCCTAGCTTTTGTTTCAGTAAACGGAATGTTCTGAGGTGTGCTCTGCATTGGATTTAGTGATTGCTGCTGCTATTCGTGACAGAAGGAAATACTGAATGATTTGTCAAGAATTGTACTGTACGTTTGTATTAGGGAGCCACAACATGGTAGCGTCAGCTTGTTGCCTTCCCAAAACCTTGGATGTGGGGATGTTGGAAGAAATGTCCTTCTGGATTCAGCTCCAAGTGGGGGAAAAGACAGTGGAAATATGGACACTGCTTGGAAAGATGGTTTAATGATGGACAGGATCACATGGCTTGAGTTTCTGAACAGAAAAGGTGATCACATGTTGGGTGAAGAAGAGAAGAGAGAGAAGAAAAGGCTTGCTGGGGTTTTTATACTCTGTTCGGCCCCACCTCTCTGTTTCCTGTTCCTGTGTAAGAAATGTATTCTGATTGGGGGGTCATGAGGGGCAACTCTCTAGGCTGTTTTTTGAGTCCCAAGTTTGATGGAGTTTCCAGATGCCATGTGGTGAGTTTCTGTGGAAGGCTGATCCTACCTTTATTATGTAAAGTAGAGTAGCTCAGGATTTAATGGCTCATTGACAAAGGGAACCCTGGGGGGGGGGGGCAGGGAGCTGCAGGGAGCTACTCTGTCTTTAAAAACATGTTTCTCCCTTTTCACATCCAGGGGAAAATCATATTCTGCCTTCTTAGTATTTCCTAGGATATTTCAGTTTTCTAGCAGGGGTCAAGATCGTGTCAAAAACTCTGCCCTTTGTACATGTATGCAGCATAGAAGCATGTACAAAAGAAATGGGACTTTGATTATGCAGTCTTAAACAGTACCTTGATTTTTTTTCATTTCTTCTATAGACACTGCTGGGTAACTCACAGATCCTCTTAAAAGTATGCCAATGAGTTATAATTTGAATGCAATAGAAGGTGAAAATGCTAAATGGTGTGGTGGCCTAGAGGTTCTTGCCACACAATCAGGAGGCTGTAAATTCAATCCTAGGTAGAGGTAGATATTTCTTTCTCTTGGCATATGAGAATATATTTGCTGAAAAAACCTCCGCATTGGCAACAGGAAGGGCATCCGTAAAACTCAGCTCCATTCAGTTGCCTTGACTCCACCCCGCAAGGGATTATGAGGTCATTAAAAGAGGGTGTAGAAGGTAAAAATGATAGCATAATATGAGAAATCAACATATTCATAGTATTTCATCAATTTAATTGTCAGATATCATTTTTATTTCGTTCTGGCCCCACCTACTTCTTCATTTTGATCCTTTCCACAGTGCAGGATGGGCTCTTACATGCAATTACAAAAAAAAAAAAAAAAAAAAAAACCTAGCCTTTTCTGTATCCAGCAAAATCCTCTCTCCTGGGAGCCAGATTTCTTTCATTCCACTATCCCTGAAATAATATCTACATCTTATCTTGAAAACAGGATGGAAGGATGGGAACGCATGACTCAAGACAACCAAAACCAGGAACCAAATTATTAACTGTCCAATGATATGTGATATTCCCAACTATTGTTATTTAGTTGTTCACTGATTTCTGACTCTTTTTAAAATTGCTTGTTCGTACATCTCACAAATGAGTTTTGAATGAGTCAAAAATATAATTAGGCCTTTAAAATCCGAGGCATACGTTTAAAGGTATGACAAATTTAAATTAAATTGCAGATCTACCAATAATTATTCTTCCATCTGTGACTGGTAAAATTGGACAGAAGGAAGACTTTTTAAAATACCTACATAAAGACAATGAGGAAAAGCTTAATTTCAAGTAATTTCTCAGAACATTCTAGTTATGAGAAAACTGGAACTGAGATGAATTTATTCTATTCTTTTAAAACCCTTCAGCCAAAATACTAGGCAGTTAATTCAAACACTGGATATAGCTCACCTCTAATCCTCTCCTGTTTCTTTCGTAGTACTCACAATAAATGGAGTGATCACTGCCAGAAGTTTCCCTCTTAGCCTTGAATCTTTACCTAGTGTATAAAGTTAGCACCCATTTCTCTCCTAGAAGAATGAACTATTTTGATAAATAATAAAAAGGCAGAATATTATATTTCCCTGGATGAGAAATTGAGAAACATGCTCTTGGAGGCAGAAAGCAGCCCCCACCTTTCTTAATAGCCCTCAACAGATGCCAGCACTTAAGAGATAAAGAGATAGCTAGCTCTATTCATAAGTGAATTCCAGCAAGGTCTGAACAAAGGTCGGATTAGCCCTTAGCCACAATAGGAATTGCCCAACAAGCCCCTTTATTGCATCAGCAGACCAAACTTCAATCTTCAAACAACCTACAGAGCCAACTATGACCCCCACAACAGCCAATAGAATACATCTTCTTGCACAGGAACAGGAAGCTCAAGTTCAAAGCCCAAGAGAAGATATAAATACCGCTCACTCTCAACTCTATGTGATCAGCTACCAAGAACCACCCATGTGCTTCTGCTTCATCAATCAGCCTCTATGTTTCCAGTGTCTTTCTCCCAGCTTGGAACTGAACAGATGGATATTTCTTCCAACACTAGGAATCATAATTCGAATTGCCTTTTTCTGTTGACAACTGCTTCCCTTTGCCATGACAATGAATTTGATTTGATTTGAAGTTTATTTGTATGCCGCCCTTTTCCCTGGGGGGACTCAGGGCGGCTCACAACCAAAAGGGGAGGGGGGAGACAAACTTTTAACATATAAGACAATACATAATTAAAAACACAACATTCATACCATTCGGGCGGGTTACAGTCTTAGCCCCAGGCCTGATGGGATAGCCAGATTCTGAGGGCTGTGCGGAAGGTCTGGAGGGTGGTGAGGGTATGAATCTCCATGGGGAGATCGTTCCATAGGGTCGGAGCTACCACCGAGAAGGCTCTCCTCCGCGTAGTTGCCAGTCGGCATTGACCGGCAGATGGAACTCGGAGGAGGCCTAATCGATGAGATCTAATAGGTCGCGTGGAGGTAATTGGCAGTAGGCGGTCTCTCAAGTACCCAGATCCACTACCATGTAGGGCTTTATGGGTGACAAGTAGCACCTTGAAGCGCACCCGGAGATCGACAGGTAGCCAGTGCAGCTCGCGGAGGATAGGTGTTATGTGGGTGAAGCGGGGTGCACCCACAATCGCTCGCGCGGCCGCATTCTGGACTAGCTGAAGTCGCCGAATACTCTTCAAGGGCAGCCCCATGTAGAGCACATTGAAGTACTCCAGCCTAGAGGTCACAAGGGCCCGAGTGACTGTTGTGAGAGCCTCCCAGTTCAGGTAGGGGCGCAACTGGTGCACCAGGCGAACCTGGACAAATGCCCCCCTGGTCACAGCTGACAGATGGTGTTCGAAAGTCAGCTGTGGATCCAGGAGGACTCCCAAGTTGCGGACCCTGTCTGAGGGGTATAGTGTTTGACCCCCCAGCCTGAGAGGTGGAATACGTGCCGAATTGGTGGGAGGGAAACACAACAGCCACTCGGTCTTATCTGGGTTGAGCACGAGTTTGTTAGCCCTCATCCAGTCCCTAACAGCTTCAAGTCCCTGGTTCATCACGTCCACCGCTTCATTGAGTTGGCACGGGGTGGACAGATACAGCTGCGTATCGTCCGCATACTGGTGGTATTTTATCCCATGCCGCCGAATGATCTCGCCCAGCGGTTTCATGTAGATGTTGAAAAGTAGGGGGGACAAGACCGAACCCTGCGGCACCCCATATGTTAGGGGCCTAGGGGTCGATCTCTGCCCTCCAACTAACACCGACTGCGACCTGTCCGAGAGGTAAGAGGAGAACCACTGCAAAACAGTGCCTCCCACCCCCACCTCCCGCAGTCGTCGCAGAAGGATACCATGGTCGATGGTATCGAAAGCCGCTGAGAGGTCAAGGAGAACCAGGATGGAGGCAAAGCCTCCGTCCCTGGCTCTCCAGAGGTCATCGGTCAATGCGACCAAAGCGGTTTCTGTGCTGTAGCCAGGCCTGAAGCCAGACTGGAATGGGTCGAGATAGCTAGCTTCCTCCAAGGACCGCTGGAGCTGAAAGGCCACCACCTTCTCAACAACCTTCCCCACAAAGGGGAGGTTGGAGACTGGACGGTAATTGTTAAGAACGGCTGGATCCAAGGATGGTTTCTTCAGGAGGGGTCTCACCACCGCCTTTTTAAGTGCGGGGGGAAAGACCCCCCTCCCGAAGGGAGGCGGTAACAACCGCCTGGATCCAGCCCCGTGTCACCTCCCTGCTGTTAGCAACCAGCCAGGAGGGGCACGGGTCCAGTACACATGTGGAGGCACTCACACCTCTCATGGCCTTGTCCACATCCCCAGGGGCAACATCCTGAAACTCAACCCAGGGGTGGTCTACCAGATTATCCCCTTGTGCCTCAGCTGGATCTGCAGAATCGGAGTCCAACTCCGACCGAAACCGAGCAACTTTGTCTGCTAAAAACTGGACGTAGTCCTCAGCCCTACCCTGCAGGGGGTCCCCCGTGTCCCTCCTATTTAGGCGGGAACGGGTTATCCTAAACAGGGCGGCTGGGCGCGACTCAGCGGAGGCAATCAAGGTGGCAATATAAGCTCTTTTTGCCGTCCTAATTGCCCTGATGTATTCCTTGATGCACGATGTTAGAAGTGCTCGGCTCGATTCGGATTTGTTGGACCTCCATAGGTGCTCTAGGCGTCTCTTCTGGCGCTTCCTCTCCCGGAGTTCCTCGGTGAACCAAGGAGGCCTCCTGGATCCACTGCCTCGGAGCGGCCGTAGTGGCGCAATCCGGTCAAGAGACTCCGACGCTGCTGAGTTCCAGGCAGCAACCAGAGTCTCCACCGGACTGTGGGCGAGAGTATCAGGAATAACCCCAAGCTCCGTCTGGAACCTCAAGGGGTCCATAAGTCGCCTGGGGCGGAACCACCTGGTCGGTTCCTCCTCCCTACAGTGGAGGTTTGGTCTCCGAAAGTCAAACCTCAGTAGGCAGTGGTCTGACCACGACAGGGGTATGATCTCACTGCCCCTCAGACCAAGATCACAAGTCCACTGCTCCGAAAGAAATATGAGGTCGAGCGTGTGACCCGCTGAGTGGGTCGGGCCCCGAATTACCTGGGTCAAGCCCATGGCTGTCATGGAAGCCATGAACTCCTGCGCTCCATCAGAGTGTTCACCGAGTGAAGGCAAATTGAAATCCCCCAGAACCATAAGCCTGGGGAACTCAATTGCCAGCTCGGCTACCGACTCGAGGAGCGAGGGGAGGGCTGCTGCAATGCTGTTGGGAGGCAGGTACGTTAACAGCAAACCCACTTGACCCTTGAGGTCCAACTTCACTAGTAGGGACTCACACCCGACAAGCTCCGGAGCAGGGATCCTACGAGGTACTAGAGACTCTCGGACAACAATAGCCACACCTCCATCCCTTCCCTGGGCTCTCAGCTGATGGAGCACCTGAAATCCTTCTGGGCACATCTCTACGAGGGGGACTCCTCCCTCCAGGCCCAGCCAGGTTTCAGTAATACATGCCAGGTCTGCCCTCTCGTCTAAAATTAAGTCCCAGACGAGGGGAGCCTTGTGAACTACAGACCTGGCATTTAGCGACAACAGCCTGAGACCAGGGTCCTGATTACTCGCGCCATCTGGCCTTGGAGTGGGACTCATAGGGCCGGAAGGAGGGATCTCTGTGACGTAGCGAGCCCTCCTTCCCCGGTAATGGCCAGCCCTAAAGTCCCCGCCATATCTGCCCCTCCCTGTTACGACTGTAATGCTCCGGCCCACTCCCGTGTCCATGGTTCCCTCAACCACCCCTATGGCTCCCGCGTTCCTCGACAGGCCCTCCGAATCAAACACACTCATTTGTTCACTCAGGCAGTCCCCACGTAATAATTAAAACACAGAAAATACAACAGTAATCGGTAATAAAAAGTGGGATCATTCACTCAATCACATACAGTCCCATACACTCACCATGCCAGTTAAAAATTACGCAACCGTGCGAAGTTTGTAGGCGGGTGTATAAAAAAGTAGATGTACAAAAAAGTCCAATCCGGTGAAATAGATGATGGTTGCAGAAGTAGGGAACAGATTGAATAATGTCCCTGATGTCCCTGGAATGCCAGGGACAGGTAGCAGTCCAAGGGGTGTAATGGAGAGTAATGACGATGGCAATATTGACAGTCCACGGGCCGTAGGAAATAATAATGATGGTAACAGTCAGGGCTAAGAAAAACAGGGTCACAGGCCCTAGATATATGGGTGAGGGAAGTCAGATAGTCAAAGTCCAGAGTGGCAGGAAACCAATGTTGGTACAAAAGGCAGCTTTGGTAGAAAAGGCAGCGTTGGAGAAGGAGGCAGTGTTGGTGAAAGAAACAGTACTGGTGGAGGGGGCTATGTTGCTGGGAAGAGCAATGATAATACCAGAGGCAGCGTTGGTAGAGGAGACAGCGTTGGTGAAGGGAGCAGCGCTGTTGAAGGCAGTAGCATCGCTGAAGCAGCTGAGCTAGATATTGAGGGGGGGGCATCCGGAAGAGGCTCCGGCCACGGCACACAGAGTCAGCCGCCCGATTCGCCTAGTCCGAGTAGAACCCCCGTTCGAATTTCCCGAATCCAAAAGATGGCAATAGCCAGTTAACACAGTCACTGTAGACTCCCCAGGCTCACCAAGCTGCTCACCAAGCTTCAGCAATTGCAAGGAAAGGGTTAAAAAAACCCACAGCTGCTGAAGCCGCCGCAAAACGCCCTCAGTCGCCTCCGCTTCCGCCGCCACCATGGAGCCGCCGCCGAGAACGCCCAGCCACGCCGGAAAATCCGAGGCCCCAGATCGACGGAAGGCATCGGCCTCCCTCAATTTCTGGCCCGCACACGTCCCCCGAATCTCCGTCATCCCGATGCTACTAGAATGGAGGGAATTTTCATTACTGCGAAGCTGGAACTGTTTAGACTGGCTTCACTGAGCTGGTGATAAGATGGCAGTTTTGTTGTAAGGACATGCCTTCGGCTACTGGAACATCTTTGCACTGTGTAGACATTTTCTCCTATCTGAATACAACCCCATGCTTTCTCCTGCTTCAGTCATACCCACTCCACAACTCAGCACTGATGTTGTTACCTAGTTTGAGTAATGAAACGTCTTCAAGAAACAGCCAAGCTCAGAAAGCACCAAGGACCCATCATTTCAA
Source organism: Thamnophis elegans (assembly GCF_009769535.1). Lineage (NCBI taxonomy): Eukaryota > Metazoa > Chordata > Lepidosauria > Squamata > Natricidae > Thamnophis > Thamnophis elegans. Next base: position 30,844,595 of record NC_045542.1, read on the forward strand.
CCCTGAGCTACAAGTATTCTCTTTTATTGGTAACTCTCTCTCAGACTGCTCCTCACTTCTTCTATACATCATGTCTCTTAGCCAGCTTCTATAGTTCCTAGTATAATTCTTCATCAGATCAATGGAGGTGTACCTTTCTTTAATCCCTTTCATTAGACTCTTCTTCAATTTCTTCAATCCTTTGCCTGTTCCTACCATTTAGTTCTTGCTAAGTCTGTGCTTGCAGGTTCCCTTGTTTTCCAGGACTTATTCCCAGCTAAATCACATGCACATCCTTGAAAGTACTTATATCTCTCATTCTCTCTAGATGCTATAGATTAATTAATTTGGTTCCTGTGTCCCATCATATTAAGGAGCAAGTAAACCTGTTCTGTTGCAAACACACCTTGGTAGGGGTTTATATCCTTCCCCTTCCAAAATGTCCCCAAACTATGATTGTTCCTAACCAGAGGTGAGTTGCTACAGGTTCGCATTGGTTCAGGTGAATCGGTAGTGGAAATTGCGACTGGGTCACTATACTGGTAGGGATGGCAGGCTCACCACACCCCCGAATCAGTTCCCCAATTGCCACAGCATGGTTTTTTTTGCCATTTTTAATCTTCTGCGCATACACAGACCTATTTACAGGCAACTGTGCAAATCATGCTCGCACTGAACTGGCAGTAACGTCGACAACAGCCAACCTCTGTTCCTAACAGTATTCTTTTGGTACAGTTTTTCAAATATTGATAACTTTTCAAGGTATCTCATGTTGTCTAAATGGTTAATGCTTGCAGAACACCTCATTTCTAGAGTTTCCTTTGCCTATTGCTAATTTGTGCCCATGTGTTTTATTGCATGAGGTTCAGTGGGACCCTAAGCATAATTTTAGCACATCAGGAAGTTGGAGAGACTTATTGTACTAATAAAATAATATGCGGAAGATATGGCATGTGTCATACCATCTCCCACTAGAGTCTTTTTCCTCCAGATTGTGAAAATAAATACCCAGGGCTCATCCCTTATTTATAACCCAGGTTGCTTTTGGTTCTTAATAATTAATTTTCACTAATGTAAACACCTTTTGAATTTATTTCATAAATATGATGTATCTAATCTCTTTCCTATCACACTTTGGGAAATATACCTGGCACGTTAAAAAGAAAAAGTGGTATAGGATTCTAAGTGCAATTAGGTGAGTGTACAGTCAAGTAATGAATGGAGGATATCCTGCTCATTAGGCTTACAAGCATCCTCATCTTTCTTTCAAAAGCTTATGCACTGCTGAAAGATTTGCCCTCTCGATAAATTAGGTTATGAGCCTCATGGTTATGTTAACTAAATTATTATTTCACCTTCCAGTGTTGGGCATGGGCTTCTTAGCCTTTTAACATTATAACAAACCACTGAGATGTACACTGAGATGAAGTTAATAACTGGCTCAAGCTTAGTTAAAAAAAAAGACCAACTCACCTTTAAATTGAACTAAGATTTCAACTTCAGCTTTCCTAGTTTTTTTTCAACAGATGCCCAGCCCAGTTCCTCTATGAGAGCCTTCCCTATCGACGTTCCAAACAACTCATTTTTCTGCCGTGTTTTCTTCATTGCCTTCATTGCATCTTCAGTCCATGCCAAAAGCAGCTTTAGGTGCTGATGGTGTAGGGGTTGGAATGCAGTATTGCAAGCTGACTCTGCCCATAGCCAGGAGTTGAATCCTGATGGGGCTCAAGGTTGATTCAGCCTTCCATCCTTCTGAGATCAGTAAAATGATGACTCAGATTGTTGGGAGCAATATGTTGATATTGTAAACTTCCCAGAGAGTGCTTGTTGGTCTCTTTGAACTAGTACTGAAGAATGGTGAACAAATATGCTACAACTGAGTAATTCCTTTGTCCTGTAAGGTGCTGTTTTATAGCATTCATTTTTCTTCTTATAGTTATTTTTATAGTATGCTCACTTTGTCCAGTAAAAAGACTGTGGCCGATGGTAAATTCAGATGTTCACTCACATATTTGGTTGCTTCCATGTTCAAGAGCAGTTTTTACTGGACCCAACCAGTGGGGGTATTCAATTTTTTTTACTACTGCTTGTGTGGGCATAGCTTGGTGGGCATGGTGTGGCTTGGTGAACATGGCAGGGGAAGGATACTATAAATCTCCATTCCCTCCCCACTCCAGGAGAAGGTTACTGCAAAATCCCCATTCCCTCCAGATCAGCTGGGACTCAGGAGACAGAGAATAGATGGGGTGGGGCCAGTAAGAAGTGGTATTTACCAGTTCTCCGAATTTCCACTACTGGTTCTCCAGAATGGGTAAGAACCTGCTCAATACCATCTCTGGACCCAACTTTCTGTCATTTATTTTCAAAGGGAAGCTTTATTCAAATTACGATTGCTTTTCTGTGAAGACAAAAATGTGCCCATCCAAAGTCAATGGAGCATTTTATTTTGCATTTCATTGATGCAGTATGATGTTCTTAGTTGCTTAATTGTTTAACTTCAGTGACATAATGATGGATCTGGGAAGATGTCACCATGATAAAAACATCATTATCTATGCAAAGCCAAAAACAAAGCAAACAAAACAACAAGCAGCAAAACAACTGCTAGAAATGGCCTTTAAAAAACACCCCAAAGCCTAAAGAAAATGTTGCATGAAATGTGAGCTCAGCTGGTGAATCTTCCTATTTGTTTTCAACCATTTTCTTCTTCTATTAGAACCAAAATGCCCTCTCCTGGAAACACAATCCAAAGAGTATAAAAAGACCAAGATGAGTCCAAAAGCTTGGAAGAATAAACCTCTTGTCACAGTGACCAACCCAGATTTGATCTTTTTTTTTAAAAAAAAATATTTTTTATTCAACATTTTTTAAACATTAAAATCACAGTTACACTTGTACAGCTTTCCATTACGGTATTATTCTCCCCTCCCCCCATCCTAATTTCATATTTTCCACTCTAAGGCCTACTGTTTTATACATATACCTCCTTATTTCATAGTTATTCACTTATATAATATATACAACATTTACACCTCTGTTACTCTCTAAATATATACCATTTCCTTTTCTTATACTTTCTATGTATGATTCAATCTTGAAAGAACTTAGTTGCTTGATCCTGCAAAAAACCCCGTCTTTCCTTCTTTCTCTGCTTATTCTTTCTTATGTTGAAAGCTGAATCTGCAAATATATGCCTTGGACTCCAATAACTTTGTGGACAGATTCTAATTGAGCTTCCTTCAAATCAATCAAGTCTACAACCAGCCAGATATTATCTGATCCATGTTCCAGTTGTGATAAAGCCCAATTGATCATTTCTAACCACTGAAGAGATTACTTGTCAAAGCATATTAGCTAAAACAGCAGTTAAATTTTAATATCTACATTAATCAGTGAGATAGACTGATAATTAGCTCCTAATGTAGAATCTTTACCAGGTTTTGGTACAACCATAATATATGCTTCATGAAACAAAGAAGAAAAATTCCATTTGCAAAGATCGCATTATATAATTGAATTGATTTCAGGAGCAAGAATATTAATGCCTCTTTTATGTCATTCCACAGGAAAGCCATCCAATCCTGGTACTTTGCATTTACTTATATTTTAAAAAAGCTGCAGGGATTGTACTTGCCAAACTCTGGAAAGAAAAAGAGACGTTGAAGAATGTATTTTGAAACTGACTGAATTAGCTGAGAAGGCTTTGATTAGAGATCATGGACTAGACAGCTATATGGGAATGGAAACCATTTGTGGACTTCCTACGTGCTAAATATACAAACAGATGGTTAACAGAGGGATTTGAAGATTAGTGTAATGCTTAGCTCAACCTGTTGACCTCGTCTCTCCTCCCTCCCTCCCTCTCCCCCCACTCTCTCAAATCTATCATCTGTCTATCTATCTTCTATCTATCTATCTATCTATCTATCTATCTATCTATCTATCTATCTATCTATCTATCTATCCATCCATCCATCCATCTATCTATCTATCTATAATCTATCTATCTATATCGATCATCTACCTATATCGATCATTTATATCAACTAACTAACTAACTAACTAACTAACTAACTAACTAACTAACTATGATATTAATCAACATCTGGCCATCTGTGTTCAAAGCTTTTTCCATTTGTCTACACATTAGTCTTGTATTTATTTTTAGTTTCTTCTTATATGATGCATGTGTAACAATATTATGATAACAAAAGTCTTTAAACTCTCCCATTCCAAAATGAAGAAACTAGTCTTTCATGTGAAAATTTCAATGGCTTGGTATTCATCTGCTTTACATTTTCTCTCATTTAATACAGAGACTTTAAAATACCAGCTTCCAGATGGTTACTAAATTGTTGCAGTTGTAAATTTAAGCTAATTGGGTTGTGATCCATTATTTAGAAGATGTCAGTTGGGTATGCTTGTTGAAATAATGTTGAAGAAACCTAAAAATAATCAAGTAGAAAATAATTCTGATGCCCTGCTGATTGAAAATTATACTCCTGTTGTTTGGGTATCAGGGTTCAATCAAATTTAATTCATCCATGTATGATCTAATTCTAGTTCTCACAACCATGGACTTTTACAGGAGGGCACATTCCTATCTAATTCATCTCTAAAAAAAATGCTAAAAAGGAAACAAAAAGACCAGAACACCTCCTCAGTACTTAGATAAGCAGGGATTAACTCCAGGATTAACCCCAGGAAACAAGCACTAAACAATAGCTTAATAAAGAAACTACAAAAGGGGGGGGGGCACTTCTACCAATATTGACAATCAAGCTATTCTATATAAACAGAGAGCAAACTTCATACTAGCACTGAAGATGGTACCTAGTTGGGTAATGAAACATCTGCATGCAAACAACCAAGCTCAGAGACTCCACTGAGAAATCTAGTGGAAACAGATTCGGCATTCTGCTCTAAGGTACTTCATAATGGGATGCCTGTTAAAATCAAGCAATGTTTACCTGAAGCTAAAAGTATCCTCGAGATATTCTCAGGAGTGAAGGTGCTAGTCCTCTTATGTATGAACTTCCCCAAAACTCAGGGAACGAAACAAACATCCTAGTTTCTCTATCTCCATCACAGATACTCAGAAAAGCAGAAAACAACATCAGCAAGCAATTTTACCATTCTTTCTTTACGCATTAGTAAATAGACAACAATTCTTTGAAGGTATATGGGGTTCTTCTGATGCTTCCCCGAGGATTAAATAGGATAGTTACTCTGTCACTTATGACTCTTGAGAATAAGATGCAGAGGTGTCCCCACCCCCTTGAACTTCTTACCTCTGGGTTTTTATCTTTAGTCCGTGAAGGATTTATTTTAAAGCTCTTTTAATGAAGTTTGCCATGCTTTGTCCAAACAAGTTTTTCTCAAACCTGGTGATGCTCAGTCTAACCTGTGCCAAGAGTTCATCAGCCCGGTAAGGCAGCCTATATTCCCAAGAACCAAACATTTTTCACTAATATAATTTCTATAGATAGTATGTAATTATTTCCAATCCAATTCTTTCTTTTTCCAGTCTTCTACCTTGAACAGGAAGGATGTTGGAGGATACCACCTGAACTTTCCCAGAATTCTGAAACCTGAGGTGACATGGTTGCACTGTAATAGTGATAACAATAACACTTAGATTTATATACCACTTCACAGTACTTTACAGCCCTCTCTAAGCTGTTTACAGAGTCAACCTATTGCCCCCAACAATCTGGGTCTTCATTTTAACAACCTCTGAAGGATGGAAGGCTGAGTCAACCTTGAGCCACTCAGAATCGAACTCCTGGAGTGAGCAGTGAGTTAGCCCTGCAGTACTGCATTCTAACCACTGCATCACCAGGGCGCTATAATCCTTCATAGCCATATTATTTGTCCCCAGATGGATAAGTGGGAAGAAACACAGGTAGTCCTCAACTTAACGACAGTTCCTTTAGTAACCATTCAAAGTGGCAATGGCACTGAAAAAGTCCCATGTCCATTTTTCACCCTCACGACTATCGCAGCATCTCTATGACCATGTGACCAAAATTCAGATTCATATGGCTGGGCTGAGGAATTTGGGGAATTCCAGCAAGTTAAAGTTGCCAAGATTGAGGAAAAAGCTTGAAATAAAGAAATACTTCTTGTATACTGCCTGTTATGTTCTGGGTGAAGAAGGGAGGTGAGGCCTGAGTGACTTCTAACAGCTCTTTATTCAATACTGCCTTTGTTGCTCCCTGGCTGACACAGCTCCTTTTATAGGGAAGCTGATCAGCCCACAACCAATCAGGAGAGAGTATTTTCCTGCTCCAACAGAGGACCAGACTGAGTACTTCAACTGACAACTATATACAATACATAACACGGCAGTTTTTTTCCTGAGTCTAGTTTCACTTCTGCAAAACCCTCCAGAAAAGAACTGCCTGCCAAAGAGGGATGAACTTGTAGCTGTGTTCTTTTCAGCAGCAGGAGGCAGGGATAGCAGAGGAATCACCCTGAGAGGGAGGATACAATATAATATAATAGCAGAGTTGGAAGGAACCTTGGGGGTCTTCTAGTCCAACTTCCTGGCTAGGCAGGAAACCCTATACCGTTTCAGACAAATGGCTATCCAACATCTTCTTAAAGACTTCCAGGATCTGCTTCCTGCCTTCTGTAAAGTCTTCTCATTTTCCTTTTGGGGGCTTATATTTGTTTCTTTCTATTGTTGGAGAAAAAAACTGAGCCGCCCGCAAATAATTTCAACGCAGGGAAGGCAGCCATATGGTGATACCATCACGCAACTTCATCATACTTCTAAGTTATGAACACAGATGCATTCATTACAAAAAAGGCTCCAACAGGTGATATGAGGCTGGGAGAAAATGCAAGCCTAGCTTTGTATTGTTTCACTAGGATTCTAGTTGGTGAAAGTGCAGTGTAATGGAATAATCAGCCAAACACTGGAAACTAAGATAACAGGGGGAAGTAACAGAAGGGCCAGCTAAGTGACCACAGTGTAAAGTTTGAAAGCAATGCATTCACTGATGTGCGATCATCTTAAAAGAACCTAAAAAGCATCTGGACCCTGTGATCTGGTATAAACTTGCTTTGGTGTTTTTGCATTGCTTGTCTGGTCTCTTCAACTAGGATAAAGTTCATGCAACTTATTTAAAGTTCTGGAAATCTCAAAGGCTACTTTAATTGTATGCGCCATCCCGGGAGGATTTAAAGAAGAGATTGGACAGCCAATGGTCTAGAAAGCTAGAATTTCTCCTGCTTGAGCAGGGAGTTGGACTAGAAGACTTCCAAGGTCCCTTCCAACTCTGTTATTCTGTATTCTGTTTTGCTGGTTCTAAAAATTTGTGAGATCAGAGCACGAGGTAGAAAGAGTTCAGGAGAAGCTATATCTGTAAACTGCGGTAGGAAGTTAGCACCCACCCCCTCCTAGAGGAATGAAATATTTTAGGAAATATTAAAAAGGCAGAATATTATGTTTCCCTGGATGAGAAAAGGAGAAACATGTTATAAAGATAAAGCAGCTTCCTGCAGCTCCCCCCCCCCCAACTTCAGCTCCAGGGTGATGGGATCAAGTGATTGGTTGCTAACTGGTTTATTACCGATTTGCTTGTGCTTGTGCATGCACAATGCTTCTGCGCATGCACAGTAGAGTCCGGGCAGATAGGCGGAGCCTCCTGCCACTGCCACAACCAGTTCAGCCGAACCGGGCCGAACCATGAGCAACCCACCTCTGGATGGGATTAAGATATGTCCCTAAGGACATGATAGGATTAGCCCTCTACCCATCTCACCACATGGCACCTGGGGAGATTGCATCACCAGCAAGGTTCCACCAAGCCTGAGACATGGACAGCCTACAAAGTTAGCTAAGACCCCCGCCTCCTGGGAGTCTGACCACCAACAGGAAGAAGTTCAAAGCCCAATAGAGGTTATAAATCTCTCTTCCTCTCTCAACTATGTGCCTTTTTGCCCAGGATCTCAATGTTGTCCTGTCCACCATTAAAATCATCCTTCCAAGCAGTCTCCATGTTTCCAGTGTCTTTCTTACCACTTGAAACTGAACCCAGTTGGACATTTCTTCCAACACTGTAGAATGTGGATTTTCTGGGAGGGATACATCTAAAGCAGGCTGGTGGCCCACAGGCCAAATGCGTCACATGCAGGGGAAAAACAAAGGGGAAAAACATCTCAAAACATCACATGATGGCAATGCGACATGGCGAGCTTGACACCCATGATCTAAAGGAACATAGATTTTGGGAAGAGGTAAGTAATCTCTCCAGAGTAAAGTTAACCTAGCCAAAAATGGTGCAGAAGAGGAGAGGGAGGCTTTATGCCAGCGCATACTACAATGTGTACACTATTTGAAAAAAAATGTTGGGGGGGAATTGTTCTGGTTTTAATAAATGCTAGGTTTTTTAAAGATACTGTACCTTTAAGGAGGCTGTTCATTCAATAGCTTGCTGTTGTTGAACATCTTTGAGTTATTGTTCTAATTATGAAGAGTTCATAATAAGAGATACGGTGTTGGTTTTGGGTTTTTTTTTTCTTATTAGATGCTTTCTTCACAGAGAGGATTTGGTACAAAGCTTCCTGAAAATAACATCTGTGTGAGATGGAAGGGATTCTCCTCGGAAGGTCCCTAGGGGAGAGCACTCCTGGAGTCCTGGGTTAGAACAAAGCCACCTAATGTGGTGCAAACTGAGTTTTACTTGAGGCTCAGAAATTGTTCCTGGGGAAGATGAAATGGTGTTAGGAGATAAGTTGAAGTTTGGTATTTTTGTCCCATTTACAGAGGGTGGATATTGTGTCTATTGCCACAAGGTGAACCATTGTGTTCATTTTGAAGAATCCGGTTGCTAAAGAACTCGCTTGTGATGGTATCCATAACGAACTTCAAAGGCCATTGATTGACTCTGTGGTTTCAGGTAAATCACTTCTTTCACATTTGCTCTTCTGGCATTGCTTTCATCTTAGAAAGAACTGGAGTTAAAGTACTCACTTAGGGTTCCCTAATGGAAGATTTTAGCTATAACAGATGAAAGAAAGAAGAAAAAAAGAAGGAAGGAGGGATGTGTAGGAAGTTAGCACCCACCCCTCTCCCAGAAAAATGAAATATTTTAGGAAATATTAAAAAGGAAGAATATTATAGTTCCCTATAGGAGGCTGTTTTTAAAGAGACAGCAACTCTTTGAAGCTCCTTGCCCCCCCTTCAGTTTCAGGGTGATGGGATTAAGACATGGCCCCCAGGACATGATAGGATTAGCCCTCTACCCATCTCACCACATGGTACCTGGGAACATTACATCAGCCAGCAAGGCTCAACCAAGCCTGGGAGACAGACAGCCTACAAAGTTAGCTAAGACCCCTGCCCCCTGGGAGTCTGACTACCAATCAGAATACATTTCTTACACAGGAAGAGGAAGCTCTAAGGTGGGGCCCAGGAGAGGGTCTAAATATCTCTCTCTCTCTCTCTCTCTCTCTCTCTCTCTCTCTCTCTCTCTCTCTCTCTCTCTCTCTCTCTCTCTCTCTCTCTCCCTCTCTCCCTCTCCCTGTCCCGCTCTCACCAATGTCCCCTTTCCCCTCCCTCCAGGACCTCAAACCATGTGGTTCTGTCCACCATTAAAAATCATATTTCCAAACAGCCGCCAAATTTCCAGTGTCTTTCTCCCCACTTGGAACTGAACCCAGAAGGACATTTCTTCCAACAGAAGGAAAGAAGGAAGGAAGATTTTCATAGTGCAGGAATGCTAGTAGGAAAAAGAAATACATACCATGAGATCCTCAGGGTTTTGTTTTGAATCAATTATTTTGCAAAAATTAGTTCTCCCCAACTTCTCCTTGACCATATATAGTATTTATTCTGAGTTCATCTTCTTATCTGCAGGCACCTCAGTTTTTATGTTATACTTTACATCATGCCTAGATAATAGCTAAGACATTCTGGACTACTTCCCAAACCTTAAAATTAATTTTAAAATATATTTAAATATTCATATTTGCCTTTTACCTAAAAGTAAAAGATGGCAAAGAAATGAAGATTTAATGGCCCAATTTTGGAGAGAGAGAGAGAGAGAGAGAGAGAGAGAGAGAGAGAGAGAGAGAGAGAGAGCGCACAACAAGTAGGAAAGAACCTGACTTTCCAATAGCTCTTGCATTTTTAATTATGCTTTATTTGTTGGCATGTTTCTAAAGGAGTAGAGCAAAGAACAGAAAATAAACCTTAAGCACTTCGGCTTCCTTCTAAACTTCTATTATTTTTGGGACTTCCAAGGAAAAAAAAGGTTACTGAAGACAGCTTTGCTAAAAACAGAGCCTACGACCATGGTGAAGAGCCAGAGAATAAACCAGAAAATAGCAATAGCAAATAGACTTATATACTGCTTCACAGTGCTTTACAGCCCTCTCTGAGTGGTTTACAGAGTCAACATATTGCCCCCAGCAATCTGTGTCCTCTTTTTACTGACCTCAGAAGGATGAAAGGCTGAGTCAACCTTAAGCCTGGTGAGATTTGATTTGCCAAACTGCTGGCAGCCTGTGATCAGCAGAAGTAGCCTGTAGTATTGCACTCTAACCACTGCGCTTTTGCAACAGATAGTAAATACCGCCTCTGCAAAGAAGCTGAAGAAAAAAGACATCGGATCACCAAAAGTGATGACCAGACAGTTTGCTTCTTACAGGGAGATTTCAAGACAATGGTCTCCAGTTGATTTAAAGCTCTGGGAGATAATAGGATAACCATCTTGCTGAAACTTCAGTTAGCACCTTCAAAATTGAGTTTGCATACTCCCTTCACTAATAACTTTTGGATAATGCTTTTTAACAGCAATTTTCAACTATCATTAGATTCGGATTGACAAGTTTTAAACACTGCGTGAATTTCCTTCAATCCTTAGTGAAAGAAGTTGTAAATAAAAGTTTAAGGACTTAAAAACAGACAAAGGATTGAGGTTGATTTGAAATAATAGTTTGGAATTAATCATAAGAATCTTTGTTATAAGAAAATGCTTTTGTTTTGATTTTTTTATTAGAAAAACATGGTATGAGACTTTGCATGTTGGACACTAGAGGGAATAAGAAGGAAGAATAAAGATTACAATTACAAAACACCTAAATTTGAGTTACTAATAGAGAATTAAATAAAATATTTTAACATTGGACATACTGAAGAATATTTTTGAAAAATTAACAATTTAAATTAATTTGATGAGTGTCTTCCTTTTTAGATTGTGTTTAATCTAAAGATTAAACAAGATTGAAATTGATCTAAAAGTGGATTTCAGAATGATAGGTTACAAGGATGATATAAAAAACAATGCTATACTGGACATACACAAGAAAGTGGTGGATGTTTTAATAAACAAAAGTGGCATACAAATAATAAACCACGAGAGTCACCCTGATAATTTTTATATATTGAATTTACAAAGGGCTTTTGTTAAAACTTTGAAGAATTTTGTGAGAAGAGACAAAGAATATGAAGTTGGCTTATTTGATCAAGGTTAAAATAGATATATTGTTACCTCTGGTAAACTCGAATAGACTTTTGCTGATATCAGGACTGAAATGACAAGGCTTTCTGGATTTGTTTATAGATAAGTACTGGGATATGTAAAGAAGAACTCATTTGTTATATTTTAAGAGAATGTGGTCAGTTACTAAAATTATTTATACTTGTGATGAAGAGGGAAGTCAGTTATAGAGCCATATAGAGCCACAATGGTATATATATATATTCTTTATTCATATTCTATTACTTTTCAGTTGTATGCTAAACTATTATTTTTAATAAAATTACTGCAAACCTCTGTTATTCTCCCTCTCCTTTCTCAAATTATGTTACCTGGTAATGAGCCAATTGCAGCAGGTCGAAGATGGGGAAGTCAGTTTTTCTGATGAAATGATTCATGAAAACCTGGCTGCTAAGATTAAGGGCCCTGAGAAGTCATTAACAAGATTGTCTGACAGCATGTCATTTCACGAAACAAATGGGTTGTCTGCATCTCTAGTTTTACTATTGAACCCTTTCTGCAGTTTTATAGGAACCTTTCTGTATTGATTAGAGTCTCATGCCGTAGATTGCGAGGGTGAGGCCTGTCAAGCTGGATGGAATACTTGTCTGGGTTTTTTCAAAAACTGGCAGTTGAAGAGTTACTGGGCTTGCGTAGCCAATTATGAATATGAACATCCTGTTGTTTATCATTAAAGTGAGAGAGATGGTTGCCCGGGTCACAGTTTCAATTTCAGAATGAATTTCAGCGATCATCAAAAGCATAAATATATCTGACAAGGCTCAAATGATGATGGTCATATATCTGTAACAATGCTTGTTAGTGCTGGGTTCCAGTTCTAAACAGACCCTTGAAAGAGATGATCTAATTTGCCTTTTCAGGAATGGACTTCCCTGCTCCTTCAAAGTTCCGGATCCAATTTTTAACGGCATGCGCCACAAATGAGGATGCTATGTCATTTGGCTCAAAATGATTTTAATCATGTGGTTCTTGGTGGTTTACATAGAAAAGACCTTATACCAGACCAGTGGTGGGATTCAATTTTTTTTTACTATCGGTTCTGTGGGCATGTCTTGGTGGGCATGGCGTGGCTTGGTGGAGGTGGCTTGGTGGGCATGGCAGAGGAAGGATACTATAAAATCTCCATTCCCTCCCCATTCCAGGGAAAGGTTACTGCAAAATCCCCATTTCCTCCCAATCAGCTGGGACTTGAGAGGCAGAAAACAGATGAGGCAGGGCCAGTCAGATGTGATATTTACCGGTTCTCTGAACTACTCAAAATTCCCACTACTGGTTCTCCAGAACTGGTCAGAACCTGCTGAATACCACCTCTGCATCAAGCCCCAACACTGGAAGTCTTTAAGAAGATGTTGGATAGCCATCTGTCTGAAACAGTATAGGGTTTCCTGCCTAGGCAGGGGGTTGGACTAGAAGACCTCTAAGGACCCTTCCAACTCTGCTATTGTATTATAAGCCAAAAACAATTGCAAGAAATATATATTAATTATCTGAAAACCAGTTTGTATAAACAACTCTGTGGCATTTTCTTAACTAATTAAAACAAGTCCTCTGAAAGAATTGTATTTTAACTTGCATGTGAATGGCTAATAGGGTCAAAGCAAATCTAATCACTGGTGTCAACGTATTCTAAAAGCAGAAGACTATAATGAAAAATCATCTTTTTGCTGTGTCTCTTGGCAGTGTGGAACTACTAATTTTCAATATTGATCTAAAATTATATGATGAAGAGTTCTTCTCACCCTTATCTTCAAATCACTGTTGGCCTCTCCTTTTGCAGAAACTTGGATGGGAGTGAAATCTTGTGAACAGACTCTCTCAGGTAAGGATCACTCAGCCTAGGAAGGGAAGATGGGAATGAGTCAAATGGTGGTCAGAAAGGATTGTTTGGGGGATCTGGGGAAGGGTTTATGAAACATCTGAATGAGTGACTGCTAAGAATCTGGAGACAGAATTCCAAGCTATAGGATGAAGATGTTATGAATAATGCTAGATGCTAGATTGATACAGTCAGATCTAGCATCTAACCCTCTTTCTAGTATTTTATTTTAATTTCCCACCATTATTATTTTTATAAACAATTCAAAGTGGGGAATTTATCCAATATTCCTTCCTCCTCTTATTTTCTCCACAACAACCACCTTGGTAGGTCAGAGAGAATGACTGGCCCAAAGTCACCCAGCCAGTTTTTCATGCGTAAGGAAGGACTAGAACTCACAGACTTCTCATTTCTAGGCCAAAACCTTAATCACTAGACTAGACCAAACCGGCTCTCTTTAATTTATATTCAAGAAAATGAAATTCTGAATCGGATAGTATTCCTGATTCCCAAATGAAATGGAGTTCACTTTTCTGAATCATGTTCCAGAATTGGAAATAAGTTGAAACAAGCTACTCTTGACCAATCTGTGGTATGCAGGGATATTTTAACACTCTTGAATCCCTCCCTTGAATAGTTTTTGCAAAGCTCTAATTATTGGTAATTTAAATTTATTGTTGTAAAATTAATTTATAGTTTTATTTCAATTCAATTCTATTTTTCCAGTTGAAGTCCAGTACAGATATTGACTTTATTTTTAATTACTATTTTAAAAATATTTTTAATTAACATATTTCTGTATTTTCAACTTGGAGCCATTTAAGCATCACTTAATTTGATTGAAGTGAATAGATTACCAATTCCACAAACAAACATGTTAATGGTGTTTTAATGACAACCATTTATTTATCAGCACAAATGCAACATTATATATATATATATATATATATATATATATATATATATATATATATATATATATATATATATATATATATATATATATATATATATATATATATATATATATATATATATATATATATATATATAGCAATAGCAATAGCAATAGCAATAGCAATAGCAATAGCAATAGCAATAGCAGTAGACTTATATACCGCTTCATAGGCCTTTCAGGTCTCTCTAAGCGGTTTACAGAGAGTCAGCATATTGCCCCCAACAATCTGGGTCCATATATATATATATATATATATATATATATATATATATATATATATATATATATATATATATATATATATATATATATATATATATATATATATATACTTAAAGTCACAACCCCTGGTATGCCCAAGTATGGGAGGAAGGTCACAGTTCCACTCTCTGTCATTAGGCTCGTAACAAGAGTCCATAGCAATAGCAATAGCAATAGCAGTAGACTTATATACCGCTTCATAGGCCTTCAGGCCTCTCTAAGTGGTTTACAGAGAGTCAGCATATTGCCCCCAACAATCTGGGTCCAATCTGGGAGGCAATAGAGCACAGGTTCGATTCCCAAAAAAACTTGGGTATGGCTAGCTGATGAGAGCTAAATAGCTTGAAATAGATCTATACTAGTCTCCCTTTATTTATTTATCAGCATAAATATAACATACATACATACATACATACATACATACATACATACATACATACATACATATATATATATATATATATATATATATATATATATATATAATCTATTAGATTTTTACAACCCCTGGTAAGCCCCAATTATGGGAGGAAGCTAACTGCTTCCAACATCTGTCAATCGGCTCGTCACAAGAGTCCATCACGACAGAAACCCAATATTTTTACTGTTGCCTTTGTTATATTATTTATCAGCACAAATAAAACACACACACACACACACACACACATATATGCATGCACGCACACACACACACACACACATACATACATTAGATAGATAGATAGATAGATAGATAGATAGATAGATAGATAGATAGATAGATTGATAGATTGATAGATTGATAGATTGATAGATTGATAGATTGATAGATTGATAGATTGATAGATTGATAGATTGATAGATTGATAGATTGATAGATTGATAGATTGATAGATTGATAGATTGATAGAGAGAGGGAGATATATATATATAGATATAGATATGAAACTTCACAACTCTTATACAATTTTACCATTCAGTGACTGCCTATTTAAGAATTAGGAAGAAAACAATGTGTCAGATTCAAAAAATATAACAAGTATCCATCCATCTGGTTTGGACCGTTTTGGGCCAGTTTGGGTATTAAATTGCAGGCTGGCCCTGCCCCTTCCTCCTCCACCCCTCCCAGGAGTCCCCATGGGCCCCTTTTGGCTGCAGGGAGGCCTATTAGGTCCAAAATGGGGCACATGGTGTGTGGCATGCCCCCTCCCCCTGTGACCCATTTTTGCTCCCAGGAGGCTGCAAGGAGGCCTACTAGGCCCAAAATGGGGCGCAAGGGAGGTGGTGCCCCCCATTTGGAGGCCAAATGCTGCCTGTCACACTCCCTGGCCACTCCCTCCCATCAGGTCATTAGGGAAGAGTACTGGTTGTTAAATTATATGAATTCCACCACTGCTTATAAACCACTTCACAGTGCTCACAGTCCTCTCTAAGTGGTTTACAGAGTCAGCCTATTACTCCCAACAATCTGGGCCCTCGGTTTACTGATCTTGGAAGGATCGAAGGCTGAATCAACCTTGAGCCAGTGGGATTTGAACTGCCAAACTGCAGCCAGCAGTCAGCAGAATTTCCCTGCAGTATTGCATTCAAACCACTGCACCACACCACAGCTCAAGATTGGGTAGGTGGACCAACCAAAAGAATAGTCCCCATCATGTCCCTTGCCTCCTTGTGTTGTATATTATTCTGTTTGTGCTGTGGAGCAGATTGTCAGGAAGATTTGTTTGTGTGGGGAAAGGAATATGGATAGGGGAACCCTCCTCTATGTTTATCTCTGCTCCAGTTGTGTGGGAACTGGAATCTGGACTTCTGAAGCCACTTTATTTGCTGTGTTTTTGAAGGGTACAGGGTCAGCCAGTTTACTTAGACATACATAGCAAAAACCCTTTCTCAGACTCCACCTCTTCAACAGTTACCTGGTGATTATATTTCAGTTGCAAAAATCTGAATGGTCAGAGATACTCTGACACTTTTTGCCACCTAGTAACTGATAGGCCAACCAATCAACTGGTTGTTAATTACATTATTTGAGAAGCTTTTTTATCGTAAAACATGCTTACTCCTCCACCAACTTACTTGTGCAGTTGTCATAGTTGGTCAGCACAAATGCAGGTTACCCCTGTATTTCAGGCTGAGTGTGAATATGTGTCCTGTTGGTTTTCATTCTTTATATTCTCTGGATGAATCCTCAATTTATGCATTTAGATGCCTGAGAAAAGTATCTTCCATGCACTCGCTCTTGTTCACTGATTCAGTGTGGTATCACCACACTACTTGGAAGGAATCAAGCGACTTTCAGTCTTTGCATAACTTTTCTGTTTAGTTGCCTCTTTTAAAAGTGGTCAACTGTTTCCAAACTCTTATGCTTACAGCAGGGAAGTGTTTGTGCTAGCAATCTGAAAACAGCAACTACTCATGTAATAAGACTGGTACTTTTATTGGCTTTAATTAAATTTCGTATGATTAACATTGGTCCAAGAATACATCACTGTTATTCAAAATGGGTGCCCTATGGAGTCGCCCTCATATTGCCTGGACCTGGAACCCAAAGTTTGGTATTAATTGAGCAACAATGGGCCATTCAACGCAAGCTTCTCCAAGAAAAATCTTTTACTAATTATGGCATTAGGAAAAACTGAAGTGCATTCTCAGCTATGGATTTATATGTGCATTTTCAAGGATAAATTATCTTTCTCATTATTCTTCCTACAGGAAAGAAAATAAATGCATGCAAGGCAATTCCTTGACATTTTTGTCAATATGCATGTTTGGAGGTGACAGCATGAAAAATCACTGTAACAACTTAAAAACCAAAAATCCTCAGGGCTTGGAGAAAACACAAAACAAGGAGACAGTTGCATCTGTGCCACAGGAGCTCTGATATCTAAATTCCTCTCTGTGTTATGAAAAGAGCAGGGGTTGCAGCACATATTGTTCTCTTCAACCATTAGCAGTCAGAGTAATTATCACATAATGAAACATGTTTGAATAAATTGAAGTGTGGGAACAGGAAGAAAACTGGAGGGAAAAACCTCCCCAGCTTTTCTCTAATACTAGATTCCCTGCAAACTAATGAGCATTTGTGTGAGAGTTAAGCTGTAACACAAGTTTCAGAAAAACCAGAGGTCAGTTGGAGAGGAAATTGGCATAATGTTGTAAAGTGTAATATAATAATTTAATGAGGTTATTACCAGCCTGCTCTTTTCCTTTCCTTTCCTTCCCTTTTTTTTTTTTTGGCAGCTGATATATGCAAAGTCATGGCAGAAAATATTACCCGCACACTCATTAATTGGGATGCAAATCTGCATAGAGAAGAAGCTTCTTCTTAGAAATGTTATTCGTGGCCAGCAAAATGAATGTTAACTGACAGTGATTCCTTTAAGGAGAATTTTATTTAAGCCAGTCTTCCAGAAGAACATGTCTAGGGCTTTCGTTTAGTTTACATTTTGGATCACTATGGGTGACCATTTTCAAATCTGTGTGGGGAATGATTTGCTGTTTTAAATTCTTATTTTTTTTTTAAAGGAGAATTTTACTGAAAAAAGAAACATTATGAACAAAAAGGAAAACTCCCATTCGTTTCTTCTTCAGCCAATTATCTGTCCTTTCCTACATTTTTCTCTTTTTCTGGTAAATAGTATAATAAAAGGAACTGATTATTATTATTCTGATTTTGCCTTTAATATTGCTACCAGCTTTGGGAATTAGTGAAAAGGTCTATTGTAATACCCATGATTGATAAACAAAGAAATATATGATTTCCACATCTCTCGACCTTCACTGGTCTTTTTTTTACCCCTTATGCAATTTTTTTTAACACTAGTAATATTACCTTGAAAGCTGGCAATAATATCTCAGACTGGTGCACATTCACAGGTACAGCCTTAAAAGATTTCATTTCCATGATGTAAGAAACCATTAAGAAGAGAAGTCCTAAAGCTTCCTCCAGACTCTCAGCAAAGGAAATGAAGCAATCTCTTTTCTGATTTTTGGTTCAGCCAGTCCAGCATCTATCTAACCCCACAAGCACAAAGTAGTTGCAATACAAAATCAATATCCAGCATTGATAATGAAATGGATGCAACCAAGAAATGAAGCTAGATCTAGAGGAGGCAGGTAAAGCCGGGGGTCCTTTCTGTACCTTTCTGTGGGATTTAATTTTTTTTTACTACCGGTTCTGTGGGCGTGGCTTGGTGGGCATGGCAAGGGAAGGATACTGTAAAATCTCCATTCCCTCTCCAGTCTAGGGGAAGGATCCTGTAAAATCTCCATTCCCACCCCACCAGCTGGGACTCGGAAGGCAAATCCCAGCTGATGAATAGATGGGGATGGGGTAAGTCAGAGTTGGTATTTACTGGTTCTCCAAACTAATCAAAATTTCTGCTATCATTTCTCCAGAACTGGTCAGAATCTGCTGAATACCACCTCTGTTCTGTACCCCATATTTGAGAAGTTGAATATGGGCGACGTGATACAAACTTAGTGATAGCCAAAGTGGATACTACAATAGTCTATATAATATGGGAACTAGCTTTGGGAAGTGCTTGGCCATTTTAGCTTTACCAATAATTTTGATTGATTATGTGCCACTAAGTTGGTCTAGACTCTGAAGGACCACATAGATATTCTTCAGGATGATTCATCCCTAACCTGGCCAAACATATAGATTTTTAAATATGTTTACTTCACATCCCCCCAAATTATGAGATATATTTTGCCTGTTGCTTGCAGACTAGAGCCAATTGCTAAACAGAACTCACTGACAACCTTGTCACCCATTATGCTTCCTCTAACTCAGGGGCATCAAACCCAATTTCATTGAGGGCCACATCAGGGTTGTGTTTGACTTCAGAGGGTTGAGATGACCATGGCTAGCTCAACATCACTCCTGTCAGGGGCACCTGTGGTGCCTGAGCACTCTGCCAGTGAAAACGGGCTTCCTAGCTCTGTTTTTGGCTGCCACGGCCTCTTGCAACCCTCTGCCAGTAAAAATGGAGCTCAGGAGGGCCATTTTCGCTGGCAGAAACACCGTGGGCCAGACCTTTGCTATTTCTAGGGCGGCTCCATGGGCCAGATCTAAGTATCCTGCTGGCTGGATCCGGCCCCCAGGCCTTGAGTTTGACATCCCTGCTGTAACTATTTTCTTCTGAAGAATGATGTGTTATATCTTTCATATACAAAATCTTCAATGTTAACTTTCGCAGGTCACTAAAAGCTTGTGTTTCTCTCTGTGTAACTGGATTTTGTTCTTCAGGGTTGCAAACAGTTTCACAATTACTGAGCTGTGCTGCCATTGCTTTAATATAACTTCGACCTTCACCTTTTCCTGTCTTTTTTTTTTTTTTTTACTTTTTGCCTTTGTATTTCACTCGCTTTCTGAAATAGTCACAGCATTGCAAGGAAACACTCTCCTTTATGTTCACATGTGCAATGATTCACGCTGTAGAGCAGATTGCTGTGCCTCAGCTGAGTTAAAAAACAGCTCAGCTCACCAACGCTGAGGGCAGTCTTTGAATGCTGCATGTGGGTGTGAAGCGCTCTCTCATAGACGTGGTAGGAAAAGATTTGGAATCCCACCACTGATCTGAACCCTGCCCAGCCTCCTGTAGATGTTGTTGGCATCCACAGCAGCACTATTCATTGATATGAATGATCAGAGGTGGTATTCAGCAGGTTCTGACCAGTTCTGGAGAATCACTAGCGGAAATTTTGAGTAGTTTGGAGAACCAGTAAATACCAACTCTAACTGTCGCCAACCCCATCTATTCTCTGCCTCCCGAGCCCCAGCTGATCAGGAGGGAATGGGGATTTTGCAGTATCCTTCCCCTGCCACACACCCCAAGCCATGCCCACAGAACCAGTAGTAAAATTTTTTGAATCCCACCACTGTGAATGATGAACCATGGCATATAGCCTGGTTAGTTGAGGGATTGCTCATCTGCCATAGTGTCTGCTTGGACGATCTGATCTGGCAGGATTAGTACGCTTTGCATTCCTATGATGAAAGAATGTCATCTACTGGGATCCTGGAAGCACATCTTCTCCGTAGCAGTGCCTGCCCTGTGGAATGAATTTCCCCCTGAGATTCGAATGCATCCCTCTCCTGGGGTTTTGAAGGGCCCTGAAGAGCTGGCTCTTCATGTGATTGAAACTTTCTCTTTTTACTTTGATCCCACCTGGGTTTGTTATCTCTGCAATTTTTTTTTGTTTTGTGTTGTTTTCTTGTTTTGAGATGTTTTTAACAATTTCCGAAGAATCCAAAGTTGAGAGGCAAATAAATTTTGGAACTGTAAATAAAGTAATAATCCAAGGAGTACTGAGCGTGCTCAGTAGCAAGAGAACACTGGACAATATGGAGGAAATGTGAAGATAAGAAAGTTACAGAGGAATGAAGTAGAATATTCTTGGCAGGGATATTCGGCTATTCTACTATAACCTCCAGTTGCATTCTCAATTCTTTTTCTTGCTGATCATGTATTGTAAGTGTTTCTTATAAATGCAAGATAATCCACATTACATAGAGTTTTAATGAGTGTTAAGTAGGACTTTAATTGCCCTTAGGGACATGAAACAAAATATTCACCGACTTGTGTAAAATAAAGATATTAAGGACAAAATAAAAGACCTGATAAATTTCTACCAACAATTGCAATAGTGTAACATTACCTCTAGCATTAGAGATGCCAGAATAAATTACATAATTATTTTTTTAAAAAGTCTTTATTGATTATATAATTCTGTGTAAAATGTTGATTATATAATACAGTGTCAAATGTAACTGAGGAGAAACTGAATCTATTTCTAGATAATACAGCACTTCCAAAAATTCAAGCTGATCAAGCTGTCTATCTGGATATTTTACAATTTCTTTATTATTTCTCTGAGAAATTACACATATAATTAAATCTATAAACACAGGAAAAGCTCCCAGTTTACAGGTTTATCCAAACGAATGGCATAAATCAGATTCTGAATTATCAGTAAGGATAATGCAAGTGTGATTTTAAAGCCTGGAAAAGATTCTCCTGTGGAAGTTATTCTCCAATGTTCTTGTTAAATGTTGATGGAATAGTATTGACCTGGCCTATCGATTAGAGACGATGTTGCCTTTGAACATTCAATCTGCGCTCTCTAATTTACTTTTGGAAAAAGCATTAGAAAAAGGCCTTTATCATCAGGCAAATATTTTGACTTCAGTTTCTCTATGGAATATGAGTAAGCAGGTAAAAAAGGGAAAGAATCCTACTGTGAACATGGTTAAGACCCTATCACTGTATGAAAAAAATGGGTTTATTGAGAAGGGTGGTGGTTTGGGGTTGAAGATGTATAAAATTATTATTCTTTAATTTTTAAAAGAAGATGTAGCCTCCAGTAATCTTGAATCACCTATTCAGGTTTGCTTTCTGTTTATAAATTGGTTCTCTCTTGATATTAAAGAAAGATTGCTTGGAATTATTCCATGTAGTCAAGGTTTAATGTATTTAAATATTAGATGGAATTGTCTCTTAAATGTAAATGTAATATATGGTTATTCCTATTTCTCTCTCTCTCTTGCTTTTTTTCCTCTGCTTTTGGAATTATCAAATAAAAATATATTAAAATATGTAAAATATATTTCCCATGTTTATATCTAGTGTATATCTTATACCAGTGGTGGAATTCAATTTTTTTTACTACAGGTTCTGTGGGCATGGTTTGGTGGGCATAGCAGGGGAAGGATCCTGTAAAATCTTCAAATCTCCCTACTCCAAGGGAAGGATACTTCGAATTCTCCATTCCCTCCCCATTCCAGGGGAAGATTACTGCAAAATCCCCATTCCCTCCCAATTAGTTGGGACTCAGGAGGCAGAGAATAGAGGGAGCGGGGCCAGTGAGAGGTGGTATTTACCAAACTACTCAAACTACTCCAAACTACTCAAAATTTCCACTACTGGTCCTCCAGAATGGGTAAGAACCTGCTGAATACCACCTCTGATCTTATACCATGTTTGGTGCACTAGTTAAGGCATCGGGCTAAAAACTGGGAAGTCATGAATTGTATTCCTGCCTTGGCACAAAGCCAGCTGGGTGACTTGGGCCAGTCATTCTCTGTCAGCCCTAGGATTGAGGTAAGGGCAAATCACTTCTGAAACACTTGCTAGGAAAATTGTAGAGACTTGTCCAGGCAGTAATATATATCTTGTGCTAAATATGCCAAAGAGAAAGTAAAAATTAAGGAAAGGGAAGAGGGAAGCAATTTAAGACATAAGAGAGAAAAGATAAACTTAGGAAAATACTAATTTCTCTCAGCCCAAGCCACTTCACAGATTGTTGTTGTGGAGGTGTGTTGGATACAATTACTACCTTGAATAACAGAATAATAGATTTGGAAGGAAGTTTAGAGGTCTTCTAGTCCAAGCAGAAAACCTTATACCATTTCAAACAAATGATTATGCAATCTCTTCTTAAAAACCTCCAGTGTTGAAGCACCCACAACTTCTGGAGGCAAGTCATTCCACTGATTAATTGTGCTAACTGTCAGGAAATTTCTTCTTAGGTTGGAACTTACCAAGAACTAAAATCTTAGTAAATTCCCATTTGTTACTTCTTGTCCTGCCCTTAGGTATTTTGGAGAATAGGTTTACCTCTCTTCTTTGTGACAACCCCTCAAATATTGGAATATTGCTATCATGTCACCCCTAGTTCTTCTTTTCTCTAATCTAGCCATACCCTGTTCCTGCAACTATTCTTCATATTTTAGTCTCCAATTCCCTTGAGTTATTTGTAAAAAATAATAAAAGCAGGATAAATAAATATCAAAGAACAACACAGAAAGCTAAAGCATACTTACCCACAAGGCAAATTATTATTGGTACCAAGTTCCTTGAAACGATAATTAAAAAAAGTATACTGTGAGTCAATAAGTGTCAGCCTCCGCTTTGCCTCCGCTTTGCTGCTGCTTCGGCTGCCATTGAAACGGGGTGGGGGGAGGATGGTATTTGGGAGGGGAATCATTGTTGTGCTGGAGGAAGTTTCTAGACTTTGTGCTGACCACCTTACTGCGCATGTGGAGGAGGAGTGTTTCCCGCCAAGACCAACGGTCCAGCATTCCATCCTGGTGATGACTTTCGACGTTATCTCACACCTGACATTTGGGAGAATTATGATTGGACTGTGCATGGGATGCCAAGGGGAAAGGAATGGATTATTCAATATATTATTCGCTTTCGCGCCTAATTAACCAGATTTAGCTTAGCTTCGCATCTATTCATTTATAATTAGTAAAAGTACACTTGATTTCAATAAATGGAGTCCTGTGGTTTTCTTTCCTGATTATTGAATGAAGAAAAGCTGACAATAAGATTCATAAAACCGTGCTGAAGTATTCTATTTCATCTACAATCTTATGTTTCCAGACCAATCCGTTTTGGCCAATCACTATTCCTGATCGCACCATAAGGTGGGATCAGATCCAATAGAACAAATCACTGTCTGTAGAAGAGAAGCAGACATACTTGTGAAGCAGGACACCAAAGCACCAAGTCCCATTCCAGTGGAGAAAGAGCAAATACAGCCCCTCCTGCTCCCACACCTGACATAGAGAATTCTGATCTTGGAACAGGAGGTGTACCCCCCTCCCTCTTCTCTGCCACCTCCATTCCAGTTCTTGGGAACACTGGTGGTTCTGCCTGGAAAGCCAGATGAAGAAGTCTACTTGCAGGAAAGGAGACCAGATGGAAGCAGAAGCTTAGTAGAATCAGATTCCCTTCAGTCATAGCTATTCAGCTTCCCTTAGGCCTGGGTGAGAAGTGAAAAGAGTATTCCTTTGCATATTTAAGGCATTCTCTATAGCAAGGGTGTCAAACTCGATTTCATTGAGGGCCGCATCAGGGTTGTGTTTCACCACAGGGGGTAGGTGGGAGTGGTCCTGGTGGGCAAGGCCAGCTCGATGTCACACATGTTGGGGGCGCTTATGGTGACCTGAGGACTCTGCCAGCGAATACAGTCTCCCAAGCTCCGTTTTTGGCTGCAACGGCCTCCTGCAACCCTCTGCCAGCGAAAATAGAGTTCGAGAGGGCCACATGCAGCCCTCCTGAGTTCTGTTTTCACTGGCAGAGGAACTGCAGGCCGGTCCTTCACTGTTTCCAGGGCAACCCTGTGGGCCAGATCTAAGCACCCTGTGGCCCAGATCCGGCCTGAGGGCCTTGAGTTTGACACCTAGAACAATTTCTGACAGCTTAGTTTCAGACTGAATGTGACAACTGCAATTGGCTCTTCCTTGGACTTTAGTGTTGTACCTGGGGTGTTGGCTGGAGTTTTGACTCTCAATAGTGCTACCTCCTGATCCCTTACAAGACAGGTGAAAAGCTAAAGCCTGATTTATAGCTTTTTGAGCAAGAACAACTGCAGGTATAATTCCTGATTTATGGCTGCTCTGTTTACTTTCTGCGGAGCATGCTTAGGCTGTGAAAGGTGTTGGGGCTACAACTATATCATTTGCTTAAAAAAAGTCAGCTTATGCTATAAAAGAATACCTCAGCCTCCACTTGGATGTCAGTGCTTATGTGATGATGAGTACGTCCACATCATAATCAATCAACCATTAAGACATCCATTAAGATGAATCAATCTGTCTGGTTGCTGATTCATTTTAATATTTTTTCTGTATGTATGTTTATGTCTCTCCTTCTCTTTCCTCTTTATTTTTTTTTTAAGATTTGGGGACCATGAATGATCTATTTTTCACATTTTATTTCACATAATAAACAAAATATTGCTTAGCCTCCCTTAATCCTGCTCATTCATGTGGTAACCATAAAAATCCAACTAAGAGCAATAAATTAAAATACATCAAATTATTTTGGGGGGTTAATAGATATAAAAGAACTTCAGCACAGAACTTGCTAAGTGTAAATTTGGGTTTTTCACTCTCATTCATGGCAAGAGAGGGGATGCTGGTATGAATGAAACTCAATTGATATTTGTCCTTCTCTAATATTCCCAATTAAATTAGCATTCTGCATTTCAGATGCTTGCCCATTCCAGCTCTGAAATACTATGTTCTTTCCAACTGTTATTCTGTAATTTTGCTAACCAAATTTCTTTAATGTCATGTTTTGCTGTTATTTAAAGTGTGGATAAGTATCTATAGATACCAATATTCACATGAACATGCCGCATGGTATTCATCGGGTTTCCTTCCTGTTTCAGCTTGAAAAGGGTTATTGAAAAAGATGCAATAATTTAAAAATTGTGACAATCCGTAAACAGATTGTTACAATTGGCTGCCACAAATTTGGCTGTACCTCTTGATGCCTCCTGCTTAATTCTTCTACCACACCAGGGGTGGGTTGCTGCAGGTGTGTGCACTGTTCAATGTAAATTGTTATTTGTGCATGCGCAGAACAATTTACAGTGAACTGCACACATGCAGTCACTAAAACCAAAATGGCGGTGGCCCAGTGGCAGTGAGGGAACTGGTTCGGAGGTGTGGCAAGCCTGGGTTGCTGCCGGTTCTACAACCCAGGGCTGAATTTCACTACTAGTTTGACTGAACTGGGAGCAACCGACCTCTGTACCATACTTCACTCTTTTATTGTTGGAAGACTTGAAGGGTCTGATCACCCTGGAGATGGTCACTCTGCTAGAGAAAAGTTCCCTGAAGATGGGCTCCAGCAGGAGTGCGAAAGCTTGGAAGACAAAACCTTTGGTCCCAGTGACCGACCCAGATTGGATCCTGCAACATTATCCTGGAACAGGTATAATTGCCTTCATTTATAAGGTCTATTTATGTTGCTGATAAGAGCTGACACCAACCTAGTGGCGCATAATGAATAAAAAATGTACTTGTGGCTGTTTTATTATGCACAGTGGACACTTTATTGTAATATACTGTTTACAGTGCATGTTTACCATGGATTTAACAGGTGTTAATTTTTATTGCAGGTTGCTACATGTCTGCGTCAGTGGTGGGTTTCAATTTTTTTTAGAACTTATTCTGTAGGTTTGGCCTGTTTTGTGGGAGTGGCTTTGCAGTCATGTGACCAGGTGGGAGTGGCCAACTTGATATCACTCACCAGGAGATGTCATAGATTGAGTAAAATGTGATGAAGGTGACTTAACAATGCTCTTGCTTAGCAACCAAAATTTTGGGCTCAATTGTAGTCATACGTCAAGGACAATCTGTTCCTTCCTCTGCATGGTAGCCTTATCCTAGTAAACTATTTCTCCTTTCTGGCAATTTTCCTCTCTGTTAGAGGGACCAAAATAATCCATACAATGTAATGTTTCCTGCTGCAGCAGGGGGTTGGACTAGATGACTTCCTAGTAGCCTTCTAGCCCTAAATTGCTGTGCTGTTTTTCTTTCTTTCTGCTAACAAAGAAATCTGCCTGAGGCTCATTCCACATGCCTGCCAGATAGAGATAATGAGATAATGACCCTAGAGAAAGTTTGGCTCCATTCACAAGCCTTTTAGAAACACAATGCTCATATTGCACAAACCCCAAACCTTCAAAAACATAAAACCATATAACGTATAACCATATAATCAATTTGTTCTTTCTTGCACCTTTTCAATTTAAAATTATTAAGACTTGTGGACTTCAATTCCTAGAATTCCACAGTCAGGCATGCTCAGTTCTGATTTAAAGCGACAGCATTTGTTTTTCTCCTTTGCGAAAGAAGTTTCCTTCTTTCTTTTTCTTTTTATTCTCCCTTTCCCTCCTTCCTTCCTCCCTCTCTCCCTTCCTTCCTCCTCTCTCAAACACACACACACACAGACAAGTTTGATTGGACTATTTCTCCTATCGCCTTCTCTCTCTCACTCACTCTCAAACAAACAAATACACACACACACATACACACACACACACACACACAAAAGTTGGATTGGATATTTTTTCCAATGACTTGAAAGCAGCCCCTCTGCCATCCCCCCCATTCCCCCGCTGCCTTCCCCAAGCACCTCCTCCATTGCAAATGCAGCCTGCTGTCTGGGTGGGAAATGCCTGGAACACAATAAAGCCCACCCATTCACCTCCTGCTGACAGGCTGGGGTGAGAGGAGAGGCAGAGAAGCCAGAGGGGAGCCGATCCGAGCCTTCCAAAAGAAAGAGGCTGGGTGAAAGTGTGTGTGCTACAGCATGGCTCTTTGCCTGGCTTCCTGCCTCCTCCTGTGGTCTCCTCAGTGCTCGCTTGTGCTCTTCTTCCTCAAGTGGAGCCACGTTGCCTTTTCAAACTTGTAATCAGTGAAGCTGGGTTGGATTTTTATGTAGTTTTATCCAGGTGTGTGTGTCTGTGTCTGTGTGTGTCTGTGTGTGTGTGAGAGAGAAATGGATGGGGGCCTGGGGAGGAAGTCACTACACTTGGGGAGGGAGAGCATGAGCGAGCACTGAGGAGACAACAGGAGGAGGCAGGAAGCCAGGCAAAGAGCCTGGCTGTAGCACACACACTTTTCCCCAGCCCCAGAAGGATCTACTATGTAAAAATCCAGCCCAGCTTCACTGATTACAGGTTTGAAAAGGCAACGTGGCTCAAACTACACTTGGGGAGGGAGAGCACAAGCGAGCCAGGGTCTTTCCTTCCAGCCTTTGCCCAAAGCCCAGCACAGCACCAGGAGGATGAAGTTTGAATTCCTCCCCCTCCCTCCGACCCACATGTACCTTTTCCAGCTGCTTCAGAGAGGACTTCAACTCTGCTCTTGCCCCGGGTTCTCTGAAGAAGCCCTGCCCTCACTTCCTTCTCTTTGAGAAGCGCCTTGCAAATGGGCTGCAGGGCAGGGAAGCGTACCAGTATGGGGGTGTGGCCACACCTCCATGGAATGGGTGTGCAAAAGTACAGCAAATTTCTGGAACCGGTACGCCTGAAGAGGTGAGAACTGGCAGGAACACACCTCTGGTCTGTGTAGATTCGGCAGCATGCTTAATTTTGATTTGTTTGAAAACCTATAAGGCAGTTAAGTGATCTTTTGTGATTTTTGTTTCTTCCCATATCAGGAACTGCATGGAAAGACCATGTGAAGAAAGAAGTACATAACTTCAGTCCCTGCCTTCTACCAGCTATAATCATAGCTACTTGTCACACACACACACACACACACACACACACACACACACACACACAATTTCTAAAAATGATTTGATAAATTATTTGCCATGGCCGCCTCAAATTCTGAATAAAGAACAATGGTTTTTAAAAATTTGCTAATTTGGAATGTTTGCACAGGAAAATAGTTACCGTACAACCACCTTCTCTGTCCTTCACATAATTGTTAATAAGAGCATTATAAAGTCTTTGCTCTTAGCAATTGGGTGCTTAGAGAAAAAGAATTCAATTGCCAAGATTTCTGTAACTTAATCTCTTTTCCCTTTCAATAAACTGATGAAAGATGATGCTGTAAGAATTCTTTTCTCCCCTCTTGCCTAAAGCTTGAAATATACAACCATTTTGGAGAATCCACATATACTGTAATCCTAAAATGAAGAAATCAGTGGTGAAATTCAATTTTTTTTAAACTATCGGGGGCGTGGCTTGGGTGGCGTGGCAGGGGAAGGATACTGCAAAATCCCCATTTCCTCCCAGATCAGCCGGGACTCGGGAGGCAGAGAATAGATGGGGATGAGGCCAGCCAGAGGCGGTATTTGCCAGTTCTCCAAACTACTCAAAATTTCCACTATCGGTTCTCCACAACCTGTCAGAACCTGCTGAATTTCACCCCTAGAAGAAATATGATAAACTGTGGCCTTTAGCTTTTTTATTTATTGAATTTTTACCCCAATCTTTATTAGTTTATAATTAACTCAAAGTGATGAACATACATAATACTCCTTCCTCCTTTTATTTTCCTCACAACAACAATCCTGTTGGGTAAGTTAGGCTGAGACAGATAGAGAAGGACTGGCCCAAAGTCACACAGATGGCTTTCATGCCTAAGGCAAACTAGAACTCACAGTCTCCTTATTTCTAGCCTTGTGTTTTAACCATCTAGACCAGGGATGTCAAACTTGCGTTATCACAGCAGCGTCACATGACATATCAAGACTTTCCCTCCTTTGCTAAACCAGGCATGGACATGGGCAGTGCGTCATGCATCCAGTCTGTGGGCAGTAAGTTTAACAGCCCTGACTTAGACCAAACTGGCTCTTTCATTCTGTTGGGGGCATTTCTTCATTTTTTTCATTTATTTCATTTATTTGGGATTTATAGGCCGCCCTTTTCCCTGAGGGGACTCAGGGCGGCTTACATTCATAGGAAAAGGGGAGGTGCAATATAATATAAAGACATAAACAATATGTGAATAAAATAAACAGTAAAAACACAACTTTCATTCAACACTCAACACTCGGGCGGGGTGAATTAGAAACTTATCCCCAGGCCTGACGGGATAGCCAGGTCTTAAGGGCTGTGCGGAAGGTCTGGACGGTGGTGAGGGTGCGAATCTCGACGGAGAGGTCGTTCCACAGGGTCGGAGCTGCTACTGAAAAGGCTCTCCCCTGCGTAGTCGCCAGTCGGCATTGACTGGTGGATGGAATTACATTTCTAAGTGTTGACTTGATCGTTGTAATATTCTCACCTGGTTTCTTATCTGCAATAGTTATAGAACAGGTGCACAACCTGATTGTCTCTTTTGCTATTCCAGCAACCTTTTGAGAAATCCCTAAAAAATAGTCTTAGAGACTTTCCAGAAGCAATGTTTAATTTTATTTTACTTGAAAAAAGGTAACTTGTCCCTGATAGAAAAGTAATCATATGAACATTATTTATTACATTTAAAAGTAAAGTCAAGTAAATGAAACCCAATGTAATTTTAGTCCATTTAAATCCACAAACTAGGTTTTGCTATGTCACTCAGATGTCAAGCATGGTCCTCAGTTTAGAAAAAGTTGTGTAACTATGTATTAAACACAGCAGTTTACAATATGAAAAGTATGTCTAAAAGTATGAAGTTTATCTCTGTTAGCCAGACTTACCTGAAATGGAAAATATTATATAAACATCAAGACATATCATTATGCTTCTAAATCTTATAGCTACCCCATTAGTACAGCTCCACGATACATAAAGCATTAAAATCATTCTAGATTAGGCTAATCAGACACAGTCCACGTATTATGTCCTACAAGGCAACATAATCCATCTCGGGTCTCTGCTACTGACCTAGACTGGAAATAAACAAGAGGCATAGCTGGAGGACTTGCTTTGGAAGTTGTACTGGCCTGTTCCAGTTTTGCCAGTGGACTGAAACTTGGTATTTTTTTTAAAAAAATTTTTTTTTGAATAGACACAAACAAGACACAACAAACACCATAAAAACATATTCCATTACAAATTATAAAAAAGTGTCTCAATTGGTTACAAAGAACTTTTGTGCATCCCTTCCACAGTCATCACCTATACTCCATATCAAATTATATATTTTATATCAAATATATATATATACAAATATTTTGTTATATATATAACAAAAAGGCAACAGTAAAAAATATTGGGTTTCTGTCTGGATGGTCTCTTGTGATGAGCCTAATGACAGAGAGTGGAAGTGTGACCTTCCTCCCATACTTGGGCATACCAGGGGTTGTGACTTTAAGTATATACCTCCCACCCTGGCTGGCTGATAAGGAGTCGTTCTCTGTAGCTCAAATGGTTAACTCCCTGCCTGGGAGGCAATGGAGCACAGGTTCGATTCCCAAACTTGGGTATGGCTAGCTGATGAGAGCTAAATAGCTTGAAATAGATCTATACTAGTCTCCCTTTATTTATTTATCAGCATAAATATAACAAAATGTAACAAAAAGGCAACAGTAAAAAATATTGGGTTTCTGTCTGGATGGTCTCTTGTGACGAGCCTAATGACAGAGAGTGGAAGTGTGACCTTCCTCCCATACTTGGGCATACCAGGGGTTGTGACTTTAAGTGTGTATATATATATATATATATATATATATATATATATATATATATATATATATATATATATATATATATATATATATATATATATATATATATATATATATATATTACTATCATCATACCTCATCCTTCATATGACTATAGTTATTTTAACATCCCTTTATAACAAATATTCCAAAATTCAAAGCAAAACCACATAATGGCATTTCATTATCTATTTTCAATATCATCCAACAACATTCTATCTTTGTGAAACGTTCTAAATAAAAATTAATTATGTTTGATAACAAAATTTCTAAACCTCCTTTCTTAATCACTGTTTACAATTTATATCCAATTTCAATATTATAGGTTTCATACCTAACTAAGTTTCAAAACTTCCTTTAAAACCAAATTTCCTCTTGTTGAATATATATATATATATATATATATATATTGGAATATATAATATATATATTTGGAAACCCCAAACCTGAAGTAGTCAGCAGCAGCCTGAAGATGACGAATGTGACTTCGTCGAAACGTCGCCAAGACATCTCCAATTCTACGTGGGAGAAAACCCGAACAACTAGAGACCTACATATATATATATATATATATATATATATATATATATATATATATATATATATATATATATATATATATATATATATATATATATATATATATATACTTAAAGTCACAACCCCTGGTATGCCCAAGTATGGGAGGAAGGTCACACTTCCACTCTCTGTCATTAGGCTCGTCTCCCTTTATTTATTTATCAGCATAAATATAACATATATATATATATATATATATATATATATATATATATATATATATATATATATATATATATATATATATATATATTCATATACATATATACATACATATATATGTGTGTGTGTGTGTATGTATATGTATATGTATATGTATATGTATATGTATATGTATATGTAATACAACACAGGTTCAAATCCCAGTAAGGGTATGGCTAGCTGATGAGAGCTAAATAGCTTAAAATAGATCTATACTAGTCTCCCTTTATTTATTTATCAGCACAAATGCAACACATATACACACAGACACAAATATATACACACACACACACACACACACACACACACATTATCATTATCAATTATTTATCTAACTATATCTATGATCAATCCAATTTTGAAATTATAGGCTTTCATACATAACAAAAGTTCTAATCTTCCTTTCATGGTCACCATTTAAAAATTTATACCAAATTTTCTCTTGTCAAACCAATACATATGTATACATTATATGATTATCAATTATCTATCTAGCTATATCCATTATCACTTCATTTTTAACATAATGCTCTAATTTTAACTATTTAGCTAGTATTTTGTTAATAGTTTTCAAATCTCAACCTGTGTCTTTCCAGTAGTAGTGCAAATCTCTTCCCTTTCCATGTTCCATTCTTTCCATTTCCAACCACTCACAGATCACTGCCAATATGGAACAATCTCCCCGTGGAGATTCGTACCCTCACCACCGTCCAGGCCTTCCGCACAGCCCTCAAGAACTGGCTAGCCCGTCAGGCCTGGGGATAATCTTATTTTCGCCCCTCCCGAATGCTGAGTGAATGTTGAGTTTTACTGTCTAATTTACTTTGTGCACATCTCTTTTTGGTATTGTCCTACACTCCCCTTCCCTTTTTTGATTGTAAGCCGCCCTGAGTCCCCTCAGGGAAAAGGGCGGCCTATAAATAAACAAATCAAATCAAATCAAATATCCACAGTTATCTTGCCTCTTTGTTCATTTTTCCCTTGGGTATTTGAGACTCTAACCTCCACTTTTTCCATTATCTGGCTATCTTCAATTTCCTCAATTTTTGCTATATTACCATCTATATATTCCAATTTCTTCTCAATTCTCTCTGATGTTTCTAATAATTTTTGAATTTCAAACATAATCTGCTGTAATGTTATGGTTTCTTCTTGGTATTGTGTCATTGTCCAATTTATAAACACTGCCACTCTAGTTGGAAAACAAAGCTTTGTTTTTTACTTCTCTCTCTCAGCCAAAGAGACATCCAAAGGGCACCTGCATAAATAACCCATCTTATCTCTTTGCAAGCGAAAACCTTTGAAGTGCTGGGTCAAAATGATCAAAGAAAAGAGAGACAAAAATATTTCCAGAACTCAGCCTCCAACCTCCAAGTGGCAGTGTAACTTCTTTTCCCTCTGATGTTACTGCTCTCTTTATATTCCTTTTATATCCTCTTTATATTCCAAGCTTAAAAGAAACAAGGCTCTTAAATGGAACAAAATAAAAAGAAAAAAAACCCCATCCAAGCCAGTATTGTGAAAGTGGAAAAAAAAAGATTTAATCCATAGGTAAAAAAAAAAAAAAAGTAGTAGAAGAAAAGCCAATACTTTCACTTTAAAAAGTAGGAAGTGTTTGCAAAACTTCCATCCATAGAAGATGATTAAAAAAAGGCTAACACACTGTCCAAAATAGCTCAAATTCGCCTCTTTTTTTCTTTTCTTTTCTTTACAAGTTTAATTTAGTTTAAATTTTTTTGGGCAGTCTCTTTTGTAAAAATAAAATTTCCTCACCAGATGGAAACACTTTCTCTTTTCCGCTTTCCTCCGGTTGCAGAGCTGTCCCGACTTCAGCAACTTGCGGCTGTGCTTCTATTGCCGGCTAGAAGAGATTCTCGTGGATCAATCAGGGACTTTGCGATGTCCCTGAGATCAGCAAGACATACTTTTCCCTGTCACCGTCTCTTCAGAACGGTTTAGGTCCAGATGGACCACCCAGCAGTAAAAGTATTGGCTGCGATCTCATAGCTTTGAAACTGCACGTCTGTATTGTCGTGATGTCAGCTCCTTCTCCTGAAACTTGATATTCTTTGTGACACTTAAAATTGGCAATCTTAAGCAAAGCCACTGAGTTTCATTTAATGTCAGAATTCTGCATACTCTGTTTTCCAGAAAATAAGACTTATCCCAAAAATAAGCCCTAGTATGGTTTTTTACACATGCACCTAATATAAGCCCTACCACACCAAATGACCTACTTCAGAGCCTGCTCAGTCAGCCAACTGCCCATCCCAGTGTCGCAAGGATGAGGCAAGGCAGGGGAGTGATGTAGCAGGAGTCTACATGGCTTCTGGCCCACTTCTTCTGCTTGCTCACAGCTGCCATGGAACAGGAGGCAGAGTGGTGTGTTGGTGCCGTGGCTGCGAAGTGAGGCAGGTGTCAGGGGGTGGATGGCCTGGCTGTGGGAGCCCTGAAGTAAGCTGGTGTGGGGCACGTGAGGCAGTTCCACCACCCCCTCATGGTGATGGCACTAGGGCACCATGTGGCCTTCCACCACAAGCAAGCAGAAGTTGATCTCCTGAGCATGGGAAAAAAACAAGACACCCCCCCCCCAAATAAGCCCTATCTTATTTTCAGGGAAACACAGGTAGCACTACCCAAGCTCTAGTGTGCAAGAGATATGGCTTGCTTGCTTCTATGAAGTACAGCTAAAGGTGTCCTTGAATTATGTTTGACTCCTGCTGGCTCAAGGAACATGTCCATACACTTTTGGGGAAACCACAGCAGCATCTTAAAACAGTGGGCTGGAAATAGAAAGCCAAGGCGGAATGGATTACCCATAGAATGATATAAGATCCTGTTAGCAGGCTGCTATTTATTAAGGCAAATATTTTCCCCGAGGACATCACAAAATGTCATTCAGGGAAAAAAAGAGACTTAGCTAGATTTGACTGCATTACTTTTTCAGATTCTCCCATGTTAATTCCCTCAAAGGAACACAAGCCAATGAGTGATGAACCAGATCCTTTAATTAGGATCCTTTTCCTGTCCTGTCTTCTAACATATGAAATAAAGCTGAGGGCCACCTTTTCAAAAATTCCTCAGTTTCTTCCAAATCAAAGTATCTTTCAGAAGATGACAGTGAATGCCAGATCAAACCTCAAAACGTCTCTTCACTTTTAGTGTTTTTGCTACTGCTGCTTCTCTCGACCAGTTTTCCTTTTGGGGGGGAGGGGAGGGAGGCTGGATTTTTTTTCCTCATGTATCTTAACTTCCAATGGCATTGAAGTCATTTTGGTGATAGGGATCACAAAAGATCAAGAAATCCCAATATAATTCCTGTTGTTTGTCTTTAGTCTTTTAAAAAACAGTGAAGGCAAATTAGATGAGGTTCAGTTATGATGGATCAGATCTGTGATACAAAGATGAAGCAGTGAGCATTTTACTACACTCAAGCACTATAGTTGTGAAGCTATTTTCAGCGGATTAAGACTCCAAGAAAAAAATAGGTGCTCTCTGAAGGGCAGAGAACCAGAACAATAATAGAAATTCTTCCCCTCAAGACCCTTTTAAGCTTTTGATAGATTGTTGTCTAACCATCAGAGGGAAGTAGAATTATAGACATGGCCGTCCCCAACACAGCAGTTTCTTAAGTACAGAAAAAGGAAGAAGTTTGACTTTTCAAGCAAGAGTTGGAAAAAAAATGATGATGTAGATAGCCTTGTACAAGTCAAAGAAGTTACAGTATCTGAAAGTTATCATGTCCTCTGAGAATTATGCAAGATGTAATTTATATGAAGAAGTTCCAGATCTGGGCAATTTATTATCTTTTAAATTGAAAATAACCTTCCAGACTTGATTCCCCCATCCCTTTATCTTATTACGATACTCGCTGACAATCCAGCATTGCCTGGGTATTTATTTATCCCAATCCTGTATTAGGCAGGAAAAGGAATAAATTATATACGTAGTGTCAAATTTAAATAATTTTATTTACGGGCGTTTAGAATAATCAAAGCCTTGTTGAAAATGTCCGGACCAAACGTAGTTTCTAATGTTGAACTTCCCCCCTTACCAGAGGGAGCCTCCTTGTGGAATACTGTGAAGCTGTTACCATGGCAACTTCTCTGTGTTGTACAGTAGAAACCATTTTAGGGTAGTATAGTAGAAGCCATTTTAAGGCACAAAGGGCAACATCTTAACCGAACACACACCCCGAGAGATGTTAGGGGTGTCTTACCCTCACAGTATTTGTTTCCAGAGAGTAAATCATCTGTGTACCAAGTTTGGTTGAAATTGCTTGAAACGTTCCAGAGTTATGCTGGAACACACATTCACATTCACACACACACACACACACACACACACACACACACACACACACACACACACGACAGGAGATATTAAAAAACCAGTAGGCCACACAATATATGCTTACATTGCTTTTGACTAGGTTGGTCACAGGCTTTGCAAGCTGATGGGAGAACCCCTCCCAGTGTTTTGCAAAGCAATTTTCACTTTTTCAAAATGGCTCTCATAACCAAAGTAGCCCTTCTGGTGAGGGGGTGAGGAGAAAATAAAGAGGCTGCCCTTGAAAGAATTTTGAAAGAGGATTTTGTATTTGTGAAAGCACGAACTGATGCTATTTATTCTCAGCCACGTTTCTCTGTATATTAAATGAAGGATGAATTAACATGGAAAAAAGTAGGGCTGGCTCGTTTGAACATTTCCTCGAGTGTAGATGAGTGAATAGCACTTGGATAAAACATCTTCACATTTCATTGTAGTTTTGTCACAAGTTCACGCAGGCAAAGCAGATAAATGTTTAATGACTGGAGCCCTTGGTCTGGGGAAATGTTGGTCTCCCAAGTCTGAAAATGTTGTTTGTTAGTTATTACTGTCACATTTCAAATGAAGAGTAAAAGAAATCAGAGAGCTGGAGTCAGACTTTCTGTTTGCAGTATGATTGCATTCTTAAAGGAGAATCAGTGAGGAAATATTTGGAGTGGAATGTACAACTAGAAAGGGAAGAGCATTTACATTAACATCTCTTTAGCTTTGTCAGTATGCTGCAAGCATCTCTCTTTACTTAAGCTCCGGTGTCCTTTGGTCT
Organism: Thamnophis elegans; assembly: GCF_009769535.1. Lineage (NCBI taxonomy): Eukaryota > Metazoa > Chordata > Lepidosauria > Squamata > Natricidae > Thamnophis > Thamnophis elegans. The sequence continues at coordinate 30,881,889 of NC_045542.1, forward strand.
TTATCTGTTTTCACACATACACTTTCCCGTTGCGCCCCTTCTCGCCTAATTATTTAATATTTTGATTGAGTGCTGATTAGCAATATTAGCAAACTGCTTGTCAACAAGTCTGGAAGTGAACAGACTTTCGGATTTAGTTCAGCTACCTTGGCATTTGTATTGTAAACAAACAGTTGGTCTCATGCATATATAAAAGCTACTTACAAAGAGCTGAAATCTTGGGATGTGAAAGCCAAGATCTGGAGATGTCAGAGTAAGGATCGGCAGATAGAGCTTTTCAAACTTGTCAGATTGAAAATGCATGGACTTCCACTCTCAGAATTCTCCACCCAACACGTTTGCTGGGGAATTCTGGGAACTAAAGTCCACACATTTCAGCATGGACAAATATGAAAAACGTTGCTCTAGAGCAGGGGTGTCGAACTTGATATAATTAAGGGCTGCATCAGGATTGTGCTTGACCTTGGGTGTGGCCAGGGTGGGCATGGCCATGATGGGCATGGCCAGCTCGATGTTCTGCAGCCCTCTCCCAGCAAAAACAGAGCCCAGGACAGCCGCACGTGGCCCTCCTTAGCTTAGTTTTCACTGGCAGAGGACTGCAGGAGGCCATCGCAGCCAAAAATAGAGCTTGGGAGAGCTGTGTGTGGCTGTTCCGAGTGTCCTAGGGATACATTGCACAGAGAGGTTATTGGTTTCTGGTAGGACTCTTGATAATGTATAGTCTAATATTTAATGTCAGCAACATGCTGCCCCGTCATACTTTCTCCCTCTCTCTCTCTTTTGGTGATATTTCTAATCTACGGGTTTGGATAATCAAGGGACAAAATAGAAACAATAAAATAGCATGATGATGATGATGATGATGATGATGATGATGATGATGATGACGATGACGACAAGAATAACTATAATGGCCTGGATACTGCTAAAACACCCGACAAGCCTCCATCATCACATGCCACTCAATTTGATCAAATGCTTCAAAATGCAACAAGCAAAGAATAGTTAACAGCTGGCCGAACATACTTGATAATGAAAGATCCAGAAAAAGGCACAGAACCAAGCAACTATTGCCCAATTACTTGTCTGCCAACAACGTTCAAACATTTTACAAGGATACCGGCAAATTCAGTATTCAATCATCTGATGGAAAACAGTTTGTATCCAGTAGAACGAAAAGGAAATTATAAAAAATCAAGAGGAACAAAAAATCAGCTGCTCATAGACAAAATGGTACTAAAAAATGCAAAACGAAGAAAAACAAATTTAAATATGGTGTGGATTGATAACAAGAAGGCATTTGACTCATTACCCCACAGCTGGATTAAATCTGTTTGGAAAACTTTGGAATCAGCAAAAATAGCTGTACATTTTTGAAATCAAATATGCAAAAATGGAAAACAGTTCTAACAACAAATGGGGAGAACATTGGTGAAGTCAACATCAGACGAGGAATCTTCCAAGGGGATTCACTTTCACCACTACTGCTCAACATTACATTAATTCCACTGACAATAATCTTACAAAACACAAAACTGGGATACCAAATCTGAAGCCAACATGGCAAGATAAACCCATCTACTATACATGGATGACTTAAAAATGTATGTGAAAAGCCCCACTGAACTTAAATCAATAATCAACACAGTTCAGCTGTTCAGCAGTGACTTAAAATGAACTTTGAGCTTGAAAAATGTGCTATATTATACATGTGGTGAGGAAAAATGGAAAAAACAGAAGGAATAGAACTGGGAAATGGAAATATAGTGACAGCATTAGCAAAGGATGATGGTTACAAGTACCTAGGCATATTGGAAGCAGATAACATCTTGAATGGAAAAGTCAGAGTCAACGCAAAAAGAATACATCAGGAGAGTCCCCAAAATATTAAAATCAAAGCTGAATGCTGGAAACATAATTAAAACCATTAATACATGGGCAGTTCCAGTGATACACTACTCAGCTGGAATCATCAACTCTGGCTGAACTGGAAAACCTGGACCCGAAAACACGCAAACCTTTGAATGTGTACCACGCTTTACATCCATGAAGGGGGCAGGGTTTTTTTTTGCAAATCCATCAAACTGTAGAAGAAAAACAAAGTTTGAATGATTATGTGAACCAAAGTACAGAAAAATTGCTGCAGGCTGTGAAAACGGAGAACAGCGTAAAAACAACAGAAACAAAGGCAGAATATAAGGAAAAACAGCTGGATGACAGATTAAATAGATGGAAAACCAAAGCTTTGCATGGACAGCACTTGAAAAACATTGAAGGAAAATGTGATGACAACTTGACATGGACATGGCTTAAGATGGGAACTATCAAGACAGAAATGGAAGGTTTAATACTGGCTGCTCAAGAACAAGCACTACAAACTAATGCCATGAAAGCAAAGATACAAAAATCCACTGACAACTCAAACTGCTGACTTTGCAATAACAAAGTCCAAACTGTTTCACATTTAATATGTGAATGCAGCAAAATCGCACACACTGATTACAAAGGTAGACATGACCGAGTTGCTAAATTAATCCACTGGTCATTATGTAAAAAATATGATTTACCTGTATCCAAAAAGTCATGGGAACATAAAGTGGAAAAAGTTATAGAAAATGAAAAGGTGAAGACCTTATGGGACTTTCGAATACAAACGGATCCTCATTTGGAGCACAACACGCCAGGTATCATGGTTGTAGAGGGCCAAAGTGTACAGTTTATTGATATCGCTGTTCCTGAAGATGCCAGAGTCGAAGAAAAAGAACTAGAAAAAATAATGAAATATTGCGACCTGGCCATCGAAACTACACGGCTATGGATGAAGCATGTAACAGTGATACCCATTGTCATCAGGGCACTTGGCACCATGTCCAACAATTTTACAAGATAAATCAACAAATTGCAGCTTCCTGCAATAACACCAGCGGAACTGCAAAAAACTGTTCCACTTGGAATATCTTATATTTTAAGAAGGTACTTGGTTGATACCTAGGACGCTGGCAGCAAACCGTATCAACCATTAGCACCAGTCAGTGGTATTTGTGAGGCATTTTTAAATGTTCAGTTGACCGAGTTTCATGTTTAATGAAAAAAGTATAAATAATAATAATAATACCTACCAGCCCCAAAGGCTGTGAATCTCACCAAAGATTAATCACATAATAATAATATCTAAATGGCTACCTCTCTATTTGGAAATTTTAAATTTATCAGACGTGAACATTCTGATTCTACAAAAAACTACCCTACTTGGAACAGCTTATATCCTCCAACAGTACTTTAACTTTTCCTAGGTCCTTGGTTAGGACTTGAGCTGTTGAGCTACCAACCAGCCCCAAAGGCTGTGAATCTCACCAAAGATTAACCAAATAATAATAATTAAAAACCCTAGGATGTTGGCAGCAATCCGTATCAACCATCAGCACCAGTCAATGGTATTTGTGATGCATTTTTGAATGTTCAGTTGACTGAGTTTCATGTTTAATGAATAAAGTATATAATAATCATAATAATAATTTGTCGATACCTAGGATGCTGGCAGCAACCCAAGGGCTGAGGTGGCACAGTGGTTAAATGCAACACTGCAGGCTACTTCAGCTGACTGCAGTTCTGCAGTTCGGCTGTTCAAATCTCACCGGCTCAGGGTTGACTCAGCCTTCCATCCTTCCGAGGTGGGTAAAATGAGGACCCAGATTGTTGTTGGGGGCAATATGCTGACTCTGTAAACCGCTTAGAGAGGGCTGAAAGCCCTATGGAGCGGTATATAAATCGAACTGCTATTGCTATTGCTATATCAACCATCAGTGTCAGTCAATAATATTTGTGATACATTTTTAAATGTTCAGTCAACTGAGTCTCATGTTTAATGGCTAAAAATATAATAACAAATATATCAGCAATATAGGTGATACTTGGAATATATGAAAAATGTTTATAGGTTTCCAAATATTCAGCAATACCTCTTGTTACAGGAACCAGAAGACAAGTGGAAACGTATGCCCATTGGGCAGCAATTTTTCTTTCTTTTTAACTAGAATATGAAGGCATGAATTCCAGATCTGTGAAAAATGTTCTAATCGTCATTCTTGATGCTGCTAGATATTTCTTAAAAAGTAATTTATATGATCAACAGACTCATTTTGGTTGCATCTATTATTCAGAAAACACTATACAAATCGGTGTCATATTTCTTTCCTATTTATCCAATACGGAGAATGTGATGCTTCTTTGATAAAAAAAAAACCCAGTTATTTCATTTGCAACTAGACCTTTAATATTACTGCTGAGGCCCGTAATACAAGATGAAAGGAAAAGAGAGATAGGCACAGGTGGGTGGGTAACAAATTAAATTTGATCTACGGGAGGAGCAGGAAATGTTTTTTTTCAGAGCAGGTTCTAGTTGAATAAAAGTAAAAGTTTCCTCTGTCCAGTCGTGACTGACTCTAGGGGGCAGTGCTCATCTGTTTCTTGTCCAAGGGAACCAATGTTGTCTGAAGACAATTTCCATGGTTATGTGGCCAGCATGACTATACACCGAGGAGCACGGAATGCTGTTACCTTCCCACGAAAGTGATACCTATTTATCTAATTGCATTTGCATGTTTTTGAACTGCTAGGTGGCCAGAAGCTGGGGAGAATAAGATAGCGGTGCTTTCACATGGCGCTTGGGTGTTGAATCCAGACTGTCAACTTACCAGCTGACAAGCTCCATGTCCTTAACTACTGAACCATAGCCCTCCCTTCTACTTGAATACATTTACTCCAAACTTCAATATGGTCAATAATCATCAACTATGAAACAAAATTAAAACAAAACATCAAAGAAATCTGCTTTTGGCTTGGTGAAATCTTGTTTTGTCCATTAAGAAAAGCAGGTCTTTCTCCATCAGATATATTAGTTACATTGTTTTGCTTCAACAATATATGTAGACGGGATGGAGACAATTGCCTTTTCTAAGTTCTCACTTTACCTGACCACAAATATAATTATGTGGGATTCAGATGCCTTCTTTAAGGAAACGATTCTTTTTCTGCTACAATAGCAAATTTGCATTATTAGGAGCTCCAGTTGTGCAAAAAGGTGTAGTCTTAAAAGTCTTATCCAAGGAAATAAACAGATAAATAATTTAGCCCAGCCCAGTCATAGACTCTGGGTGGCTCAACTAGCCCTATAAACCTTTTTCAGAAATGTCAGAGATTTAAAATAAGGACAGGGCATCTGAGGCAGGGGTGAAATCCAGCAAGTTCTGATAGGTTCTGGAAAACCTGTAGCGGAAATTTTGAGTAGTTCAGAGAACCGGCAAATACAACCTCTGGCTGGCCCCAGAGTGGGGAGGGAATGGAGATTTTGCAATATCCTTCCCCTGCCACGCCACCAAGCCACGCCCACAGAACCGGTAGTAAAAAATGTTGAATTTCACCACCGATCTAAGGGCCTTCAGATTTATGTCCAGATGTATGTAGGCATATATGTGTGCATTTCCCGCCTTTATTATTTTTACAAACAATTCCAGAACACACACGATACTCTTTCCTCTTGCTCTTTTCCCCACAACAACCTGGTGAGGTGGATTAGGCTGAGGGAGAGTGACTGCCCCAAGTCACTTAGCTGGCTTTCATGGCTAAGGCAAGACTTGAAATCATGGTCTTTTGCTTTCTACCCTGGTGTGTTAACCACTAGGCCAAATAGTGTAAGTTCTGACTCCATCCAAGAAGAAAGTATGAAAGGTTCTGAGTTATTTCTGTATGGTTGACTTGGTTTTCTAGTTCTGGGAGTTTGAGCTATATGAGTAGGGAAATTTACCCATCAACCTATGTTGATGTTGATAGCAGGCAAAAATATAAGAAACCAATGGGATAACTTCTTATTTTTCTGCTATCCAATGAAAATCAGTTTTCGATTTAAATGCCAGAGAAATTGTCCAAACAAATGCTTACCAAGCCATTTAAAAATGATTGTGGGTGTGCTTGTGGTATTTGTGATTATTCCTATAATAGTTTTTAACTATATATTGACATATCAATAAAAATACAATTCTGATGATTGATGCCAGAAGAATTCAATGTCCTTTCCATTTTGGGGGGGGGGGGGAAGAGAGAAGAAATATAATAAACTGAAGTGAGTGTGGTAAATTAATTTGTTAAACACATTTATTGAATTGTTAACAATAACCAAACACAGTGTATGACCTTTGTAAAACAAGAAACAGAAAAATGGATTAATTCCAGTCTTGGCAGTTCCTACTACAGGTATGTGATGAGGGGGAAAATATTTCAATTTCCTTTATATTCTTCAGTGATCTATTTACAATACTTATCTTGGCATCTGTCCATTATTAAGCAAATGGAAAGACTATGATCCAGAAATAAATCTCCCTTGCTATCTCCCTAGTTCTGCTTTGCCAGTAACCAATAATGAGGGTGATATGACAGCTTTCCAAGGATTACTTGGCACACAGAACACAAATCCACTTGGATGGCAGCAGCAAACCACCTTTTTAATGGCATTATGATGGGAAAGAGAAGAAGGGAGAAGGGGAACAGAGGAATAAGTTCATATATACAAAGTCTGAATAGTCTTTTCATTGTGGACGATAGTAGTTTCAGGAAAACAGTATCAAAATTGTAATAATGGGAATGGCAGATATTGTCTTTTTTTTTCTTATGACTGATCATATGAATACATTTCATTGAGCTGAATTTCCAACTTGGCATCCTTTTCTCTCGAGTGTGGCTCCATGAAGTACAAAGACCGAGGACTGAATGGGGCTGGGGCATTCTGTAGTATATCAATTCACAGTAGTAGCATTCCGTTGAGGTGAAAACTTCTTTCCGTTTAGTGTCTTAATTACTTCAGGAGCCATTCATTTACTGAAAGAGAAAAAAAAACACACCCAATAACCATGGAAAAATTTCCACAATGACACTCTTCCCCCCCGCTTTATTTTTCTCTTATTACAATTACGTCATCAAAAAAGCATAACAAAGAAAGTTCTTTCTCCGCCAATTCAGAAAAGTTCAAACTGCCCAAAGAACTGCTGATTCAGTTCTGCAGAGGAATTATTGAATCTGTCACCTGCACCTCTATAACTGTCTGGTTTGGTTCTGCAACCCAGCAAGACAGACACAGACGTCAACAGTAAATTAGAACTGCAGAAAAAACAATTACTACCAACCTGCCTTCCATTGAGGACCTGTATAGTGCATGAGTCAAAAAGAGGGCTGTGAAAATATTTACAGATCCCCTCACATCCTGGATATAAATTGTTTCAATTCCTACCCTCAAAACGACACTATAGAGCACCGCACACCAGAACAACTAGACACAAGAACAGTTTTTCCCCAAATACCATCACTCTGCTTAACAATTAATTCCCCCAACACTGTCTATTTACTAAGGCTGAATTACTATTACTGTTAATCTTCTCATTGTTCCTCTCGCCCATCTCCTCCCACTTATGACTGCATGACTGTAACTTTGTTGCTTGTATCCTTACGATTTATATTGTTTCCTAATATGATTTGATTGCTTATTTGTACCCTATGACTATCATTAAGTGTTGTACCTTATGATTCGTGACAAATGTATCTTTTCTTTTATGTACACTGAGAGCATATGCACCAAAGACAGATTCCTTGTGTGTCCAATCACACTTGGCCAATAAAGAATTCTATTCTATTCTATTCTATTCTACAAATAAAAGATCACTGAAATATTTGAAGGATAGATGGTGGGGTCAGCTACTGCGTATGAAACTAAATAAATAAATAAATGTGTAAATAAATAAATCCTAACTGGACAATAGTATACAATTCCCAGGGCTTTTTTGCAGCATTTGAAATGTTGGTATGCCTGCCAGTGGATGGGATAGTGGGAACAATGAGATAATGAGGTTATTAGTGATTCTGATGTCCTGCTGGTAGGGAAAGTCAAACCTTGCCTTGAAATCAAGCTTTGGCGCCAGAAGTGGATGTATTTCAAAAAAGAAGTCAAACATTGGTTCTTACAGAGGGGAGAAAGTTTTCAAGATTAGTGAAAGAAAAAGAATATTTCATAATTATTCACAATATCTCAAAATGTGTCACTTGTTTTACATCAATCAGATTATTAATCCACCTCACTCAGTGATGATGAACCTATGATACATGTGTCAAAGGTGACATGACAGGACATGACATTTTTTATCTTATTTACATGCAAGCACAGTCGAATTAGGCATTTTTTTGAATTTTTGACATACTGAGCCCAAAAGATTCACCATCACTGATCTAACTTGATATTGGTTATGCAAGTGCTGTGATGGCAAACCTGTGGCATGCAGAGCCCTCTCTGTGAGCATGCGAGCCATCACCCCAGCTCAGCTCCACAGTGCATGCATTCTTGCCCGCTGCTGGCCAGCTGATTTTTGGGTTTCTGCTGTGCATGTGCAAGGGATGGGGCACATGTGGAAGACATGTGTGCATGCATGGGGGAGGGGGTTCACATGCACTGCACTCCACCCCCACAGCCAATATTTGGTTCCAGGAGGCTGCAGGGAGGCCTGCTAGGCCCAAAATGGGGCACGGGGGGTGCGGCGTGACCCCCCTTATGGCCCATTTTTGCTCCCAGGAGGCTTCAGGGGGGTCGTGCATGTGGAGGAGAGCAGGGGTGGGTCGCACATGCATGTGCAGAGGGACAGACAGAGGGGAGAGGTCGTGCATACATTGCATTATGGGTGCGGGCCAGTGGTGGGTTCAGGATCCCTTTGCAACTGGTACAATGTAACGGGTACGGGCGTCCACCACATGAGCACTTGCAGCTTATTGTCCTAATGCATGTCAGACATCTTGGGCTTAACTCCTGCTAGTTATGGAAGTTCAGGTCTAACACCCCTGGAAGATACAGGGGTGTATCAGGGAATACTGGTTTAAATTAGAACAGTATTTTTCAAACTTTTCAACTTTAAGAAGTGTGGACTTCAACTCCCAGAATTCCACAGCCCGCATGGGGAATTCAGGAACCTGAAGTCTACCCATCTTAAAGAAACCAGATTTGGAAGAAGACACTGGATTAGAAGGTTCCTCAGGGAAGGAAGTGTTACTGGCATTCCAAACTAAAAGAGAAACGGGTGTTCTAGAAAGAATTGTGCTTTTAATTTCCTGGTTGCCAGTGGGTTTTTTTTTTTTACGAAAAAGATTTCTTACTAAAAAAAGCAAAACCAAAAAAAATTACACCTACTTTCTCCTCCTTGATCGCCAAATAAGTTATGCCAACCTGGGAAAATGGACTAATTAAATCTGTGAACTCTTGCTGGCATTTGTTCTTGAATCTTAAAATCTGGGTTTTGTTGCCTATAAATGATTCCACTGTTCTGAAACAGAATCTGTTTATACCAGTGCATGTTATGCAGAATCCTTTAGAAAGGATACAATATGATATCTTTAGTTTTTTCAAGGATATTTATTTTCAACCCCAACTTCTGGTACAGCTTTCATTCATATTCAGTAGCCAGAACTCCAACTATCACCATGCCAGGTCTGTTTGGCCCCTTCAGAAAGAGTTATTTTTCTGAATGTTTTGAAGCCTCCTTAGAAGACTGAAAGAGCTGTCTTCTGTAGTGGCAGAACATATATTTTCCACATCCAAAAATCCCAGTTTTAATCTTAGCATTTCTACTTACTCACCAGAAAGATCCTTGTCCAAGACTGTGAAGAGAGGTTATTAAAGTAGAAAATATTGGGCCTGACAAACAAACAATGTAACCAGTAGATCAAACCTTCTTAACTGACATTGTAAGACAAAAGGGATTCCAAAACAGAAAACATTACCTTGAAATGAATATAGTGTTGGGGACATACCTCTATACTGTAGTTTCTGTGCTCTATTGTTCGGGCAATCTTTCCCTTGTAAACTAAAGTTGATGTTTGTTCGGATACATCGATTGTTGAGAGGCTGGACTGGTCTGAAGTTATCACTCATACTCAGAAAAATCTGTGAAGGCTGATTCTGGCTTAGTAACCGTAAAGAATGCATCTGCATAAATATAAAAAGTGAAGACGGAGTGAGATTGAATTTTAATCTTAATGTCTGAGAGCAAAACATTAGTTCCTAACTTGGGTAAAGTTTAACAGATTTTTGATGAATAGAACCAGATGATGATGATATAAAGGTTTTCTTTATTTGATGAGAGAAGATATTTGGGGTATTTGTTTAAATAGAAAAGGAGAAAATAGAAAATATAAGAGGAAGGATTCAAATTGAGTTAACCGGATATTTGTAATACAGGTTGACCTTGATTTACAATAGATTGTTTAGTGACCATTCAGAGCAGGGATAAAATTAATTTACTTTAGCTAATGGTTTGCAAATGTGACCTCAGGCTTCCGCGCATGCGCAGAGCACCAAAAACAGGATGTGATGATGTTCGGGCGGGGGGAGGAGCCTCTCGCTGCCACTGCTACCGGTTCTCCTGAACCAGATAGAACTGGCTGAATTGCACCACTGATTCAGAGTTACAATAGCACTGAAAAAAGTGATCAAAATGGGGATGCTTGGCAACTGATTTGTATTTACGCGGTTGCAGTGTCCCAGGATCATGTGATCCCTTTTTGAGACCTTCCAAAAAGCAAAGTCAATGGGGAAGCCAGATTCACTTAACAACTGTGTTATTAACTGAACAACTGCAACAATTCACTTAACAAATATGGCAAGAAAGATTGTAAAATGGGGCAAAACTCACTTAACATATGTCTCACTTAGCAACATGAATTTTGGGCTCAGTTGTGGTCATAAGTCGAGGACTACCTGTTATTTTTGATCATTTTTAATGGATTTTTGCTGATTAAGATGGCTTGTTGGGTTTTTTTTAATTGGTTGTTAGAGAAGGGTATTTTTAATGCAATGAAGAGATGGTTGGTTTTATTTTAAGAGGTGGTGATAAGATATTAATGCTGATTATACATGCTAAGGAGGAAGAGGGAGAGTTCTTTTTTCTTTCTGTGCACTTTTTAAATTTAATTTCTTATATAAAATATTTTTTCTTTTAATGTATTTTGTACTATGTAGATGTTATCAGTTTTACATGCATAATATAATCTTTAATAAAATTATTCAGCAAAGAGAGCAAAATGTGAAGCTAATTATAATCTGGGACAATTGGTAAACAGGAATTTGGCCAACTATGGTGAGGGTGGTAATAAATCAGCAGTGTAAGAATAGTCCAAAGCCGCTTAGTATCACTTGACAGTGAATTGTCCAGACTTTGAATAAGTGGTGGGATTCAAATTTTTTTACTACTGGTTCTGTGGGTGTGGCTTGGTGGGTGTGGCATGGCTTGGTGGGTGTGGCAGGGGAAGGATACTGTAAAATCTCCATTCCCTTCCCACTCCAGAGGAAGGTTACTGCAAAATCCCCATTTCCTCCTGATCAGCTGGGACTCGGGAGGCAGAGAATAGATAGGGGCGGGGCCAGTCAGAGGTGGTACTTACTGAACTACTGAAAATTTGTGCAGAACCTGCTGAATACCATCTCTGCTTCAAATGTTATGGAAATGGTAGGTGGATTGACTTTGCCCACCCCCCCCCCCCCCAGTTTCTGGAGACATGAGCAAAGGGCAGTTTCAGAGAATCAGTCCTGCTCTATATCCAGTAGAAATTATTTATCAGTATCATTCTGAAGCTGTTAAAGATAAAGTCTCCTTGGAGCTGAGAGTTCACAAACTTTTCCTGGTTACCTGCTACCACTTTTCTCAGGATTCAGGATTCAGTCTATCCTATGGCCCTATTTTTCGTGGTCTCTCATGAACATTTTAGGCAGACCTGATCTTGCTTAACTTATGCAGATCAGCAAAAGGAAACTAGATGTTGCCATGAGCTGAACTATTTGAAGATAAATGGAATTATTTTCAATACTCTTTACTTCAGAACGAGTGAATATAAGGTTGCAGCTCAAATCAATATAAGGCATAGATTAGCATTATTCCAGTGTAATTCGTTATTAGGAAGGGCAAAATAGTGACTCATTTCCCTTTTTTCAGATATAATGACCTTGAATACATGATAAAGAGATATTTTTTTAATAAAAGGAAGACTGCTATGATCAAGATAAGTTAGACATTTAGACATTTTAGACATTTTATTAAGATTTATAGGCCGCCCTTTTCCCTGAGGGGACTCAGGGCGGCTTACAATCACAGGGAAGGGGGTGCAATATCAGAAGACAAACGATGTGCGAACAAAAGAAAATAATAAAACACAACTTTCATTCAACAGTCAACACTCGGGCGGGAAAATTGGGAAACTATCCCCAGGCCTGATGGGAGAGCCAGGTCTTGAGGGCTGCGCGGAAGGTCTGGATGGTGGTGAGGGTACGGGTCTCGACGGGGAGGTCGTTCCACAGGGTCGGAGCTGCAACAGGCTCTCCTCCGTGTAGTCGCCAGTCGACATTGACTGGCGGATGGGATTCGGAGGAGGCCCAGTCTGTGAGATCTAATTGGTCAGAGGGAGGTAATCGGCAGAAGGCGGTCTCTCAAGTACCCAGATCCACTACCATGGAGTGCTTTAAAGGTGGTCATCAGTACCCTGAAGTGCACCCGGAGATCGACAGGTAGCCAGTGCAGCTCGCGGAGGATGGGTGTAACGTGGGCGAACCGCGGTGCGCCCACTATCACTCGCGCGGCTACATTCTGGACTAACTGCAGTCGCCGGATGCACTTCAAGGGCAACCCCCATGTAGAGCCCATTGCAGTATTCCAGCCTAGAGATCACAAGGGCTCGAGTGACTGTTGCGAGAGCCTCCCGGTTTAGGTAGGGCCGCAACTGACGGACCAGGCGAACCTGGGCAAATGCCCCCCTGGTCACAGCTGACAACTGGTGGTCAAAAGTCAGCTGTGGATCCAGGAGAACTCCTAGGTTGCGGACCCTATCTGAGGGGTATAAAATTTGACCCCCCAGCCTAAGTGTTGGAACATTGGCCAAATTGTTGGGAGGAAAACACAACAGCCACTCGGTCTTGTCCGGGTTGAGTACCAGTTTGTTAGCGCTCATCCAGTTCTTAACGGCCTCAAGACCCTGGTTCATCACGTCCACCGCTTCATTGAGTTGGCACGGGGCGGACAGATACAGTTGCGTATCGTCCGCATATTGGTGGTATTTTATCCCGTGCCTCCGAATGATCTCGCCCAGCGGTTTCATGTATATGTTAAATAGTAGGGGGGATAAGACCGAACCCTGCAGCACCCCGCATGTTAGGGGCCTCAGGGACGATCTCTGCCCCCCGACCAACACCGACTGCGACCTGTCCGAGAGGTAGGAGGAGAACCACTGCAAAACAGTGCCTCCCACCCCCACCTCCCGCAGTCGTCGCAGAAGGATACCATGGTCGATGGTATCGAAAGCCGCTGAGAGGTCAAGGAGAACCAGGATGGACGCATAGCCTCCATCTCTGGCCCTCCAGAGATCATCGGTCAATGCGACCAAAGCGGTTTCTGTGCTGTAACCAGGTCTGAAGCCGGACTGGAAGGGGTCAAGGTAACTAGCTTCCTCAAAGGCCCGTTGAAGCTGGAAGGCCACCACCTTCTCCACAACCTTCCCAATAAAGGGGAGGTTGGAGACAGGACGAAAGTTGTTTAAAATGGCTGGATCCAAGGATGGTTTCTTCAGGAGGGGTCTCACCACCGCCGTTTTGAGTACGGCAGGGAAGTGCCCTTCCCGAAGGGAGGCGGTCATGACCGCCTGGATCCATCCATGTGTCACCTCCCTGCTGTTGGCAACCAGCCAGGAGGGACACGGGTCCAGAATACAGGTGGAGGCACTTACAGCTCGAATGGCCTTGTCCACATCCCCAGAGGCAACATCCTGGAACTCAACCCAGAGATGATTTGCCAAGTAATCCTCCTGTGTCTCGGCTGGATCTACTGCGGTGGAGTCCAAGTCCGACCGAAACCGAGCTACTTTGTCCGCCAAGAACTGAGCATAGTCCTCAGCCTTACCCTGCAAGGGGTCTCCCGCATCCCTCCTATTAGGGAGGGAGCGGGTGATCCTAAACAGGGCGGCTGGGCGTGACTCGGCGGACGCTACCAAGGCGGAGAAGTTACTGGTGGAATACTGTTGCACTTGAATTAGAGCAGGGGTGTCAAACTTGATTTCATTGAGGGCTGCATGAGATTTGTGTTTGATCTCGGGGGGGGCATGGTTAGCTTGACATCACTCGTGTCAGGGGTGCCTGTGGCAGCCTGAGTGCTCTGCCACAGAAAGTGGGCTCCCGAGCTCAGTTTTCAGCTGTGACGGCCTCCTTCAACCCTTTGCCAGCAAAAACAGACCTCCATTTTTGCTGGCAGAGGCACCACTGGCCACCCTTTCACTGTTTCCAGGGCAGCCCCATGGGCCAGATCTATGCACCTCACAGGTCAGATTCGGCCTGCGGGCCTTGAATTTGACACCCCTGAATTAGAGGAGATATGGTGAAGCTCTTCCCCTAAACAGAACTGTATGTAATGTTTAAGGCTGAGATAAACTGAAATGGTTTGTCTCATTTTATAGGCAGTGGTGAGAGAAATTGAAAGAATCTTGCAACAACAATAACAACAACAATGACAAGGGCTTCCTCACTATTTGGATTTATCAGACTTGCACATTCTGATTCTACAAAAAACCACCCTACTTGGAACAGCTTATATCCTCCGACGTTACCTTAACTGTTCCTAGGTCCTTGGTTAGGACTCAAGCTGTTGAGCTACCAACCAGCCCCAAAGGCTGTGAATCTCACCAAAGATTAACCACATGATAATAATAATAATATCTAGGACACTGGCAGCAACCCGTATCAACCATTAGCACCAGTCAAAGGTATTTGTGATGCATTTTTGAATGTTCAGTTGAGTTTCATGTTTAATGAATAAAGTATAATAATAATAATTCTTTATTGTCAGTGTACATATGTACAATGAGGTTGGTTGACAGAAAAGCAAGCCTTTTACTTCTGTCCACTTTTCGAAGTTCCACTTGTAACTTATTTTTCTGTTCATAGTCTTGTCTTACTACGAAGCATAATAATTGTGCTCCAACTCCCATTACTTCTGCCTCTTCAAAGCCTTTTGACATCAGTACTTAAGTGGGGAACCTTCCATTGCACATTTAGCCCTCTGAAGCACCCAAATATTTTGCCTTCTCCTTGAAAACAGTTAACACCCGTTTTACACCTGTTCTTTCCCTCCTTATGAGGGGGAGAACAGTGATAATAACCTTCAAAAATACGAAGTTTGAAAGTTGTGGGATTCTTTTTAACTTCTCTGTTGGAGGCTGCCTAATTTACCGTGGCTTTCCAGAAAAATAAGTACACATTGCTGAAGGCACAGCAATTATGAGATGAATTCATTATTTCCAAAGGTAATGTATCATAGCCAATAAAGGTTTTTCATTTTACCTGCATTCTTGATATGTAGACAGGTTTGTTCATTAGTATCCAACTTGCTGTTTCATAGCAGGGTGGAATTGTCATGGACCCATCATATGTAATGAAACTAGAGGTTTCAGGATAAAGTTCCTCAATATTAAGTCCCTGCAGTAAGTATGCATCATCTAGGAAATAAATTACGGTAAAATTATCATGAGAACAGAACATTCACATTTGTGAGATGAAGACCGTCAACTGTCAGAGTTTAACTGGTAATTAAATGGATCTAAATCAGGAAAATGTTTGAATTGCTAGGCTACTCTGCCAACGTTTATACATTGAAGTGGGTTAAGCTGTCTCTAGAAGTGGGCAATCTGCAGCTGCAAATCCTGGTTTCTTTCTCATGTACTGCAAAGCTTTTCCACACACGATGAGCAAAAAATGATATTGTGATTTCCTTGTCATTTCAAAATGTGTGGTGTATCAGACCATAGTTTACAAAGGAAGAAAAGTCCAAAACTCTCTCCTAAACTCGGATGGGGGGGATCCCAGTATGGTCCAGTTGCATTAACTGCTTAGAACAGTACTTTATGATCTGCAAGGGTGCATAAAAATAAATGATATTTTTTTAAAAGAAGGATTTTTAAAATTTACATCAGATTTATGGGATTTTTATCAAATTTATTTTAATAAAATGCTTTTGGAGTAAAAGATTATTCCATGTGAAATGGAGCTTAGTTATGTAGCACGAGACCGTATATTCTGCAATATTGCCACTGCCGGTGAGTCAGCAGCGGGTCAGAGGAGGAGCTACTGTGGGACAGAGATGACAGTTGCTCTTTAAAAATTATGATTTCAATTGAGTTGATTTAAATCAAATCCACCCTGTGGTCTGTATTGTGTGTTCTGCACTGGTTACCAGTTCAGTTCCTAAGTACAACTTAAAGTGTATCAAGGGTACCGACCAGTGGTGGATTTAAATTTATTTTACTACCGGTTCACTCGTGTGTGCAGGCTTGCACAACACTTATGCGCATCTGCCTTAGGCCACCACCACTACTGGTTTGCCAGATTTGGGGTGAACTGGCAAAAGCACACCTCTGGTACCAACACAACTGCTTTCCCCAGTTGGATATGACCCAGTCATGTTAGATCAAGTAAGGAAGGAGTACATATGGTCCCATTGTTTTGGGAAGTCAAAGATGAAAGCTGCTGTTTTTTGTAGCAACTCCAATGATACTGTATAGATTCCACTTTGAAATCAGGCTGGGAATATTTTTAGAAAGTGATTAAATATGGAGCATTTTTGAAGAATTTTTCAGTAATGCCATTGGAACACCTCATTATTATTTTTCTCTCCTTTTTCTGTTGTGCGTTTGTGATTTGGATTGTACCTTGTTTTAATTCTGTTGTTACTATTATTGTGACAGCAATAACCTCAATCACAAGACTGTGGCAAGAGTAAATCAAATAAATAAATAAATAAACAAATATAGTTTAGGTGGGCTTATGTCATGGTGACAGTTTGCTGTTTTCAGAAAGGGATGATAATATTGTCAGTGGTAATCTGACAATCTTGAAATTGCTTCAGCTACTCCACTTCTCGGTGCTTCATGTGTGAATGTGAAAAATCAGAATGGTGGTTAAGGATGCAAATCAGTCAGTCTTGAATAATTTCTTGGTGAGCTACTCTGAAGATGCTTTCAACCCATTCCTGTACCAGTTTGTCACTTAAAAAAACACATTAAGATTGAAATTCCTAAGTAGTTTTCAATTTTGAGCATTTTCATTATGTACACTTTTCACCACCAGTATTGTGTAATATGGGAGAGCTCTTATTCGTATCTATATTTTCTGCATGCATTTTCCTTCTATTCAGTACAGTGTTGTATGTAAAGGCTAGCGGATCTAGGCTGCAAAAATCAGCCAAGTGTAACAAGGCAAGGAGTAGTTCATTTTTTTTTTGGTATCTTTGCATTGCCTTCCAGAGTAGGATATGATAGGGTAGGGTAGGGCTGGGTAGGGTAGGGTAGGGTAGAACAGGACAGATAGAACAGAACAGAGTAGATTTACATCCATATGACCATCTGGATTTTTGCAGTGCAGTTATGCTTCACAGGTCCAAGCTCTGCACCTAAACCAGCATGAAAATGCCACACTCTTGTAGGCCAACTGGCTTTATTCAGTCGGATTCTGGCACACAATGAGTTTTAGCAGTAGCAAAACAGCAGAATGCAGTGATTCAAAGTCAGTGCTGGAACCTTCTGCCTCCCAGTCCGGTTTATTTAGGCGAGCCACGCCCTTCCCCTGGCTTTGCCCCATTATCAGCCATGCATTAGCCTGTGTTAGCCTGCCCAGCTGGGCTCTACCTGGCCATTCCATTATCCAGAACAGCTGATTGTCAGGCCAGAACAGCTGATTGTTGCTTGGAGCTCTGAATCCCAGCCGGTGGCTTGTCTCGCATTGCCATGTGTCCCTGCTTCACACCTGATCTTTGTTGCTGCAGCCTTTCCCACACACCCCATCACTGGTGCTCCATTGCTTCCGTTGTCACGGTTCTGATACCCCCTTTCACCAGTGCTCCATCAAATCCGGCATGGAAAACCCTGGACTTCAGGGTTTGACATTATGGTAGTCTATCTATCATCCATCGCTCTATCTATATCTATCATCCATACATCCATCTATCCATCATTTATTTATCACCAACCAACCAACTAATTTTCTTCTATCTATTTTATTACAATCCCATTTGGAGAGGATGTGAGATGGTGTTTCTGTTCATATATACAGATCCCACTGGAGAAAGTTCTGCCAGCATTGTAGGAAGAGGATTCCTTGAAGTAGCTAGGGAGGCACAGGGGAGGCATCAGCTTGAGCAGATTCTAACAGGGCAGCTGGAGGCTGGAAGTTGCTCCAGCATGTTGATGGGCCTTCCCTCTAGCATTTGCCTGCGTTTTGCTCAATGTATTTCAGTTCCTCAATGTATTGTAGTTCCCATCCAGGACAATTTTGGGCTAGAAAACAGAAGACTGTGAATTCTGGTTCTGCCTTGGGCGTAAAGCCAGCTTGGGCCAGTTCCTCTCTGTCAGCCCAAGGAAGGACGCAAGAACAAACCACTTCTGAAAACAATGCCAAGAAAAGTGCAGGGATTTATCCAGACAGTCATCAGGAGTCAACATTGACTCAATGGCACACATAAAAAAAGGAAAAAAGTTCAGATGGATGCATGTTCCTATCAGCGTGACCAACATTTCGTTATTTGTGGGCATTATAGTTTTATCTAGACAGCACCAGCTTTGGGAATTTCTGTAAACTAAATTAAATGCCCAAACAAGCCCTAGGATTATTTTAATTTCCAGTGCAAGGTTTAAATTTGGCCACTGAGCCAGGATTGATCTTAAACTGTAATTCTTTTGCATTTTGCAGTAATTGCATGTAACATCCCACTTTGGAAATGGATACGATCTTCTGGCAAGAGGGGAGAAGGGAGGATGAATTAACCATTATAATTTTTGTCCAGTCTCTCTTGGAAAGGCCAAGACTGTTTAGATTTAATTACTCTTGCCCTCCAGAAAAAAGAAGGTGCTACATTGTTAAGGTTAATGTATGATAATAAAGCTACTCAGTGAAGCTTAATGCCCTTAGAGCACTTGGTGGTGGTGATGGTGGTATAGAAATCACTGAGAATTCCCTTGGAAGGCTCAGGCCAATGGGAAAATGGGCTTTAAAGGAATGACTGGGTTTCCAGCTCCTCTTTAAATCAGACATTTCCTTCCTTGCTAATTAATGAGCCATCCCCTTTGTAGAAGATGTCAGGAATGTTATGTACTCAGTTCGTAATTAGAAAGAGACTTAGTTCTTAGAAATCTGCTGGCACATTTCAAAGAGCTTTGCAGCTTATTTTCGTGGCACTGTGCATCCCACCAATCTTAACAAAGACAGGTTTTGTTCTAGAAATTTAATTCCTATATCCTGGTGTACATTGGCTTTTAGGTGCCTTGCAATCCATTCTTGAAGCATATATTTTAATGACACAAAGAATCATTCATAATCCTCTCCCTGGCTATTTGGGCTCCCGTAGCAGAGTGATGGCAACAGGCACACATAGTACAGATAATATCTGACTGGTAATTGGTCAGGCATTACACCAGGGGTGTCAAACTCAAGGCCTGTGGGGCCGGATCCGTCCCACGGGGTGCTTAGTTCTGGCCTAGGGGGCTGTCCTGGAAACAGTGATGGACTGGCCCATGGTGCCTCTGCCTGCGAAAACATAGCTCGGGAGAGTCGTCTGCGGCTTTCCTGAGCTCTGTTTTCTCTGGTAGAGAGTTTCAGGAGGCTGTCGCAGCCAAAAACAGAGCTGGGGAGCCATTTTTGCCGGCAGAGTGCTCGAGGCATTATAGCTGCCCCAGTCATGAATGATGTTGAGCTGGCCACGCTCCCACCCCCTGCAGGTCAAACACAACTCTGATGCGGCCCTCAATGAAATCGAGTTTGACCCCTAAATTACACAGACTACTTATCTACAAGGGCCTATGGTCTGTTGTGACATTGTAAGATGTGTGGGGAAAAATTGTCCTGACTAATAGGTAGTCCATGTGGTAGAATGATGCTGGATCGAGAAAGTGTGTGTGAGAGAGATGTAAAAGTGCATAAGGAAATTGAGTGAGAAGGTAAGCAATTGACTGACACAGGTGAGTGAGAACAAGTGGGGAGAGAGAATGTGTGGATCATCTGAATGGTGAACAGGGGCTTCCCAGTAAGTAGGAAGAGCATGAAGCCTCACTCACACTACAAATGTAGATCTGACAGCTGGCTAAAAGGTATGGGTGGGTATAGTCATTTGCTAAAACTTGTGTGGCTCTGAGATCTCGGCCTTCTCAGAAGGGAAGGCTTGGTATGTATATAGCAGAAGCAGTATATTATGTACAAAAAAATCAAAACAGAATGAAAGTTCTGCCAAAAAAACCAGAAACAAATTACAGGGCAGGGGGTGAGGAGTAATTACATTAGCATTAATCAGCTTAGTTCCTTTCCACATTGCCCGTAATTTCATTCTCATTCTTCAGTAGGACTTTCATTCCAACTGGATTTGCTATTTTTACACTGTATTCTACCCATACTATATAGAAAGCATTTTGTTTGTCAGAAGGATCACTTCTCACTTAACTTTTTCCTCATGAGGTACTCCATTGTAATGAACTATTTACATAGCAGGCAGTCATAAAAAGATGTATAGGAAGCACAAGGTGCAACAATTTTGCATTATTATTGCTGTTGTGGGAAAAGTCCTCAGGCCTCCTCAAACCTATTGCTAATAAACTTCCAGAATGCCACTAGTATTCTGATTTTGCAATAATCCTTAAGACTAAAAGCTAATAAACAAGAGGACAAGAAAATGTGATCAGAAGGAATTACATGAGGATCTTTCTGCTTTTAATCTAATAAAATAAACATTTACTGGTATTCATATGGATATCACATACAGCTTCGAACTAAAGGCTATGCTTTCTTTATGCTAACAAGTACAGCTTGCTTCACATGTACACAGTCACTATTTCACACTTGGTTTTGAGGACAAAAGAGAGACTACTTAATTTCTTTGATGAACAGCAGGACAGATTAGAACCATTAAAAGAATGAATTTCTTATTTTGCTTCAGAGCATCATCATAGGAGGCAAATTGAAGGCACCCAGGAGCTAAATTTATGAGATAATTTAAGAGCAAGAGCCCAACCAGGACTGAAACGCACATCATGGAAGAACGATCAGAGATATAATGGACTGATCCCAAATGCAACAAGATACTTACTCTTCATATACTTTCTTGTTCTGAAAGAATCAACTGCCACCTTGAACAAAGTAAGGAATATTGATTTATCATACTCCTCAGCCACAAACAGTGAGACAGCAGACAGCAGACAGTAACACACACACACTCACACACTCATCACGCAGTTTCCTTCAGGGTAAACAAACAAACTTTGTGATGCAAAGTAAGCCAAATGAATTAAAGACAGGAATTAAGAAAAGGAAAAGATAGCTAAATCTACTTTACAACAACTCAGTTCATTACCTTTCCATATCTTTCAAAGCCTGTAGATGTTTGTGAATTAATGCTCTTTACCAATTGCTCCTCTTACAGCAGGGGTGTCAAACTCAAGGCCCGGGGGCCAGATCTGGCCTATGGGCTGCTTAGATCTGGCCTGTGGGGCCGCCCTGGAAACAGCAAAGGACCAGCCCACGGTGCCTCTGCCAGCAAAAAGGGAGCTTGGGAGGACCGCGGGAGGCCTTCTGAGCTTCATTTTTGTTGGCAAAGGGTTGCAGGAAGCTGTCACAGCCGAAAACAGAGCTCGGGAGCCTGTTTTTGCTGGCAAAGCACTCAGGCCACCACAGGCACCCTTGACACGAGTGATGTTAAGCTGGCCATACCCACCCTAGACACCTAAAGACAAACATAACCCTGATGCGGCCCTTAATGAAATTGAGTTTGACACCCCTGTCTTATAGTCACTATCTTTTATTCCATAAATCATAGCTCTCATGTCATTCCACTTCTGGGTAATAGTTTTAAGTATTTTGTGTTCTTCAGTTATGACACTGAAACCATATATTCCTGTATTGTTTTACTGAGCAAGAAAAAAATTGCCACGAGATGGTATTAAAGTTATTTAGCTCTTGAAGCTATAAAACTAAAGAACAGTATTGTCTAGTGGTTGCATTGATACAAGGAAGGAAAGAAGGTTGGGACTAAAGAGGCTGGTTGACTCTGGGTCAGGAGTTACAGTCCAACCATAGACATTTGTATCTCTGAAGTAGTAATAGCACTTAGACTTATATACCATTTCACAGTGTTTTACAGCTCTCTCTAAGTGGTTTAAAGAGTCAGCCTATTGCCCCCAACAATCAAGGTCCTCATTTTACCCACCTTGGAAGGATGGAATGCACTGGATATCTCATAGATATAGATCTTCTGCTCCCCATTGTGGTTTTGGTTGTTTGAAGCTTTTTAGTAAAGCTAAAGGTGCAGATTAATTTACCAGCTTCAGGCAAATACTAAGGACAATACTGGCTTACTTTGCCTAATATTTTGAAGAATAGTAAAAGCTCTTCAGATATTCACTATTGGCCACATGGAGAAAGGAGAGTAGGAAATCATGGTTTAGTGGTAGTCACATTATTCAATGCTAGGAGGTTTAACCGTTACACAAGGTTGTATTCTACCTTTTTCCTGTTTCTTCTTCTTGTCAGTGTAGAACTGGATCTTCACAATAATCCCTTGATGCTATCTGCAAGTGGTGACTCTGATGTATCTCCTGCTCAAAAAGGTCCAGTTCTTGAAAACCTCAGAAAATTAAGTTTTCAATCCTGAGGTGAATCAAGCATGGCTGAAAGTGTGTTCATGTGTGATTGCTTGTCATGACAATTCACAGGGAGGGAAGCAACAGGAGCAGTCGCAATGTATGGGCTCCTTACTGACCTCAGAGACTCTGGTAAATTCCCCAATTATCCATGGCAGGGGAAAGCTCTTTCTGAGGCAAATCTTGGCACCCTGGAAGCAGCATTTCGAAAGTGAGACGAATGCAGAAGAATGGTGCTGTGGCATTGTGATGGATTAGGGAAAATTTAGGAAAAATTTAGAGAACAGTACAATTTTTCTTTCAGCCTAGAGTCATAGTACCAAACTGCTACAAGTGAATTAAGTACCGGTTACTCTATATAGATAAGTACAGGGGTGGGATTCTATCAGTTCGGACCGGTTCGGGCGAACCTGTAGCTACGAAGATCAGCTGGGAGCGAAACAGTTTGCTCCCATGAGCAAGTGGGCCCGCTTGCCCCTGAGCTTTACCTATCTCCTCAGCTGAGTTGTGAGGCAGAGTGGAATGCAATCCGAATGCAATTACTCTCTAAACTGTGCACGCGCGTGCAGCGCACGTCCAGCAAAACAGTTGAAAACACCAGTAGGATCCCACCCCTGGATAAGTAATACCGCATTCATTAGAAAGTAGTTCACTTTTTATGACCCTTGTCTTCTTTCTTGTCATTTCAAATGATTCCACCATTTCCCAGGCCTGCCCTGAACACAAGGAAACTCCCACCCCATCCTGAGCCAAATTTAAACAAATCACCAGTACTAAAAAGGCTCTAAAACAAAAACCAAACAAGATTGGGTTGTATCAGCAGGAAAATTCCTCTCATTGATCACTGGGTCTTTGTTCACCTCTGCCTGATATCGGCTAGTATGGATCATTCCTCCGGTTCTGCTGCTCAGCAACAATATTGTTTGACTTCACAGACCAATTCACAGCTTACTAAAGCTGCAACTACTACACGGATGCTAAAGAATGCTCCATTCTGACTTCCCTCTCTTTTCTTTGCAGGTAGTTGTAGATCTGAAGAGAAGAAGCCTTAACTCAGATCTCGGTCACTCGCAACTCCTGTTTTTGAGCAACTCACCCACATTTATTCTGACATGATGTCGAAAACCTTTTTCGGAGAAAATGATTGACGGGACATTTATTCAAGGTCTGAAGGAATGACAATATTAATGTTTTTTTGCACTAATAATGAGACTGAACTGTGGCAATGGAAAAAAATGGGCAGGCAATCCATGCCAAAGATGACATATTTCCTACTGTTCCAGATGCATGGTTACAGCAGTAGGTCCTTGGCCAGAAGACTCAGCATGATACTTTTATTTCCAAGCCTAATAGGTGAGCAAAATCATTTCTGTAGCACTGAAGAGTGCTGGAACTAACCAAATGCATCTCAACTGTCTTGGCAACTCAGATCAGTAAAGGCAGATTTATTCTGCAATTGTTGACTGGTTTCTGTCTCACCCTTCTCTCTTGCTGCTTCTTACCTGTTCATTATTTATGAAGCATGGAGAGTGATGCTCAGCATCAAAGTGTTTCATCAAAATGAGGTGTTTCAAATTTTAAAAGTCTGTCTCTCTATGAGGTCCTTAGCAAAGCTATTTAAAATGGAGGCACAACCATTTAACAAATGAAACTACAAATAGGGATTCTGGGAGCACAGTCATGCGAAAATTTATTACATGATCATGTGACTGTTCCATCTGTTCTGCCATAAGACCGTGCTTTCGTATAAAGAATTGCAGTCAATAATACAATTAAATCCGATCTTAGAAATTAGAGACTTAAAAGAAAAATCTCAGCTAGTTTTGATATTTAGGAAGTCTTCCCTTAAAATGCAGGAAAGTATTTTCTCTTTGGTCTGATCACTGCTTTAAATGCTCTCATTTCTCTCAACTGGCAGCAGCTTC
The DNA here is from genome assembly GCF_009769535.1 of Thamnophis elegans. Classification (NCBI taxonomy): domain Eukaryota; kingdom Metazoa; phylum Chordata; class Lepidosauria; order Squamata; family Natricidae; genus Thamnophis; species Thamnophis elegans. The sequence goes on from NC_045542.1 coordinate 30,906,545, forward strand.
CCAAAATTTTAGGGATTTTATTTTCTTGCCCTATTGTTTGACGGTCTTAAATTAGAAATATAGGAAATTCAACTGGTCTTTTAAATGTAAAGCATTTATCTATGGTATTATTTTTATACTGCTTTTTCAAAAGGTGTTTCATTACTAAAATACTTTACTATTTTTATTCATGATTATTTTTGGCAATGGTTAAAAGTAATATTGCATTTTTAAACATGCTATAATTAAAATTTCCTAAAGGGCATTACATATTCATGTGTAAGGTTATATGTGCATTATAGAGATGTATCAATGATATGATTATTTTATAATGCAATATACTTTTAAAAAAAGTGAATATGATAAGATTTAAAACAAAAAGAAAAAAAGAAAACCCCTACCGATATGATTATTTTATAATGCAATATACTTTAAAAAAAAGTGAATATGATAAGATTTAAAACAAAAAGAAAAAAAGAAAACCCCTACCGTATGCTAAAGCATCTAAACGAAAAACATAAAAGGAAAAAAAACCCCACATAAAACATATTTAAAAAGTTCACCAAGTCATTAGACGGGATCTGCACAGAAACCTACCCTCTATCAAAATAATACATGCCAATCCTTCCTGTGTTTTCACAATTCCTATATCGTCCTTGATGGCCCATGTTTTTATAAAAAACAACAAGCACCATCTTGCTTTAAAGCATCAACTGTTAATTTTGGACACTACCTATAACTGGTATCAGACTGATTAATTTCCTTTAATGGGTACAAGCATTAAGGTATAGTATGTATTAAGTATGGACTAATTTTGGTCAATGACCAGCAAGGGGAAAAAAATCCAATTACAGAAACAGTAACCAAATATTACAAAAACAGTGTGATTTGTAAAAGCTAAACTTAAAAACCAAAACAGGTGAAAACTGAACAAAATACGGTAAAGAATATAAAAACTAAACAGAAATGCAATGGAAATGCAATAAAAGGGAAAGCGACAGTTGTGCCATTTTAGGGAAATTGGGGCAGAGAGAAACAGAGCAAGTAGGAAACGAACCACTCTCCCTTATACAAGACTGGGGATTTAGAATAGAATAAATAGAATAGAATGAATGAGCTGGAAGGGACCTTGGAGGTCTTCTAGTCCAGGCCCCTCCTCAAGCAGGAGAACCCATACTATTTCAGATAAGGGACTGTCTAGCCCACGGGTGTTAAACTCACCGTGTCATGTTGCCATCACTTGACATATCACACCATTTTTGCCTTCACGGGCTGGGGTGGGCATGGGTTGTGCATGATGCAGCCAGCCCGTAGGCTGTCATTTTCACATCCCTTATCTTTATCTTCTTAAAAACATCCAGGGATGGAGTACACACAATTTCTGGAGGCAAGATTTGTTAGGAGGGGCCTAAAGGAATGGCTGCCATTAAATTGGTGTTGAAAAGACGGTGGAAAAAGGCACATAATAAGAACCTCTGATTCTTTCTGACCAGTGGGAAGACATCTCTCTCAGAATAGGATTCTGCTGTATCTCCCATCTGGTGGTTCTGAGAGAAAGGCATTCAGAGAAGTCCCAAAAATGTCTCCACAGCATGCTGGATAAGTAAGATTGGATAGTTAGTTTATAGCTATAACAGTTTCCCAGTTCAGACCTCCTGAGAGTTAACATACCAATCTGTCTGGGGTGTAATGTCAAAAATACTTGAAGGATTTCAGCTTAAGGTATCTCTAAAGCAAAGAGTAGGTAGAAAGGCTGCAGTAATGCACATCAGTGCAGTTTTAACAATTTAATAAGATAATTGCATTTGAAGTTGAACTTTGGTCTTCTTTGATTTTTATGACCATCTCACGCTGAGTGACATACAAGGATTAAAACACAAAGCCCCGGTGTAGGACATACTGGAATCCAAGGATAAAAGAATAACCTCACTTAAAAAGAAACCCATCAACAGCAGCAAAGCTTACCTAACCTCTTGACCTGAATACTTGAGGAAGCAGTCAGGTCTTTATCTTCTACTGCCCTCCAACCCTTGCTCACTTCTCTTGGTCAATGCCAAGAGCAATGAGGCCATTGCTAGAGCTAGAATAGATTATACAAAGGCAGTGAAACCATCACTAACCTCATCACAATTCTCTTGCCTTTTGGAATGTTTTCCTTCAGTGTGGTCCAGGTCTCCAACTTCGGTGATTTTAAGACTTGTTGACTTCATCTCCCAGAATTCCCCAGCCATCATAGCTTTATAGGTTAATAGTTGGCTGGGGAATTTTGAGAGTTGGGAGAGAAAGTCCACAGGTCTTAAAGTTGCCAAGGTTGGGCACCCCTGGATTTGGATTTTATTGGGTTTGTATGCTGCCCTATTCCCGAGGGACTCAGGGCGGCTCACAATAAAAAAGGGGAAGGGATACAAAAAAATAAAAATAAAATAAACAACAATTTAAAATTATACAACAGCCGTAACCTCGAGTGGGGCTGGATGGCTCAACAGCCCCAGGCCTGCCGGAACAGCCAGGTCTTAACTGCTTTGCGGAGTAGTTGTTGGTCATCACTATTCGATCTGACAGTACAATTAATTATAACTATACTCAGTACAGTTTCCTACCAAAAGGAAGGATATGACTTCTACGAGTCATAACATCAGAGGTTTAAAACTATTGGCATGGAGAGTGCATATTTTCAAAACTAATATTCAGAATAGGGAAATGCTCACACAAGGTGCAAAACATCACAATCTGGTGATGAACATGGAGTTTAAGACAGTTGAGGCTGCAGATGCAATAACCAACACTATTTGGAAACTGTTGGAAAATGCAAACTGGGTGATTGCAACTCTTCCTGTATACAGATTGGGGCAGTGGTGAGATTAAGCCAGTTCGCACCTATTCGGGAGAACAGGTTGTTAACTTTCTAAGCAGTTTGGAGAACCGGTTGTAGGAATAAATCTCATTTTGTTTCTTTCCACTTTATAGGGCTAATCCTGTAAGGAAGGCAGGAAGGAAACATTCTGGTATTGTTTCTAGCCTAATCTTTATTGCCCTGCTTACAGAAACTGCCTCTCCAGTTAACCCTTATTACATTGTAACAGCTAAGGCGAAGCGCCCATTGGCTTGAGTGATGTTGAGTTGGCCATGCCCACCCAGTCCCATGACCACCGAGCCACACCTACCCAGCTGGTCATTAGGACAGACAACCGGTTGTTAAATTATTTGAATCCCACCACTGGACTGGGGTAATCAGAAATGTTATTCTGGGAGACAGACAAAGCACCGTAGGCTTCAAGATTTCTTCCTTCAAAACCTGTCACATTGTTTTTAACAAGATAGCCCATATTATAAAAGAGGGGAGGGAGAAATAGTTATTCAGATACGTCCTAGAAGCAAAACAACGTGTTTTTGGCAAATATTAAACAATGACACCATTATTAATGACACAGCAAATCACAACATTTTATTCCCTTCCATCACAAAGGGATCTGTTCTTCCCCTGCAGTAATAATATAAGGGGCAGAGAGGAGGCTGATAGCATGTGGGCAAGATATTGTATGTCTCGGCCCGTAGTGAGTTAAGTGATGCCATGTCCTCCCTCTCACAGTGCCTGGAGGCTGTTAGGGGCTGGATGAAACTAAACCCTGGCAAGACTGAGTGGCTCTAGGTTTAGGGTTTGTTGGCTCAGGGAGAATTGCCATCTTTGGTCTTGGATGGGGTGGTACTACCCCAAACAGACCCTGTGCATAATCTGGGGGTTCTCCTGGAACTCACAACTCCTGCTTGAAGAGCAGGTGGTGGTCGTGGCTAGGAAGGCCTTTGCACAACTGCGGTGTTGTGTGCCAGTTACGCCCTTTCCTGGACCAATGATCCCTATTCACAGTCACTTGACTTTCCATCTTGACTATTACACACTTCCCATCTTTTTTTTTTTTTTTAGTCATTTTATTGACATTTATAGGCCGCCCTTTTCCCTAAGGGGACTCAGGGTGGCTTACATTTCATAGGAGGGGGTGTGTGAGACAGGACACAAAAAGGAAAAAAAAAAATGTGAGTAAAAGAAAATAACCAATAAAACACAACATTCATTCGACATTCGGGCGGGGCAAAATTAGGGACTTATCCCCAGGCCTGACGGGATAGCCAGATCTTGAGGGCTGTGCGGAAGGTCTGGACGGTGGTGAGGGTGCGAATCTCCACAGGGAGATCGTTCCAAAGCGTCGGAGCTGCAACCGAGAAGGCTCTCCTCCGCGTAGTCGCCAGTCGGCACTGACTGGCGGATGGAATTCGGAGGAGGCCCACTCTATGCGATCTGATGGGACGAAGGGAGGTAATTGGCAGGAGGCGGTCTCTCAAATAGTCAGATCCACTACCATGAAGGGCTTTATGAATGGTGAGTAGCACCTTGAAGCGCACCCGGAGATCAACAGGTAGCCAGCGCAGCTCACGGAGGATCGGTGTTATGTGGGCGAACCGCGGTGCCCCCACAATCACTCGCGCGGCTGCGTTCTGGACTAGCTGAAGTCGCCAGATGCTCTTCAAGGGCAGCCCCATGTAGAGCACAATCTTGACTATTACACACTCTATATGGGGGTGTCCTTGAAGAGCATATGGAAGCTCTAGTTGGTGCAAAATGCTACAGATTTTTGCCATTGCAATGCAAACTATTGCAATGTTTTGCTGTATCTCATCTTATTTGCTCTTTGTCAGAACAATAAGTGATACAGCAGCATTTTGCTTTCAATATTCCATGACAGATTTTTCAGTTTTGGTTCACTGTGGATTTTTTTTTTCCTTTCCAAAGTTTTACATCATTTTACTTTCCTACACTCCAGTTTAGTGTCTAAGTAAAGGCATTGGCATGTAGATGGGAATCACGAGCAAAAAGAACACAAGGGAGGATTGTTAAGACCAAAATTAAAACAAGAAATAGTGGAGGAAGGGTTTTGACTTGCAGCGAAAGATGCAAAGAGCTTAAAATAGTTGACCTGCTACAGTGCAGCAACTAGACGGGTGAGTTGCTCTCCTATTTAATTAAATCATAATGAATTATGCAGAGGTTGGTAACCTACTGTTCCCTGTCAATAAAGTAGCAAAGGATTCCAATCTTCTGCCACAATGATATAATCATGTAGAAGTATTATTAGTCATTACTGATATGCAGTGCAGTGGTTAAATGTGTTAGATTAGGGCTGAAGAAATCTAAGCTCAAGTCCATCCTCAGCAGGGGTGAAATCCAGCAGGTTCTGACAGGTTCTGGAGAACTGGTAGCGGAAATTTTGAGTAGCTCAGAGAACCGGCAAATGTCACCTCTGGCTGGCCTCAGAATGGGGTGGGAATGGAGATTTTGCAGTATCCTTCCCCTGCCACACCCACCAAGCCACACCATGCCCACCAAGCCACGTCCACAGAACCGGTAGTAAAAAAAAAATGAATTTCACCACTGATCCTCAACTACAGAAACCCCATGGGTTACAGTCTCCCTCTCAGTCCATGCTATCTAGAAAAAAATAAGATCTTACTTAGGCTGCCTAAGTAAAATATGGACCATAAATATGGACCATAAATGTAACAGAAAAATAAATAAACAATGTTTTTTTTTAAAAAAAGAAATCCACTTTTCCAAGTTGAAGCAACAGTGATGAAACACCCTATTGGAGCTAACCAACTATTGAGACAGCTTGGTGGCAAGTAAGCTGACTAAACCAAAATATCTACACCTCCTAAACACAGAAATGGTGGTTCTTTCATACAAAGAAGCTGATCTGATTTGAAATTGGCAAGATACATATAAGAATGCATTGGTTTCCATAATTATATGCAGGAAAAACCTGGGGAAACAGGAGGGAGTCCTGCAGACTGGACAACCAGCAAGCTCCAGTGATGGGATTCAAAAAATTTTATTACCAGTTCTGTGGGCATGGCTTGGTGGGCGTGAAAAGGCTTGGTGGGCGTGTCAGGGGAAGGACACTGCAAAATCTCCATTCCCTCCCCAATCCAGGAGAAAGATACTGCAAATTCCCTATTCCCTCTCCACTTCATGGGAAGGTTACTGCAAAATCCCCATTCCCTCCTGATCAGCTGGGACTTGGGAGGCAGAGAATAGATGGGGCAGGGCCAGTCAGAAGTGGTATTTACTGATTCTCCGCACTACTCAAAATTTCCACTACTGGTTCTCCTGGTCAGAACTGGTCAGAACCACCACCTCTACTCTGCTCATACAAGATGGGATGTGTGGGAAATGTTTCAGAAGAGATCCTCCCTGGTCTTCCAGAGAGGAAAAGGAAAGGAGAGGTGAAATACTTTAAGTCTTGCAAGATTCTGGCAGTTTAAGTCCAGAAGTCTTAAAGTTGCCAAAGTTGAGCATCCATGGTGTAATCAGTGGTCCTTTCTATTTGGTCTGTCAGTAGGTCTAATCTTATTACCTTGCAATATACAACTAATACTCCTGAGTGTCATTATGCAGCTTGTTTGCCATATCTTTCATATGCTTAAGACTGGCATCCAAAAATTGCACTATGTTGGATACCTCCAAAGAGGAAATGATGCCAGGCTCAGAAATCTTGGCTCCAAACACTTATGGAAAATTTTAAGATGATTATTGTCCCTTGGGATGATGCTGAAGATGCCATGAATGATAGAAACACTGGAAATCACTTGCTGATCAATGGGCTTTGCACAGGACCTAAGGATAATGATGATTCCTGATGGTATTTCTTGCCTGGACTGCCTTGCAGAGCTAGCAGAAGGAAACACCAGACAGCAAGGTAATAGCTTCAGAGAACTGTCAGGAATCTGGGCATAGAACTGTAGCAACTTGTTTTATAAGACAGGTCCATGTATAGACAGAAACATCCTTGATAGTCACCAGTTATCAGGACACCAGTGGATGCCTTTGTCATCCTTCTTCATTGCATCTCTACTTAATAACTTACTCCAAGTTGCTTAGTACTGTGAATATATTTTCTGAATGCATCTTGCAGTATATAATACATCTTCCTTAAAAAATGGAACAGTGCTGGGATCTAAGCACAATTCCTATCAGCAGATTGCACTGTTGGTTTGAACCATTTCTGCCTTAGGAGTATTTCTGAGTTTATGAGCATTTGTAATATACATAGTTTATTGGTTTTATATAGCCTTCTGTAGACTTTAGTGGAACAGGACAGGAAAGAATTGCATGGAGGTTCATAAAAGATGAGATTCATATGTACCTATATTTTTAAAATAGTCATAAAGTTACCATCTATAATATTCCTCATGCATCTTCTCTTGCCATTTCTTTGCACAATATTGCATATATTGTATAATGCTACAACCAGATGACATTCAGCCTATGGTGGCAGAGTTCAATAATCAAATTTCATTATCAAAATAAAGATTTTAAAAACTGAAGACATTTGTGTGTGTGTGTGTGTGTGTGTGTGTGTGTTTTCAGACAATTCCCTTCTGGGCAGAAATAATTGCATATTTTAAGTTGTCATTCTAGTCCATCCAATAATATTTCTAAAGTTCTGCATGAAAACTGTATATCTCACATAGTAAATATTTTAAAAGTGCTTTATCTCCAAATGTCCATTTCTGAACATTTGTTTTTGAAGTACAAGGTTTAAAACATAATTGAGCTACTAATTTTGAGTTGGCAAATGGAACATTATTGCAGAAGGTACAGAGAAGAACAATGTACATGCCTAAAATAATGTAATACTTTAGTTCAAATCAAGCTGTATACAACTAACAGTTTTTACTTTAAGCCAAAATATTGTATGAGATTCTTCCCTGGAATGATAAACTTTGATTCATAAGGTTAAAAGATCTATGGAAATACAAGAAATTCTATTATACAGTAATTAGAACCATTTATTTTACTGAAAATTGGAAAATGCATTCATATTTCTATCAAGGCTGTAAACTAAAGAGTGTTTTACACATGCAGAAGAAAACTTGGGTTTGGGTATTTCTAGAAATGCAACTCAGATGCTTAAAAAAAGGTAGTAATTAGTCTGTCAATTCTTGAGTTTTAAAATCAAATATAAAATCAAATATCCTTTAAAACTGTTGATAGAGTTCCAATGACTTGTAGTCATTTCAATACTTTTGTATAATTGAAAATACCTTTGTGCATGTCTGTGTGTGTCTAGGGGATTGTTTGAATTGGAATCCTTATTAAAACAATGAAAGCTCAATTTAAAAATCCACGTTGAAATTCCACAAGCGTGTCTGACTTGTTAGTCTGATTCATACTCTTGTGAATGTGATGCTTTTAAAACTATTCTTCAATTAGTGTACAACTCTTATTGTATCAACCCAATTTATTCTAAAAGCAAGTAAGTAAATGATAGTCCTTGATTTTCTCAGAGCTGAAGCTAAGCAATAGCTGTACAAATGAGGTTCCATAATATGAGTTTTTGAAAGACAGCTGCTTAAGAGCAATGCAGAATCCCTCTTGATACATGAAGCAAAACTAAATTTCCCCTACAATGAAGCTATAATCTATCATCCATGACAGTTGCAAAATTATTTTCCATAACTCTTTTCTGCATTGCTTTTTTGCCTTGAAAATGCTTATACAGGAAGTCCTCAATTTAAGACTGCAATTGGGACCAGAAATCCAAGTCATTGTGGTCATAAGTCAAAGCACCCATGTGACCGGGTGTGTTGGTGATTAAGCAAATCACACAGTTATTAAGTATATGGCCATTATCCCTTGTAGTTTTATACATTTATGCATGGTATACATTATTTTATGTTTTCATTGTTAGATGGAAGATGAGGCTTAGATTTCCTATACGCCTCTGATGTACAGAAAAGTGATCCTAAGGCAGTTTTGGTGAACTTTTTTGGCACTGAGTGCTGAAACAGGACCGCATGTGTGTGCGCCGGAAACTGGAAGAGCAGCCACCCAGTGCACATGTGTGCACCGGGAAGATGTGCATGCACATCAGCCAGTTGGTGTTTGTGCATGCATATGCACCAGAAACCAGAAGATCAGGTGGACGGTGCACATGCGCATACTGGAAACCGGAAGAGCTCTTCTGGTTTCCAGCGCTCCCACACACATGAAAGCCATCTGGCTGGCATGCTGGAACCTGGAAGAGCAAAGGGGATGGCTTGCGTGTCCAGAGAGATGTCTCTGTGTGCCACTTCTGGCATGCGTGCCATAGATTTGCCATCACAGTCCTAAGGGCTTTTCTGCACCATAGACTTACACTACCTGATTCCTAAACCACCCAAAGACAAAGCTGGCTTAAAAAAATCCACTTCCACAGTTCAACTGCTTCCCTGCTTGATCATGAAGACAGGCTGGTGTTCTGTCCAGATTGGTGGATTCCCCTGCTGCTTTACTCCTCCACCACTATTAGGAAAGCCTTGTTTTTTTTAAAAAAGAGGTTCTGCCTTGTGAACTTGGTAACTTCCCTGCCTCCTTTGTTAAACCTTTTCTCTGTGTGTGTGTGTTTGTGTGTGTGTTTGTGTATGTGTAATAAAAGCTTCCAGGGAAGATGACATTTTTTCTTGTTGGTAATCTATTTCCCTAAGTAGGCCTTTCACAAAAATATGATTTTGTCACTAAATTTCAGCAATGTGATTTAGGGGAGCTCTTAAACAGAATGTGGGAGCCCATGCTTGATTTCAACCCCTGCTGTTTCTACTTTCCAGTGGCATATCTGTTTTCTTCTTTGGCTTCTAACTACCATCTATTTCAGCTCCCTATCATTTTGCCAGGAAAAGAATAAATCCCTTCTTCGTGATGATTAGGTTTGCACTCCGTAGAATTCTGTGGATACGGTGGCAGGACAAGGTGCCAGACACAGAAGTTCTCTCCAGAGCAGGCCTGTCATCAGTTCACACCCTGCTGATGAAAGGCCAGACACGCTGGGCAGGCCATGCTGCAAGGATGCCAGACCGTCACATCCTCAAACAGCTGCTCTATGTTGAGCTGTCTCAGGAAAAGCCATCGCACGGTGTGTGTGTGTGTGTGTATGTACAAAGGAAGCGATACAAAGACACGTTGAAAGCCTCCTTCAAGTCCCTGGATATGAAACCCTGGCACAAGATCGATCAGCGTGGCACATACTGATCCACTAAGGCTGACAGACATCTGAGGACAGAAGAACAACCACAGCACAAGAGAAGCGAGCACTCTGCAAAGCCAGAGCTGCAAATGCTGCAACAATAGTGCCCATGCATGTCTGCCTGGCATGTGGCAGGAACATTTCGTGCCCGAATAGGCCTTACCAGTCACCTGCTGACACATTGTGGCCAGCCCACAATCTGTTAGATGTCAAGGTCTTCTTCGAACACAATAGACAAACATCATCAGGTTTGTACTATTTAACCATGGACTGATTTTACATGTTTTTATTTAGTTTAGTTTAGTTTATTTGGATTTATAGGCCGCCCTTTTCCCTGAGGGGACTCAGGGCGGCTTACAATCATTAGGGAGGGGGTCCCAATATTAAACTCCACAACACCACCTAGCAGGTAATTTGTCAGTTGTGTATTATAGGAAGATACAACTCTTTCTGCCCCTCTGTATAAGATCTGTAAGAGAAGCCCCTGCCTCACAACCAGAGGCAAATAGGTTTCCCCCTCTCTATATCTTGGTCAATAGCTCCAACTTGAACTAAGGATAAACTAAACTACAATCCATGGCCGAAGAAGGAATGAGCTCAATTCCAATATCCTACAAAGTTGATATGAAATAATGGCACAAGGAAAAACAACAGCCATAAATTGCCAATTTGGCAATTACAATGAACTATAGCTAGGAAACCCCAGTAGAAGAAGGAATTTATGCAGCTAATGGAACATGGAACGCAGGAGTCCATGGTCCTGACTGACAAAGGATAATGGTGACATTTACATCTCAGGAAATGTCAGCAGTTGCATTTGGCATCTCCGTTTACATGAACTGTATAATACAGAATGGTTGAAAACACTCAGAGCAATTATAAGTTTGCCACAAGTTATAGCCTAAATAAGAACTGAATAAATGGATTACTTGTACTTTATGTATCTCATAGATTTTTAAAAAATACCTCAGCGATTATTTTTTCATTATGGCATATTTTACTATGCTTTAATCATGTTTTAACTATTACTGCTGCCTAATGCTTACACAGAAAATTCTTATAAATATTCAGATATTTAAGAAAAAATATGTGTTTCATTAATTCCACTCCACTACCACAAAACAACTGGAAGGTCCTTGAATTTCTCTTGTTAAAAACTCTGTGATTAATTGCCTCATAGAATAAAGCATATACAGCAATTCTGAGAGATGCTTTTATCATCTTTCGCTTTTGAAATTCCTTTCAATCTGAAATATACATATTGGAAGATTGTCCCATTATTCACTGATGTGGAGTCAAAAATAAACTTACTTTTATACGTTATTCTTGTTATGGTGTCTCTGTTAAGCATACGATTTAAAAATGGATTTGATGATTCAGAAACCTGCGGTGGAAAGAATTCATTGTCAAAACAAAAGTAATAACCAAGAACCTCTTATTTTTGGAAATCGTTATCAGGATGGGGGTGGGGGGGTAGGAGGAAGAGAATCAAGGGACAACTACAGAATAAGCAAAAATGTGGATATTCTGCAATCAGATGAAATGAGTAATGTAGAGTTCAACTTTGCATTAGTACAGGAATGGAAAATAGGAAACAGAAAGGAAAGGCAGAGTATTCTGAATACTCTGAACATGAGTTGCATCCGCTTCTTGCCATCCTAGTTTTTGGTTTTAACTAAACATTTAACTAATAATGTTGGAAAACAGGAACAATCTGACATGGTTACGCTGGAGATGAAGAATGCCTTTCAATCCATTTAGGCAAGAGTGGTCACGAACCACCACAATTTTTGGCTTCAGTTTTTTTGGGAAAAGAGATAGAGTGGGCTAGTATACTCTAGACACACTTAGGCAAAAATCCAGAGCAAAACCTGATCTGTTCTGGTGATCACCACAGCTTGACATATCACTTTCTGCCTCAAATCACAGCATACTGCATTTTCATCTATGCTGCAGTTATAGTGGGATGAACTGAGGATTCAAAACCATGTTTAGCTGGAGCATTTAATAAGGAGAAGGAGGTCTGGGCATCAACCTGCACTCCAGTCAAGAGCAGCAAATTCTCCTACATCCAATATGCAGAAAAGATCAACAAGACCTTAAAATACTACTCAAGAAAAGTAATTAAGCCCTTGTCCTCTTGCTTTGAGCTTAGGCGTGAATCTGGTGTGAGCCTGCTTTTTTGTGGTTTCTTCTGCAACATTTTGAAATATTTTGTCCTCTGCTCTCTGCCTTCATTTAGAACAAGACTTGGTTACATTCATATATGGTGGTGATAGTTCAAGGCAAAACAGTGTGAAGGTTACAGAGTGGAACCTGACCATGAATTAATTAGCCTGCACTTGTCAGGTTGACTCTTGAGCTTGGACTGCATGACAACAAAATACAAGATGTATTCTGGGAATAATGCACCAAGGAAGTCTTCAGAATGCAATGCCCACTTACATTGTTTTTTCTCTATTCCTTTTTCCCCCTCTTTACTTTTATTATCCGAAAAGCAGGATATGGTGGTGGTGGGGATTGAAATAGCAATAAGACTTATATACCGCTTTATAGCACTCTCTAAGTGGTTTACAGAGTAAGCCTATTGCCCCCAACAATCTGGGTCCTCATTTTACTGACCTCGGAAGGATGGAAGGTTGAGTCAACCTTGAGCCTGGTGAGATTTGAACTGCCAAATTGCAGGCAGCCAGCAGTCAACATAAATAGCCTGCAGTACTCCACTCTAACCACTGCACCACCACGGCTCAATAAACTCTTAAGCATTCTACAGTATGAAAAGAAGAGACCTTTTTATTGGATTAATTTCTCTTGTAAACCAGGGGCATTTACTTATTGTGATACAAAGTTTTTGCAAAGCGAAGAAACATCCTCCTGAGATATTCAAGAAAAAGGGCAAATACAGATTTGGCTTTGTGTGTGTGTGTGTGTGTGTGTGTGTGTGTGTGTTCTGCCTATCCTGGGCATATCAAATCATCACTTGGACATATAGTACATGACCCTTTTAAGTGCCGGTTGAAGAAAAAAATGTGTTCTGCACTTTTAACCCCATCCAATACGTTAAAAAGTATAATCAAGGTTGGAGCATGGAGACATGTAGGCCACCCTTGCCATCCCCAGCCTTAAATAAGGAACATAGTTCAGTGGTTATAGCAACCAGTGTTCCTCCGGTACAATGAGGATTTATGATCATACAAAACGCAACAACCACCTTCAGCCAAATGTGCTATCTTTGTTCCCACCATGCCTGGGAAGTCAAAGGCCTGTGTAGAATTCTATTCTCTCCCTAGTTACATTAAAAAAAAAACATCAGCTAACTGCTGCAATGTGAAAGCCGAACTACTTTTTAGTTCCATTACTGTATTAAGTCTGAAATGTTAACTGCCTGTAATAGATCAAAATGGCAGCAGCTCAGGGGAGAATCAGCTTAGATTTTCTTCTACCTGTCACTTTTATAATGTACCTCTCCCCATGTCTCTCCTTTGGCTGGTTTTAGCAATACCATTCTAAGATCGCACACCAGAAGCAAAATGGCCAGTTAGTGAAAAATGCAGTCAGCGAGAAAAGATTAAGCTCTTTGCATGGAACAAGGTGTCCAGATTCATGCCTGCTACAAAAATTTAGGGTTGTACCAAATCTTTGAAGGGTGTAACACTTGAATGAAAATTTGCACAAAAATCCCATTTGAAGCTCCTCCTGGAGTGGAGAAACTGTGTCATTTGACTGTGTGTCTCTCACACATGTACAGAAGCAACTGTTGATAATATAGATTGGCTCCAACTTTTCTTCGTTGAGGTGGAGTGAGTGACAGGCCTTCTTGAAGGAGATTGTTCTGAGATTCACCTCTATTAAATAATATAATAGGTGACATATTGTCACCTGCACAACATTGATTTAGGAAATATGAGATAGCCCTCTATATGCTGGGCAATCTATTCGGAGGATTGCTAGTATTGGACTCCATCTCCATCTTTAGGTTGAAGTTCTGCTTCCACTTCTCCCTTCATGTCCTCTGACAGTTCTGACTATCCCTGAGCATTTCTGTAGTGCCAAGTGAATGAGACCGCAAGTCTACAAATCCTCTTTCCCAGAAAAGAACATGCATAAAGAAATTCTTTCCGAATGTTATTTCTGCCTTTACTTCAATGTATGTAAACCATTTAGTACAGGGACTATTGGATAGCTCACTGGGAAGTAATCCCTCTCTTCTTTGTGCAAAAAACGAACTAAGTACAGTCTATCCTAGAAATATTTATGGTGGGAAGAAACCCAAAAGCAGGGGTGGGCTTCAAAACTTTTAGCAAGAGGCTCTCTGCCCAGTTGCTGGGTGAGCGTGGCCTAGTCAGCCTCCTGCACCACAGTGGTGGGGTGGGGGTGGTATTTTTGCCCTCCCTGGCCTCCGGAGGCTTTCTTTGAGCCTCCAGGAGGGCAAAAACGGCCTCCTCAGGCTCCGGAGGCCCACCTGAACTTTGATTAGGCCTGTATTTCACCTGCACTTACCTGAATCAAAAATGGGCTGCATGGGGACTCCTGGGAGGGGCAGGGTGGACAGGGCCAGCTAGGAGTGGGATTTGGGGATTCTCTGAACTGCACAAAATCTTAGCTAGAGGTTCTCCCAAACCCCTGCGAACCCCCAACAGCCCGCCCCTGCCCAAAAGCACAAGAATGGGATAAGAAAAAAGGCCTCCAAAAGATCTGTGATGTTTTCTGAGCATCTGCCTAAAAGCATTATTATTAATAACACAATTACAGCAATATAAAATATTACTACATTATTTGCAGATAGATGGAAATGGATTTGTGTAATGTTTGTGTCTCTCCCCAAAGTGATATAATTGCTTTTCATCCTAAAGCATGACTGTGTTATCCCCAAAGAACCAGTTTTTAAATGCAGGCAATTTTCAAAGTTGTCTTCCCCATCCTGTAAATAGTCCACAGAATGACCATTCCTTTGCTGGATGGGGGAGCCTGGAAATTGTAATATCAACACATCTGGGGTACCAAGTAGAAAAGGGCTGCAGTTAAGACTTCCTGGATTTATGCACCAACCCTCTCAATTTCTTAAAATCCCTCAGCAGAATGTAATTAAACATTTATAAAATGTTACTATACTTACTTTCATAAATATAGAAACTACCACCAAGCCATTGGGACTTTTTGCAGCTTCTGTGACATTTGTATATAACTCATGGTTATAGTGGATTAGTTGAACCTAAGGATAGAGGAGAAAATGAAGAGTAAATAGTGGAGAATCAAACCCACTCTCCTCTTATAAAGCAACAAATACCCTCTTTATAAGGGCATATCTGTTTGCAATGTGATTTCCATCAAGTTTGTACACTCATTTTATGGTAATTTTATTATTATTATTATTGTTGTTGTTGTTGTTGTTGTTATTATTATTATTATTGCTTTGCTGCCAACATACTTTTAATAATTACTGGGGCCATCTGGCTTGTATAGGAATGCATCCGTTATTCCTCTCCTCAACCCTCAATGAGTGGATTGAACCACGCATAAAATGCTATCATCTTCGCTTCCGGTTCAGATCCGGGAGTGTGCGCTGCACTTCTGTGCATGTGCAGAGCATCCATGATGACGTCTGGGTGGGTGGGTGGAGCCTCCTGCTGCCACCACTACCGGTTCGCCCAAATTGGGGCGAACCGGCAGAATACCATCTCTGGATTGAACACATTAAGATGCTGAATTTACTACAGAGGTCAGGGCTCTTTTGCTGCAAAAGCATTCATATAATCCAGCAATAGGCCTTTTCTTCCTCAGCACTTTTTTCTATAGCATCCCAAGCTCTCCACGGGGACGGTTGGAGGCGGATCCTTGCATGCTTGTGAGACAAAGGAAATGGCCGTGCCAGCTGTAGGTATTTTGAATCGCACTCTGTGAAGGTTCGCACAAAGCCACTCACGAGAAAGGCTCCAAAGCCATATTCAAAATTCCTCTTGAGTTTATGAACCCGAGCGCCACAATATCATGTGCCAAAGTAATCCACGAGGTGTTCTGATGTACATTCTTCAATATCACAGGCCCCACAGATAGTCCTCTTCTTACAAACTTTTGCCTTACAAACCTCTGCTGGTACTAACAAACCTGTCCACAACTCCAACCTAGACAGTCTCAGAAGGTTGGAAAGGGTTAGTTTATGGAACACTGTGTGAGAATAACCCCTAGGGAATAATCCTTTTGGTGTGAAATTACCAAGAGACAGCTGAACAATAATAAAGAGCCATTTATTATCGTTTGCAAAAGGGATCCCCGTGCTCATACGGTGGAGCCAAGGAGGACACCTTCCATAGAAATACATGATAGTTATATACATTTTCAGAAGCTCGGCCTTGTTACTGCCCACTCATCATACTGGCTAAATTCTGGTTATGTAAGGGTCCTCTTCCCATAACTTCCATCTGTTTTACTCATTCCCAGTAATCTCCATCACATTTGATGTATTCTCCATCCTGTTTGGCAGCTGCCACTATAGTCAGCATTGTTACTTTTAGCATGACTACAGACAGCCTAACCTGCCATGTATTCTTAACCAGGTTGTGTGAAACAAACGTGTTATTGCAACTACAGAGAACATTCTTACATAATGTCTTACTTAATATTCCAGTAAAGTGTCTTAGGTCACCTGGGGGCTAAACATGGTGTTACCACTGCTGTATCTTTTACAGGGATAATTCTTACTTCTCACACACTGCAAATGTATATTTGGCAGCACTGTCACACATTGGGAGGCTGATAGCACACCATTTTGGACATTATCCAGTCCTGTCTATTTATGTTTATTTTGATCTCATTATGTTAATTTTGCAATATTTTTCTTTTGTATAGTGTCTGTGAATTATAGTACGTCTGGAATTAGACATGTGCCATTTATATAAGGTAAGAACTGTACTGGTTGGACTTACAATCAAATGGACTGGTGATCAGCCTCTTGGAATATAATCTGATAATATAAAAAATACAGAGGACTGTCTGTAATTACTGCCTACACAAATTATAATCTTTCCCATATACCCTGCAAAGCGTGACCAAAATAAATATCCAAATGGGTTACAAGTGTTGTAAGCTTTATAAAAACCCAGCTATTATTAGGGGATCCATGATTAACTGTTTATATATTTTTGGTCTCTATTCTTTTTTGTATACACATGTACTGTATCTGTCTGTCCTTCCTTCCTTCCTTCCTTCCTTCCTTCCTTCCTTCCTTCCTTCCTTCCTTCCTTCCTTCCTTCCTTCCTTCCTTCCTTCCATATACATGTGATCTCTCAATCCCCGCACCCCAAAAAAGCTTATCTATGCAGAAACTTGTATTTGCACCCCTCCCTTGCAAATATCCTAATTAAGGCTTGCCTTCCCACCTTGCAATTTTATAACACTGGTAAGTTTTCCTCTGGAAGATAATGTTGCTGTTCTAATAATGGGGGGGGGGGGGAGATTTCAGAAGCTGTTCTATCCTGTCTTTCTGGATATTGTTGGAAATATTTTTCTCTCCTGCAGTAATGGTTTTAAATCTAGGCTATGCAAATTAAATTCTCATGATAATCACTGCATTTCAGACAAACCTCTTTTTTTAAAAAAAAAAAAATCTATGCTGCTAAAAGTGTGGATGGTGTAGGAAAAAAATACCAATCTTCTTGCCAGGAATTATAATCCATTTATTCTTGCTGTTAGCATTTCTCACACAGCCTCCGCCTTACATTTCTCTAACAAAATATTTTTAGATTTTTAAAACCATTGCTTATTTTGCAAATCAATTTCCTCACGGTTAGCTCCTTTAGGGAAAGGATTTACTCCAGAATAATAATATCCTCAAAATGGACACAGGAATGGGGCTCTACTGAAGAATCCCTTTATCTATTAAATAAAATAAGAGTAATACTAATTTTTATTCTTTCTGGAGTTCAAAGCAGGAAGAAAGGAAGGTAGATAGGTAGGTGGGTTAGTAGATTGGTCCTTAGATAGAACAGCTCAGTAAGTACCACACAAATAATATATAATAAATAATATGCCTATCCCTAGGGCAGTGATGGGCAACCTTTTTGGCGTGGTGTGTCAAAAATCGGCAAAAAATTGAGCATAACTCGCGTTGTGTGTCACTTCGACAAAAACATAATTTTGCGCAGTTTATAGTTTAAACTACAAAAATGGTGCTCACAGTTCCCGTTGGCACTCCGCTGTTCCCTGCTGTGGTGCGGTCGTAACCGACAGTCCCAGGAGTAGACTCTCTGTGCCGGCCTGACTGGAGAGAGGCACGCACTGTTCCCGCGCTCCTCTCCTGCGGGTCCTCCCTCGCCGCGCTGATGACGTGTGTGCGCACGGCACGCACGCCTTACCAGCAGCCCCTGTGCTCAGAAAGGGGTGGCGGCGATACAGTAAGTGAGTGTGGGCGGGGGAGATCACACGTCCCGCCCCCCCCGTTCCTCCAGCACAGATTCTTTCATCCTCGGCGGCCGTGCAGGAGCCGAGGATGAATCGCATGAAATCCTGTGCGTGTCACCCCAAATGGCTACGCGTGTCAGCACTGACACGCGTGTCATAGGTTCGCCATCACTGCCCTAGGGTAAGTTGGATCCAAAGGGGAAAAAAGACTCAAGGAGTAAATGAGTTTCAAATCTCCTTTAACATAATCTCTTTATCATTAGCTGGGATGAGGGTTTTCTATGTGTTCAGATTCAGCTTCCTTTGTCTGGTTCAGGAGATATTTTTCCTTTGTTTCTTAATTTCTTTTCTTCTTATCTACGACCAGCAAGGGATCTTTTAGACAAGATTCCTGGCTTTGTCTGCTCACTGCTTACATGCTTGCCTCATATTTAGATTGTGCCAACTTCAGCCTAGTTTCACACACCTTAACCATTATGCTATGTTGTTTGAAATCATTTAAGATTCAGTCTGATCGTTCCCTTTCAGTAAGTGCAAGAAAGAGATAACTCTGGAGTGTTCTCTGAGCTTAGTTACTAGCAAACATTTTGTTACCTGACTAGGTAATATCTTTAGTCAGGGCTGAAATCTGCTTACCTTTGCTCCTAGTTTGGTAGCAATGTGAGCGTGTGTGTGGACCTTCCACGCATGCATAGAGCATCAAAAATGGATGTGATGATGGGAGGGCGGAGCCTGCTACCGCACACTCCTGCAAAGGTAAGCGAAGAGCGAGGGGGGGGGGAATCCTCTGTGCCATGCGATTTAGATTAGCTAGAAAACAGAAAATCCTGCTTTCTAGCTAATATAAATTGCGTGTCACAACTGATCATTGGAAAAACCAGTTTGCCCGAACCGGTAGCATTTTTTTTTACTATCGGTTCAGGTGAACCGGTAGCATTTCATCCATCTTTAGTGCTATAAGGGAGTGGGGTTTGCTCTCTGTTTATATATAGTAGCTTGCCTGTCAGTGTTGATAGGGGTGCTATTTTACATCACCATACTGCAAACATGCCCCAAAGTTAAGCTTATATGCTAGTAAGAGATTGAGACATTAAAAGCACTCAGAAACTCCTCTGAATTCCTACTATTTGTTTTATTTTTCACATTTTTATGGCTTCCATCTCACAATCAGCCTACTAAATGGTGAAGATGTCAAGTCCTCTACTGCGTCTGTATGTAGCTACTCAGTCTAGAGCTAAACCACCCAAGATGAAATGGCAAGAAAATGTGTGTGAGTCACTCATCCCCTATACTTTTGTGTACCATAACCTCTGAAAAATCCATTTGAGTGGCCATTTCCCCTGCAACAAGAAAGGGAAGGTGTGAGCTTAATATTTCAGCAAGAGTGAAAAATAGCTCTCACTTGCTTTCAAGAATTCGGTGCTAAAGGCTATCTGCAATGTTTGTAAAAGAAAGAAATAAAATTAGGAAGGTGGTTATCTCCTGCTGGCCTTGAACTACAACTGGGAAGTCTGTTTCCTCAAGGTGTTGGATAAGTACAGATAAACGTGCAAAAAAGAAGCAGCCCTATAGCAAAATCTACTTTGTTAAGGTTCTTTAGTGGGGCCATGAAAGGAGGAAGGATGTTCTTTCCTTGATTTTAATGTACAAAGTCACACAGGTACAAATATCTTATTAGTCATGGACATCACTGTGTTTTTTATATTATAAACCCTAATTTAGAATATTCACTAATAAAACAATCATGGGGAAGAGGAGGGATGCAGAAATGAACCTGAAGAATGTAATCTATCCACTATTGCAAGATCCACTATCAAAAGATCTGGCCAACTTCATATCCAAACACCCAAACCAGCTGTTTTTCATGGTCATATTTTTACTATGACATAAAGCAGCAGATTGGTCACGGACGAGGCAATCTTGAGAGATGCATTTTAGCTGCTTGGAAAGCATAATGCCTCCCTACTGATTCTTCAGCTGGAGAAGTACATTGTAATAAAGAAAGCTGGCGTAAATAGAAAGAGCAAAATGGCTGTCATGATCATATCTTCAACTTACTTTGTTTTCTTCTTTTCTCTCAGTATTTAAACAATTAGTCCTTTTTTTTTTTACTTTTTCTCACAGTGAACTTAAAGCCAACAACAACAACAACAACAACAACTACCACCTTAAAATAAACTGGACAAAAGAAGTACACATATCAAAGACAATGAAATAATGTACAGTGTTCTAACAGTAGCAATGCTGGATGCATTGTGATGATTAATGGTGCCCTTGAGAAGAATTAATGATATTTTTCACTAAATGGTGAAAAAGGATTGCAGACTTCATTAACCATAGCCATTTCCAATTTTATTGAATGCTCCTAACACCTTAATACTTCAAAAAAATGCCTCTGTTGGCATTTTGCAGCAGTTTATCAAATACCCATGTTTGGACATAAAAGGGCATGTAATGGTAGAAATAGAACCAGCAAATCCAGGTTAATATGGATATGAAAGTAAGTTACTATCCTCTTGAGTAGTTCGTTTATGGAACCTAATCTTTTTCAAAGATCTCTAGAACAGGTTATGAAAAGAGAACAGTAGTGGGTTGCAGGCGATACACTCCGGTATGCACGTATCTGAGCCTGCTGGAAGCAGCAGCCACCGTACCAGAACAGTGCTTTGGAGAGCCCGTCTGCCTGCCCTTGTTCCTTACCTGTCTTTGAAGAAAATGGGCCATCTGTGCATGCACGCGCAGTATATGGCACCTGCGTGATGCTCTGCTGAGCAGCTGGAGCATCGCAGGCAGTGGCTGCGCACACATGCACGCCTGGCTCCCGGAGCCAAAACCCACTACTGAAACAGAACCACATGAGGGACAAGAAAGGATGATCAACTTCTTTGCCGATTGTTGTGACTTGTCCATGGCAGATGAATTGAAAACTATCTGCCAGCCCACAGTGGTGATGCTGTGTTTGCATTGAAAATCAAATCCAGAGAGCAACTCATCAGGCCAAAATAAGGAATGCCACAACTTGGCAAAAGCATCACTTATTTTATGGCATAAAAATGAGCCACTTCCATTCATTAAGGGCCTATATATGCCTGTGTGCAATTTTCAGCCTCAGAGGGAGGAGTGACATTATAGCATCGTTGGAATAGACGGGGCTGAAATGTTAGGCCTCTTTTACTTGGGGAATGGAAAGAATTATAGATATACAATACCACTCAGAGGCTTAAGACATCCATTTGGTTGCTCAAATGATTAAAAAAGGGGGAGAGAGAGAAAAAAGAAAAGTGCTTCAAGACCAGGGGTGAAATGCTACCAGTTCAGGCCAGTTTGCAGAACCGGTGGTAAAAAAATACTAAGAAAAGTAAAAAAGAAAGGTTCAACGATTGCATGTTGCACAGCCAAAAACGGGTGGTGGTAATGTTTTTCATGTATCTACTGCAGTCTTTTGCTTTATGTCAGATTGTTTTGGGAATGCAAAACATTTCAACAATTTGTTTTTAATCCTATCAACATGGCTAAACGTTTCATTCTTCCTTTTTTGCTCCTCTGAACGAGTCAGTGTTAATCTATATTTAAAGCTGATATTGAATAATTACACGTGAAACTCAGAAAAAATTATTATGACCTACAGTAGCCTTCCATATTTAGAAAAGTTAATAGAGCAAATGTAGCATTATACAATCATATTAACAGAGGTATTTGTACTGTACATTGATTGCAATTCTGCTTCTCTGCTTCTGCTCCAAATAATTTGCTTAATCTAATTTTGCTCTCAGGATTGTGGGTTTCCACCACTCCCACTTGACTATGGATTGCCTCTGCTGTTGATTTTGCTTGAATGAGTTAAATAAATCATAATATTTTAATAACAATATGGACTTCAAATCTCACGGCAAGTAGATTTAAACACCATTTGTAATGAAAGGCCACCTCTTTTAAATCAGTTTAGCAGATGGGGATCGTAGTAACTCCCATTTCATTATCACACTGGCAATTCACTGGTATTAAAATGCCTGTTTTTTGTAAAAAAAAAGAGAAATAAATGGGACACAAGAGAGAAAGAGAGCAGGAGGGAGAAGAAAATGAGGATTGGGAAATAAAAATATTGACACTAAAGGAAATGTATGCAATACGGAAGAATAAAGTGTGTAGGAAGTTAGCAGCCCCCCTAGAAAAATGAAATATCCTGGGAAATATTAAGAAGGCATAATATTATATTGCCCCGATCAGAAATGGAGAAACATGTTTTAGGCAGGAAGCAGACTCACTCTTAATAGGCCCCACCTTTTAATGGGCCATTAAAAAAACCTGGGCCAGCCTATTTTACATAACAAAGATCTCTCCCCTTCAGCCCCAGGGTGATGGGATTAAGGCATGATAGTATTAGCCCCTTTACCCATCTCACCACAGGGCACCTGGGAAGAAGCAATGCTCAACCAAACCTGGACTCAAAACACATCTTAGGGAGTTGCCCCTGCATGGCCCCATGGGAGTCTGACAACCAATCAGAATACATTTCTTACACAGGAACAGGAAACAGAGGTAGGGTTGAACAGAGAGTACAAAGGCAGGAACTTTCAGCATCTCGTTCTCTCTTCTCCTTCACCCAACATCTGGAAGCATGTGATCGTCTTTCCCCCCAGGACCTCAAACCATGTGATCCTGTCTACCATTAAACCATCTTTCCAAGCAGCCTCCATGTTTCCAGTGTCTTTTTCCCCACTTGGGAGTTGAACCCAGAAGGACATTTCCTCCAACAAGAGGATTGATATATGCAGCAGAGGAAAAAAATTGGGCAGAGAGATTGGGTCCTATGTTGCATGTATGAAAACATTACTGGATGATGGGCACCAGTGGTGGGTTCTGGATCCCGGTGCAACTGGTATTGTGAAACGGGACCGGGCATCCATCACATGAAAGTGCACAGTGCACGTGCACATGTACGCAGCGTGCACAGGCATACTTACCGCCTGTGATGCCCTAGCTGCTCGGCGATGCATCGTGCAGGTGACATACACTCCGTGCACGGAAGCACTGAAGAGCTCAAATACCGGTAAGGAGTGCAGGTGGGCCCTCCAGAGCACCATACTGGAATGGTACCTGATGCTCCCGGCAGGCACCGGTACGCCCGTACGGGTTGTAGCCCACTACTGATGGGCACTCTTCACAAGGAAGACAAGCAGGCAATTCTTAAAGCCAACACTCCGCTGGCTTGAGGAATCACAAAAAGAGGGAATACATTTAGCCTCCTTCAGGGAGCAAGTCATATTGAGCCAGCCTTTCCTGAACCTTATTAAGCATGTGTTCAACTTCACTCATCAGGGGTTGCACTTTGGATCTGGGAAAGCTAAATTAGATCCACCTAAATTCAGGAGAAAAACATTAAAATCTGCTTTCCCAGCATGAGGAACACACTTGTCTGTATTGTTAATGGGTTATTTAAAAAAATAAAGCTCTGTGCTTGACTTTTCAGTTTTCCACTCTTACATTGAAGTAGGCATCCCCATTTGAAATAACTTCCCTTCAAAGATCCACACGCAGTTCCTTTGCTGCATGTCACCTGTAGAGTTGTACCTCAATGGTTCAGACTTCACTTCTGATGTATTATCATCCTTCCCTGCTGTTCTTAACACAACTGAGATCAGTGGAGATGCTCAGCCTGACAAACATTTGATTTAAAAGAAAAGCTGCTGAAAGCAAGGCATGCTCTGCCTTCAGATGGTGTAATTATCTCAATATATTTTACATTAACAGTAAGAATCCTGAACAGGTACATTTACTATCGGCAGGATGCCTCTGGTTATTAAATAAATACATTTGTAACCATGACACAATCCGAATGGTATGTTTCAACCCAGGTGTGTGTATGGTAGTTAAGACAATAGCTTCTAGGCCTAAGAAAGACCCTGAGAGTTCAATTCCACTGTCATGCAGTCCTGCCCCTGTGTGGGCCCTGATGGGGTCTTGGAACTTTTACACATTTTATCATAGATTTTGTACCCTTAATGCTTGGCTCCAGGTAGCCTGTCAATCAATTGATTTGCCAACTTGCAGACTGTGAATGGTTTTTGTTGAATGTAACAGGGAATTTCCATAGCTTCTGCTTTCCACTGAGGAAAAACTAAACACTGTAAACTAAAAGTGGGCCCAAATCCCCCCCTCTCTCTGTCTGTCTCTCTGGTCTCTCTCTGTGTGATGGTGGAAGGAAGAGTTAAAAATTTGTCCAAAATTATAATCATTTGCCTTCTCCTTTCTTGGCATTCATACATTCATATTTATTGCTGTCTTTCTTAGAGATAGTAGAGAATCTTGATGAACTGATAATAGATTAACCAAAGCAATGAGTCTAGGCTACATTTCTTTTAAATGGTTTCATGTTGAATTAAGGGATTTATTATCGATGGCAGAGAAATAGAAAAAAAGAGAGGAAAAGATTCATTATATTAGGATACAAAAAGACAAATGCATTGCCTTAAGTCAAAATTGTTTGTGAATATAGCAATAGCAATAGCAGTAGACTTATATACCGCTTCATAGGCCTTTCAGGCCTCTCTAAGCGGTTTACAGAGAGTCAGCATATTGCCCCCAACAATCTGGGTCCTCATTTTACCCACCTCGGAAGGATGGAAGGCTGAGTCAACCCTGAGCCGGTGAGATTTGAACCGCTGAACTGCTGATCTAGCAGTAGCCTGCAGTGCTGCATTTAACCACTGCGCCACCTTGGCTCTCTATATATGTACATATATATTAGCAGACTCATGTACAAAAAATACCTATATTGGGGAAGATGTACAAAATCTCATGAAAACATTTTTATCAAGTGTCAGTGTTTTTTCCCCCTCTATAACCTAGGAAAATAATGCTGAAGCTCAAAGCTGGTGTCATCCATTTGTGTTGGACCTTAATACCCATAATTTTCAACCATCTAGCTCAGTACTGTGAAAACTGAGGTCAAAGGTAACCAAAATATACCACTTTAGAGCAGGATGGCTTTGTGAAATAATTCTTTTCTGGAACAAAAAAAAAGTCTACGGTACTTGTGCTGGCATTTTGATACCAGCACATTTCAAAGCTCTAATTTCGAAGCAATTAATTCAAGTCTAAAAGATGTATCATTGATTGAGTCCAGAAAACCAGTTTCTTGAATGGCCAGTTACATTGTGAGAATATGTGTGTCCTTCATAAATTCATTCTATGGAGTTGCGATTTTTGTTACTTGCTTTAGCTTGTTTGAGAAGGGATAAAATTCTCTGGGTTACAAAGTTACAGAAAATGTGCTGTTTTGTTCTGAATTTTTTTAAAATAGTATTTTGATATTTGAAGTCAAGAAACTGGCCCAGTTTGGTGTCGGTTAACAGAACAAGCTTCTTGAGACGTCATATATTCTGCAGAATAAAGGTTTTTTTCTTTCCAGTTTATGTCCTACTCCAGTGATGGTGAACCTTTTTGGCACTGAATGGCGAAATGTTGGGCGGAAACGTCATGCACGCGCACCTGTTCAGGGCCGCACTCTGGAAAAGCTGGACTTCCCGGTTCTGATACGCCTGTGCACCCGACAATTAGATGGCTGGCACGCATGTGCACACCAGTTTTCGGCACTGCCGTGCACCTGAAGGACAGCAAATTATCATGCATGCATGCATGGCAGAAACCCAGAAGAAAAACAGGCAAGATCGCACATGCCGGGCAACATGGCTTTGTGTGCCACTTTGGGCACGCGTGCCATAGGTCTGTCATCACGTTTTTTTTTAATTCCGCCTGGTGCTGCTGCTATTATCAGCTTCTGAGTTGAGGAGATTTTTTTTCGACTCCATTCGCATTTCAGATATCACCTGGGCCTCAGAAATGGGAAACAGATTCAGTTGGTTGTTCCCCATGCCCAAATATTACCCCATGCGA
This sequence comes from Thamnophis elegans, assembly GCF_009769535.1. Taxonomy (NCBI): domain Eukaryota; kingdom Metazoa; phylum Chordata; class Lepidosauria; order Squamata; family Natricidae; genus Thamnophis; species Thamnophis elegans. Next base: position 30,932,872 of record NC_045542.1, read on the forward strand.
TCAATGCCATCTTTTCCCATTTCCATATAAAGAATAAACAATTTTCTAGATCGATATGATGGATAAGTTGTTCTCAGATTCTTTCTCACCTTTTTAGAAACAGCTTAAAGCAACTTGAAACAGGCACAAAGAGTGCTTGTGTGAGGATACAGTAGGCATTATATACATACATACATACACAATGACTGATCCAAAGATATATATGGGTAACAATTAATATTAATATTTCACTTAAAACCAGAAACACAATATCAGGTTTTGGGGGCATATGAGAAATAACTATTATCCTGCATGGCTTATGCCATATTGTGTAGCTGCCACAATCTGTTTGAAAATGAAAGGAAGCAAGCACAAATGAATCCACAAACCTCTTAGATCTCATAAACACACTGCCTCTGGTGCAAAATAGGAATTAAAATAGGATGCAAAATAGATTGCAGAAATACAGCCTACTCATCTGTATACCGAGACTCCCTCTGAAGACGGCCAAAGGCAAAGAATTTAAAAAAATAATTATATCCAAACACGAAACACATTAAATTTTCTCATCTCAAACTTAGAAGTCTCACAATTCTGACTGGACAATCTTAGAAGTTCCCTAACATTTCTCAGCACTCATTCAATTCCTTCTGAATGTAACTCATTCCACATAATGCCTTCCAAATTGCAAGGAACCTGTTCCTATTTAACATTTGAACACACATAATGCAAGCATTAACTGGCCAGAAGACCAAGCCAAGTTAAACCAAAAGGGAAAGTTGGTTTTTTTTAGGAAGAAGGTTAGTATTAGGTTTAATTATTCTTATTTTGACTGGGGGGGGACCCAAAACTAGAATGTATCCTTGCCAATTCTCAAAAGGGTGAAAGGATTAAAAACCCAGCAGTTTAGTTACACAAGCTAAGTTAATTCATTAATTGTACACTATTTTTCTGGTCATTCCAATAAAGCTATTTAGGTCTGGTTGAAATTATAAACTGAATTTGGGAATAAGAGTTATGGTATCTCAGCAGAGTTAGAGACAAGAAATATCTTTCAAAGAAGCATGACATGTCAACTATGTGATAGATTTTTGTATTACAGACCTGGAGTTGTCCCAATGGAGGACAAAAAAGTCATGAGGGTGGATATACCCACATGATGGTGGCTCCCCTCTTTTTAGAAGTTCATTGCATGTCACAAAGAGATGAGTTTTTGATGGTGTGGTTGCCATCTTGGATTCAATGATTCCCATTGATACCCTTGCCTAGAGATTTGTCCAATTACTGTCATTGGTGAAAAAGAATGTGCAGGTTTCTCAAGCATCGAAAAATATGTGAACAAAGATCACCAGCAGAAACCCAAAACACATCTTCCACAAATTAGATTTCTTGTCTCTGAACTCTACAGTTTAATGAATAATTTTGGTCTCTTGTCAGAGTGGGACTGTGACTCAGTGGTAGAGTCACATCAGATCATAGCAATGTGTCATTTCTTGACAATAAATACAAATAACTTACATTTTTAAAAAATTGATCAAGCTGATTGCGTAATCAAAGACACTTATCTCTTCCTTATATATGCATACATGTGCCGATCCATTAAGCTGGCAAAAAAGCATTATTTTTTTATGCATTAAGTATCTGCAGTTCTAAGGATGTTTGCTAATTAACCTATATATCTGTCATTTGTTCTTTTTTAATGATTAAATTTCCAGCAGTTATTTCCTCTTAGAGTAAATTGGTGAAATAAATTTTGTATGACTGACTAGACTGCTTGGTCCCTAGAAAAAAGGAGGGCGCATCACTTTTAATCTCCATCTGAAAATCCATAGAGGTTTTGACTTTTGTCTTAGCCAAAATCTCAGAGAAAGCTACTTATATATCCATAGAGCTAGTTCACACATACAAGTAAATATGTATAAGAAGGTATGATTAATTCTAATGATTTTTCTCCCCATCTCCCATATTCAGCCAATTAAGACTGGTGTAGGTGACAAATACAACACAACTCATTAGAGTAGAGACAGGAAATTGTAGCAGATGGAGCATTAATTACAATATTAACAGCATCTATTTCTTCCATCTGCTCTCTGGCTACCTATCTCAAGCAGCAATTGAAAGTGGGGGAAAGTTTAAGGTAGTTTACTATGAATTTCAGATGGTGGCATACTTTAGAACTTTACCAGCTCTTAAAATATGCAGTGGTTACCATTTTGATATTGTAGTTGGTCTTGATATGAGTGGAACTAAATTGTCTCATAAGATACCCTATAGAGTAGAAGAGGATAAATGTAGTTCAGGGTTGAACCCAGTGCTCTCTGATCTTGGTTGTTTGCCTGCAGTTGTTTCATCTGAAACATCCTAATTGCAAGTAAGCGTGGGGTTTGCTCCCTGTTTAAATACAGTAGTCTGCCCTGCCAGTGTTAGTGTGTATATGTGATTTTTTTTTTCTCCTTGGTAATTTCTTGATTAGGACATTGTTTTCTGCTTGATTGTTGGTCTGGTATTAATCCCTGCTTCTCTAGTTGTTGGCTACTGAAGAAGATGATTTCTGGTCTTTTTGTTCCATTCTTAGCTTTTTAATTGACTCTTTTGAATCATTTAGCTCTATTATGTTTATGGATAACTGATTTGTTTGAGTGACAAGCTTACAGGAATTCCCTAGTATTTTGGATCTAGCTTGTTGAAAGATGCTTACAGTTTCTCAGCTGAAACTATGGTTGAGTCTATCTATGTATTCCCTACCATGGAAAGGGAATTGCATGGACAGACAGAAAATCCCTTTTCATACAAAGGGAATGGCATGAACAGACTTTGGACAGATAAAAAAGGAATTAATTACCATACTATGTCCAAGCCAGCTTTTGAAAGACTCACGGCATCTGCCACCATATTGCAAATCTCCACTGGATCATGGAAAAATCTTGTTGACTATCAAAAGATCATTTACATGTGCTTCATAGAGTACAAGATAGCCTTCAATTGTGTTGCTCAGGAGAAGCTATGGAGAGCCTAACAAGTCCTGGGGGCACCAGCACATCTGGTTGGTACAAATCACTGTACCAAATTGGTACAATCACTGTTCACAAATCAGAAAGACAGTATGCAAACACCATAGGGAGACACAGATTGGTTTAAGACAGAGAAAGGAGTTTGATAAGGTTGCATTCTCTCTCTTTCTTAAATAACCTGCATGCTGAAATGATCACGAGTAAGCTAATCTTGAGGAATCTAAAATTGGGGTAAAGATTGATGGAAGAAACATACACAATCTTCAGTATGCTGACAATGCAATTCTACTCTCAGAAACCAAAGAAGGCCTGGAACATCTGATCAAGAAAATCAAAGAAGAAAGTGAGAATTTTGATCTCTTCCTGAACATCAAAAAGACCAAACATATGACCACTGCAAGGAAGGGAAACATCAAACAAGAAATTGACAGTGACGAGATAGAAGGTGTGAAAAAATTCATTTTCTTAGGATTGCAGATATCTCAAGGCACTGGATGCAGCACAGAAATAAAACATTGGACAGTAATGATTAGAAGCCAAATATGGAAAGGTATGGACATCAGCCTGGCAATCAAATGTAGGTTTGTTCCAATTGTAAGTTAGTTCATTCTATTGTATTCTTTGTAGTTATCTATGGTTGTGAAAGTTGGATCATAAAAAAGCAAGACAGGAAGAAAATCAACTGTGGTGCTGGAGAAGATTCCTGCATATTCACTGGACAGCAAAGATGGCTAACAAGCAAGAACTGGAGCATATGACACCAGACATTACATTGTCACTACTAGAAGGCAAAATCAGGAAACTGTGTCTCACTTATTTTGACCATGTCATGTGGGGAAATTCACTGGAGAAAGCAATTACATTTGGAAGAGTTAGCGGTAAAAGGAAACCAGGACAAAAAAAGAATAAGATGACTGGAGACTATCAAAATTGACATAACTGAGAGCATAGAAAAACTCAAAGAAATAATGCAGAAGATATGGAAAGATCTGGCCCATACTTCAACTCTGCTAGTGAGATGATGAATACATTATGCTTGTCTTCAGCCTGTCTGTCTGACATGATGGTTGTTAATGTCCTTCCCTGTAAGTTATCGACGACTCTTCCTTATTTGGCTACTGTGTCTTTTATTTTACATGAGACATTATGGAGGGCTTTAGTTGCTTTGTGTGCTATAGTGATGGTGTGTGTTGTAATTGCCTGTTGGTTGTTTCTAAGTTGTTTCTGATGTTTAGCAGCAGCATCCTTTTCCTAGCTTATTATGTTGGTTGTGCTATGGGCATTGAGTAGCCAGGCAACTTTTGATAAAGTTGCATAGGTATCCATTTTGTTGGAAGATACTGTATAGGCAGTCTGTTTTCTTTTCCCAATACTCTGGGATGCTGCCATGCTCATCTGAATAATATTCTGACACAGCTCCTCTTGTGGATGGTTGGGTTGTTACTTGGGTAATGAAGCACCCAAGTGGTTAATTGGTTGTCTTCCCATACACCAGCTAGAATTTCAGAGCTTTCTGCAGTCTTATCTCTGGAGGGATACTGTTCTAGAGGGTAGGGGCTGTGAGTGAGAAAGCAAACTTCCTGAGTCCCACAAGATGACAATGTTTAATAGGGGAGACCTGGAATAAACCCACTCTATCAGAATGTACTAGACAGGCAGAAACAACAGGAGACAAGCAGTCCCTCCAATATCCAGGCTCTAAGTAACAACCAGCATCTTCAATTGTGCTCAGAAGCTGACTTGGAACCAACATAGATTGGGAAAGTATGGTAATGCATGGGCACATTGAAAGATACCCATTACTGTTCATGACATTGGATTTTGAAATGGCTGTACTTTCCAGGTGGTTTTCAAGGGCAGCCCCATGTAGAGTGCATTGCAATAATCCAATCATGAGAGGACCATTATTGGTCATTTATTTGTATGGCTCAAGATGGAATATATAATGTTTGTACCTCTTATTTTCCATACAATGACTACTCTGTGAGATGGAGTGGGCTGAGAGGGAATGACTAAGAGGCTCAAAGTAAAGCTTACTATGCTCAGTCTCTTCAAGGTCAGAGATCCTTCATAGGGTTGCAGATCAGAGGTGGTATTCAGCAGGTTTTGAATAGTTCTGGAGAACCAGTAGCGGAAATTTTGAGTAGTTCGTAGAACCAGTAAATACCACTTCTGACTGGTTCTGCCCCCATCTATTCTCTGCCTCCCGAGTCCCAGCTGATTGGGAGGGAATGGGGATTTTGCAGTAACCTTCCTCTGCCATGCCCACCAAGCTATGCCCACCAAGCCACGCCAACAGAACTGGTAGTCAAAAAAATTGAATCCCACCACTGTTGCAGAAACCTAAAATTCCAAAATATATGAAGCTTTCCCTTTGCATGTAGAATCACACAAACATGTACATGCATTCTGTTCACCTATTCATAACTTCTGATCTATTGCTGGATACATGCAATTAGTATGTGTATGTAACAGATGTCTAACTTTTTAAAAAAAATTGTACATCTGTTTGGCGGTGATAAATCTGGAAATATAATTTCAAAAATTCTGCTTTGATCCCATGATCCCACAAATGTCTCTTTTCTCTCCTGCAGTTTCCAGATGCTGTAGGAAATCTTTGTCTATCTCAGTGTGAATTCTCTTAGTCCAATCCAACAAATATTGGCAATATGGCAGTTTTTTAAAGAGATGAAAATGAACAGAGTCAGTCTTAGGGGACTAAGGCTCCTAATTTTAATATGTAGCTCAATACAGCCAGAAATAATATTTAAGAATATATTTTTGCCAAGGTTTAACCTTGAAAATGAAAAAGAAGAATGTACAAGGGAAATTTAAAACAATCAGATACTTTGCAATTCATTTTCTGTCCCACCATTTGAATTTAGTATGTTGATCTATGATAACAACTTTTCAGTTTTAATGGAAGAGCTAGCTATTCTCTGACTAAAACAAGATGATTCATTGGAAAATATTTTTGGGATATAGTGAACAGAAGTTATCAAGAAACAGGAAGTATAGAGTCAGACATGTTATTTTATTATTGTAAAGTCAGAATCTTGAATGCTTGAAAATATCTTGCTATCTAGTCTTATACTAAACAAAATCCAGTTGGGGTGATTTCGAGTTTCTTTCTCATGCTTGCTTCAGTCTCTGGCCAGTGTAATCTTTTTCTGCAAGTCACTTCTTAGTTGGTTCTTCCATACTGAAATATTTTTTTCTCTCCATATATCATTTTTGATCAGACTCTGCTGAGTTTGGAGAAGGGAAACTCTACTATGCAACTCAAAAGCTAATGCATGCCCCCGTGAACTTGGCTGCTGTAACTTGCAACTGCAGGAACGCTGCCTCTGAAAATGCTTGGCAAACCAAAAGAGTGAAGAGGAGTTTTGATCCCTAGCATGAAACCAATAGAGAAAAAGTCCATATCTTAGTGATATGTACCATCGCATTTCTAGAAGAACTACCAAATTATGTAGCAGCTTTCTTTGTTCCTTATGCCACCCACCTGGTAAACTCGCAAGATTTGCTTTTCTCGTCATGCACATGTATACATCCAAACTAGACTGTGTTGTTTCTCTGTGTCATATAATAAATGCATAATTATGTATGTATGTATGTATGTATGTATGTATGTATGTATGTATGTACATACACATTCTGTCATGATTGTGTAATATATATTGGAGGTGGTGACCCTTTGAGAGCTAAATGGAATGAAATTTCATTTTAATGTAGGCTGATTAGTGTACATTCAAAGTGTCAATAAAGAATATTCTATTCTATTCTATTCTATTCTATTCTATTCTATTCTATTCTATTCTATTCTGTTGTTGTTAGTTGCAAAGCCATGTCTGACCCATCATGACCCCGTGGACAATGTTCCTCCAGGCATTCCTGTCCTCTACCATCCTCTGGAGTCCATTTAAGCTCATGCCTGCTGCTTCAGTGAGAAATTCCAGCCACCTCATTCTCTGTCGTCCCCTTCTTCTTTTGCCCTCAATCTTTCCCAGCATCTTTGGCTCTTCTCCAGTGAGTCCTTCCTTCTCATTAGGTGGCCAAAGTATTTGAGTTTCATCTTCAGGATCTGGCCTTCTAAAAAGCAGTCAGGGTTCATCTCTTCTAGGACTGACCGGTTTGATCGCTTTGCAGTCCAAGGGACTTGCAGGAGTCTTTTCCAGCAACATAGTTCAAAGGCCTTAATTCTTTGGTGGTCAGCCTTTCTTATGGTCCAACTTTCACAGCCATACATTGCAACTAGAAAAACCATAGCCATGACTATACACACTTTTGTTGGTTCTATTCTACTATATTCTACGCTACGCCACACCATTCCTCCAAATAAAAAGTTGTATATGCCCTGAACAGAATCCAAATGCCTTTCCTTTTAATTTCAACATGCCTAGCTTTGCTTTCTCTACTTTGCAAGGAGCAAAGGCCTAAACACTTTAGGTCTGAAGCTGAATTGACTTCAGATGCTACAGAGTCATCTCCTTGTGAAAAGTCTCTGATTCTTCTTCATGTAGCACTGAAGGTGACTATTCTGTCACTATCATAGGAGGGCACCGGAGGCCAACAAAGGGATGAAAGTAAGGCCACCGAATCTGTGAGGCATCTGATTTTCACCAAGATTAATAATGATAATGAGGTTTTAAAACAACTGGAAATAAAACACATGGGGTGATATTAGCATAGAGTTTAGGGCACAGGGCACAAGGGAAGGCATGTTTGAAGAAGCACAGGGCGATTGAAGGTAGCCCTCAGCATTTTAACACAAATGTTTTATTTAAGCAATGAAATCCTTTAGGATATTATTATTCGGTTTCAAACACAAAGAAAGAGAAAAAAAATCTTCTGATTTCTTTCCTTCCCTCCCTTAAGTGGGAGACTTAAAGACTATGATGACCAATAAAAGAGTGTGTAGTTTATGCCCACAGGGCAAAAACAATGGCAAAAAGCTCTAGATGAGCAGCTTGGTGAGCGATTAAATAATAATAGAAACACAGCAGCTTTTCCAGGTGCAGCCAGCTCCTGTTGTTTTATGTAAATGAGCGAAATATAAAGAGTGATTTTGCAGACTGGCAAAACAGCAATAATTTTGACAAGTTAAAAAAAAAATAACAGGCATGGAAGTCAGCATTAAAAACCCACTTCCTGTCAAGCTGTTTGGTACTGAGAGACAGAATAGACACCCACAAATGGATGGGAGTAAAACAGCCTCTGAAACATGACACCAAAGTAGCATTTTTCTCCAAATTATTTTGGATCTCCAAAATTTGCAGGGATTATGTATCAGTGAAGCAATGACATCCCAGGTGTATAGGGGCTAAATGATCGACCTCTTTCAGCTAATGAGTTATAAAAAACAAGTGTGTGTGCTATATTTGACTCCTTACATCATAATAACAAAAAGACAATATCTATTTCTTGAAAGTTGTAATATAACAGCTTGATTTTAGCAGCATAATTCTTGGAGCCTCTGAGGGCCACACGTGACCCCTAGGTTAGTACCCCATCTTTTAGAGAGGAAATTTGTGGCTGATTCATATCCACTTCTCTGACATTTCACACATAAACATGAATATGTTCCCACATCCTCTTCTGCTAAGTGCCTTTGGTTAGGAAAAATCTTTACCACTCTGCTCAGTCAACAATAACTAGATCTGCCATCTATTTAAAAATGGAGTCCTCCCCCAAATTCTCAGAAGGAAGAATTAACCTCCCTCTGACCAGGAGGTGGTTCGGCTGACCTGGTAGTGGTATACCGGCCTGGATTGCAGAACCGGTAGTGACCCAGGCTGGCCACACCCCCGAACCGGTTCCCTGGTTGCCTCTGTTGCCTTCTTTTTGGGGAGTTCTGCGCATGCACAAAACAATTTCCATTGAACTGCGCATGCATGTGCAGTGCCCATACAGCCTGTGCACGAACAAACCGACAGTAATGCTGGCTAAAACCCATCTCTGCCTCTAACCCTAATTTGTAGTTGTAACTAAATTACCGAGCACATTTCCTACACACACACAAATTGCTAACAATAGTTAATGGAGTTCATTTGATAACATAGCTGAACCATATCTTTAGTGTGTTATTTCAACTCATTCATGTTGTTACAAACCTATGTCTGCAATTTAATTAAGACACAACTCCATCTTCTAATCATCTCTCTGCCTGTTATAAATCTCAACATAGTTATGTACTGTGGATTCACGTAACAGCTGTAAGTCAGTGCTGCAAATTGTTGTCAATTGTAGGACAATGGGTGATAGGAAGATCTTGAGAGAAGAGGCTCAGAGTCCAGCTTCAATGTTGTTAATGGGAGTGATAATAAAAAGCTTAACAATTCAATTAAGCAAGCAAAAACCAAAACTGGCATCTTTTCTTCAGAAAAGGCGGTTGCTGATTCATTCTGAAGCTCTCCCTTTTGGAGAAAATGCCATCTCTCTTTGAATGTAGAAAAGCCTCCATAGTTGGATTTTTTTTTCATCATTCTTAACATAAGAGTGCACTAAAGAGAGAAGGCGTTCCTCCATGGGATTCAGAGACTCTGGTGGGTACCTGGCTAATGTGGGAAGTAGTAACTCAGCTGAAAAACTTTTCAATCGGGTGTGCTGTGGTCTCTGAAAAATAATGTTTTCCTCAAAAGGCATTTTACCTGGAAGGAATAATTTGCTGGCACCAATAGAAGCTTCTCTCCCATGAGAAATGTCAGTTTGAAGACATGTGATTTTTATACAGGTAAAAATATATGGAATAGGTGGGAGGGAGCGATTAAACTGTTTGCAAGTTGCAATCCAAAGCTACATGCTCTTTAAGGAAGGACTACAAAAATCTGGATGACCACTGAATGACATCAGAGAAATATAGCAATATAGCAGTAGACTTATATACCGCTTCATAGGGCTTTCAGCCCTCTCTAAGCGGTTTACAGAGAGTCAGCATATTGCCCCCAACAATCTGGGTCTTCATTTTACCCACCTCGGAAGGATGGAAGGCTGAGTCAACCCTGAGCCGGTGAGATTTGAACCGCTGAACTGCTGATCTAGCAGTAGCCTGCAGTGCTGCATTTAACCACTGCGCCACCTTGGCTCTTAGAGAATAGAGAAATAGAGAAATAGAGAAAACTCTAGCTCTTTGTTATCTTCTAATGGTTATCTGCACTTCTACAGCCCAGATAAAGTAACCCTATTCTACGGTGTACAACTGGCTTAGGCCTAAGCTGCTGACTATATGACTATCAACTTCCACCTGATCCATCCCACTGGGGCACCTCCTGAAGATCCTGTTAACTGTAAACAATTGACTTTCCTTTTTCTGTGGCAAGGCCTATATTATGCAGCCAAGTACTGCTTATTTAGGGGGGTGGGGGCACACAATAAATGCTTTTACCAGAAATTTTAGAGATTTCTGCATTTTATTAATACTCAATTTTATAATTCTTCTTCTTCTGTATTTTGGGAAGTAACCAGAATGGGACAATATATAGGTAAAGGTAAAGGTTCCCCTTGCGCATATGTGCTAGTTGTTCCTGACTCTAGGGGGCGGTGCTCATCTTTGTTTCAAAGCTGAAGAGCCAGCACTGTACGAACACTCTCCCTAGTCATGTGGCCGGCATGACTAAATACCAAAGGCACATGGAACACTGTTACATTTCCACCAAAAGTGGTCCCTATTTTTCTACTTGCATTTTTACATGCTTTTGAACTGCTAGGTTGGCAGAATCTGGGACAAGTAATGGGAGCTCACTCCATTACGCAGTGCTAGGGATTCGAACTGCTGAACTGCCGACCTTTCTGATCAACAAGCTCAGTGTCTTAGCCACTGAGGCACAGCGTCCCTTGCGGGACAATATATACATATGCCAAATAAGTGTAAGGTCCTCACTTATCAACTGTCCATTCAGAGACCATTCAAAATAACAGTAGTGCTGAAAAAGGAAATTTACAACTGGTCCTTGAAGTTGAGTACGCCCAGAGTCATGTGATTGGGATTTTGTTCTTGGAAACTGGCACACATTTACGACAGCCACAGTTTTCCGCAGTTACATGACTGCCATTTCTGACCTTTACTGCTGACTTCAAACAAGCAAAAACAATGCGGAAGCTGGCTAGAAGTTGCAAGTCATGGTCATGTGACATTGTGCTTAACAAACCATGATGATTCACTTAATGACTGCAGCTGGGATTGACACCATCAGCTGGTACAGTCGTGATATTAGACTTTATGGTGTTGCTGATCCCAATTGTAATCAGTGAGGGCTATTTGTAAAAATGAATAAATTAATGTCACTCTGTGGTTCTGATGTCATATTATACCTGATATTTAAAAAGATAGCATTCTCTGATAAAATACTTGACTCCTGTAATACATAGTTCCCAGGGAGGTGTGATTTAATCATAAGTCAACTGCATCTTCAAATCAAATTGAATTTTCAAATCAAATCAACAAATATAATGCTTTTCAATTGACCTGAATTTTTGCACATGGAAAGAAATATTTTTTCTAGATTAATTCAAATATTCAAATCTAAACAATTTGATATGTATGTTGTTTGGATTTCTACATTGAACTAAATCACATTTCCAATCTGAACTTGAATCATTGATGAAAATCAAATAAATGATCTCAATCAAATTGCACCCGATTCATGCATGCTTGGTTCTTTCATCCTATTTCAACAAGAACAGATAAAAATTTTCTAGCTGTGGACCATGTTCTTTTAAAAGGGACCTATGAGATTGACATGATATGACTGGAGAAGTTGGAGATGAAATTGTTTGTTCTTTACGTGTGAAAGTGAGAATTGGTGGTTGTTGAATCAACTTACTCAAAATAATTTCACTATGGCTACCAAATACTTAATGTCCTTTTAAAATATTTTTGTTTGTTTTAAGAAACAAACAAAAAAGGCACTAAAATCTTGGTGGTCTCTAAGATCCATACAAATGAGGTGATCCATGAGTTACCCACTGTTGGTATAAACAAAAGCCAAGAGGGATAGATGAATCTTATATTCGGAATCAATCAATGCGTGAAAATTGAAAATGAAGGTCTTCTTTATTATTTTCTTTTTAGGCAACATTCAGAGGGGAAAAAGCTAACATCTTTTAATTACTGATGTAGAACTTATGGTTGGAATCAGTCAACATCTATGGAAAGTTTAAACTCCATCAAATTAATTACATAGTCCAATACGCTTGTAGTTTCAACAAAATTACAAAATATTTAAGAGATGCTTAGAGATATTTTAGGTAATTACTCTAATGGCATTCCACAAATATTAGAAATACATTGTACATGCTTGAATGAAATTAATATTAATGCTTCAAGTAAATATACTATGAATCTTTTAAAGGCTTATTAAAACTTATGTGACCGAGAAAGTACACTCCAAGTGATAACAGTTCACAACAGTTCACAGTCATTGACATTTATATCTCTGGGCTTAGAAATAGAACTCATAATAATAGTTGTCTTGCTTGGAAATGGTATGATTTGCTTTAATCCCAGGATCAAATTGGATGATGAACAGGAAGGACATAAATTCTAATATGACTCAATATTTGTTTGAGTTCCCTTTAGTTTTTCCCAGCATGGAAGTTTCATCACTGGAAAATGAAAAGTTAAAAGATAACTGGAAGAAGGCTTTTAAGGTAGAACTTGGGTTAAACTCTCTGTTCTTGAAGGGTAAGTTCAAGTTACCTTCTGGCCCTCAGTAAGCCATTTCAGGGAAATTTTTTGCAGCTTTACTTATCAGAAAATCTATTCAGAAATGACATGAAATAACACCAATGAGATAGCACACACAAAATCCAAAATCAGTTTTAAAAATATGTATTTCAAAATTGTAGTTTAAAAATGAGAGAATGGTTTATTTTTAATTTCTTCCCCGTCATCATTTTCTTCCATTATGTTATTTAGCTTCAAGGAAAGTACTTCTAATTGCTATATGCCTCCCTGGGGATGGGAGTGGAGTGGGGCCTAAGAATGTTTTGAATGAATGAATGAATGTTTTGAATGAATGAATGTTTTAAATGAATGAATGCCCTAATGTTTATGCAGTTTACACAGCCATTAATCCAGGTAATTGTGAGTTGCTGACAGGGAAGAAATGCCAAGAAATGCTGCTGTGTCTGCTTGTACAAATGATGACAAGCCTTGTTGATTTTTATAGTCTTCGCACCAACTGCCCAAGTACTGTGAGGGATCTGTGGTGGAAATCAGGACCAATAACACATATTCATAAGAAGATATGGATATACATATATACATCTTCCTAGCTCCTTGAAATTGATTTGCATATTATTCATATATATACGCAGAGCAATCCTTTTAAAAATGTGAGGTATACATTCTGATGTTTCCAAATGCTACTACTGGCAAAGAACTGGAAGAAGTAAGAAGGAATTATATTCATTGTTTTCTTTTCTTTTTTCTTTCTTTCTGGATGAACAAGAATCTCTTCCATTGCTTATAAACAGAACTGAACTGCAATATTCAGAGAAATGCAAAACATAAGGATAATATTGTCTCCTTTTATTATCAGTTCAAGGTTAATTAAGATGATTCATACTAAAACACAAGCCATCAACATTTTCTCCTACTCTTAGTTTCTGGCCTTCTTCTTTTATGTTGCATAATAGTGGCTGATGGATTTTCACAAGCACAATTTAAAGGGCATCCTAATTATAATTACACGAAACCAGGTCTCCTTGAAATAAAAGGCAGTGTACCTGTAACGGGTTCAGATTAAGCTGTGATTTTCCTTGTAAAATGTTGCTGAACAACCTAGCTTCTGTGCCCCATTTTTCTTTTGCCAATGCAAACACATTAAGGACCTGTGCTTTGCTGAAACAGAGTGACAAAGGGTAAGTGTTTTTTTATTATTATAGATTTTCCCCAAGAGCCCCCTTATCACTTTTGAAAATATTTTACAGGGTCTTGCAATCCTTCAAAGAGCAGTTTCTCAGCCAAGGGGAAGGAGGATTCTGAAAATTGCCTTCCCTTTTCTCCAACCTAACATTTTGGATGAAGTTCTCTTCGCAGGGATTTAGCCTGCGTTTTCTTACATATCAAAACATCTGCAGTGAAAGATATTTTCATTGTTGCCATATGCCTTTTTACAGCCCAACACATTCTTAAAAGTAGCCCAAACATAAAGGTAAAGGTTCCCCTTGCACATATGTGCTGGTTGTTCCCGACTCCAGGGGGCGGTACTCATCTCTGTTTCAAAGCCAAAGAGCCAGGGCTGTCCGAAGATGTCTTTGAGGTCATGTGGCTGGCATGACTAAATGCTGAAGGCGCATGGAGCACTGTTACCTTCCCACCAAGGGTGGTCCTTATTTTTTCTACTTGCATCCGTTACAAGGCGCTAGGGATTCGAATCGCCGAACTGCCGATCTTTCTGATCGACAAGCTCAACATCTTAGCCACTGAGCCCAAACATACCCCCCCCACACACACAAGTGCAACCCACAAACTCCAAAATTTCCCCCCAACTGTTTTCCAAACATCCTAACTCTCCAACCTAAAATGCAGGCTATCTGTTGTATTAACTTTACACTAGGTTTGGTTTTGCAACAACCGCAGGTACTTTGAGGGATGGCTGCTGTAAATGCAATAATTTGGGAAGAAAAGCAAATTTCCTTTGCTAGTCCTAAAAAATGTTGTAAACACTAATTCAGAACCTTATATTGTTACCATGATCACAAGGCTTGCTTGAAAAGAAATGCATTGCCTTTTAAAGCGCAGCGTTTACTCATTTTATACTGCAGAAGGTGGTTATAAAATGCTTTCCAATCAAAGCTCTATTGATTTTTTTTTTTAGGAGATGGATGTTTTATTAATCTGAATGGCTTTAATAAAAGATAAAATAGTGATATCTGGCTATACATATTGCTGGGGCAATAAACCAGCGATCCTCCTGAAAAGAATACAACTTTTTACAAATTTCGTTTTGTATGTTCCTCATAATTTAAGAAAAATAAAATAAAACTTTTAGGGATTACTGCATTGCAGTTTCCAAGTACTCTACTGCATTTGCTTCCCTTCTTTGAAGATGGTCTTCAAATGTCAGTTACTCAAAAATATGGTGATTTGAACATTCATTTCACGGAGGGTATATTTCCTGCCCCAGTTGATTTATTGCAAACTGAATTTTAAGTCTTCCGTTATTTGTAACAATTAGTATTTGGAAGAGTGCTTCTTCACAAGCATTCCTGCTCCATATCTGACAATAATTTTGGGAGGTTCTCCTTGGCATATTTAATATATAATAAATATCAAGGCATATTTTTTTCCATATGCAGAAGTAGAATTTTGGGCAAAATAGCTCTCAAGTTTGGAAAGTGGCCTTGTGAGAGACTGAGTGGTTTTAGTGCTTTTATAGTGCCTGGCAAAATCCTTTTTTGTTTTCATTTTTTTAATGGAATCTTAATTTTCTGCCCCAGTGCTGCAGTATGATCTATTAATCAATTTCCTCTCTGCTATTTTAATCTCTCCTGCTTACCAGCTAGCAACTGATTATTATAATTTATTTTATAGTACCCACATTTGCGGGGGGAGAAACTGTAAGGTAATCCCTGTTGACCTGAAATGTATAATGGAAACTGAATAAAAGAAGAGAGCTCCAAGCTCTAGCCAGCGTTATTGAATGCTGCGATGCATCAGCCTAGGGTTGGAGGGTGGGAAACTTCTGTGTTTAAAGCGGGGTCCCCAACCAGTGGGTCACAACCCATTACTGGGCTGTGGCCTCTTGGTCACTAGACTGCATGAGTGGCTGGCCAGTGCATGCATGTCTGTGTGCATGCCTCCCCCTGGTGCTATTGTCACTCCTCCCATTCACACTTACGGCCCTGTTTGCATGCATGCATCTGCATGTAAATGCGCCTGCCTTCCTCCTCCGGGCCACTAACCCAGAAAGGTTGGAGAATTCTGGTCTAAAGTCTATAGCTGTGATGGCAAACCTATGGCATGATTGCCACAGGGAACACGCAGAGCCTTCTCTGCAGGTGCTCCAGCTGTCGCCTCAACCCAGCTCCACCGTGCATGCATGCATACCTCCTGCCAGACAGTTGGTCTTCAGGTCTCCGCCACACATGCGCAGAGGGCATGTGGGGTACGCATGCGCAGGGCACATGTGTGGGTGAAACTTGCATTGCATTTTGGGGCCATGCAGGGTGTCATGTGTGCTCATGCACAGGGGGGCGCAGCATCTTGCATGCATTGCATTATGGCTACAGGCACATAGTTGCGCATGCATACACTTTCAGCATGCAACAACAAAAATGTTAGCCATAATTGGTCTACAGGAACACCATCTCAATGGCCAGAAGCTGTATTGATTGTCTGTCAATTGTGAGTGTTTGCTGCTAACCCTAAATGGCCAGGAAGTGTGGGGATACTAGGTTCTATCTCATCCATAGTGCTGTTTAACATCTATATAAGGCTTCTGGGAGAGGTCATCAAGAAATTTTGAGTGGGCTACAAAGAATATTGTGATGATATCCAACTCTACTCTTTTTTCTGAATATTTTTTTCTTCTTGTTTGAGGGGGAGATAAGGAAAGTACATTATTATGTAATAAACTTAAAAAATAGAAATTCAGAAATTTCAATGTCCTTTCCTTGGCAATTTTTAAAGAAAACATAATAAATACGCTAACTTCGTAAAGATTTTGCCCATGAAAAATAGTAATAGTTGAGTCAACTGGACGTATTTTCTCATGGCATAATAGGGAAGGATTAGTCTCATATTTAATTATGATTAATCCATTCTTCATTAAAAGAAATGTTCAAATCCCCAACGAAATTTATATAAACTACTTAATAGTTGACAGAATCCTTAAAGTGATATAAATATTGCTAGATGTTTAGGTGGGGGCTGTGCATTCACACAATAATGGCTAGTCCTCTCATTCAACTCTTTCTCAGTTGATTGGAATTTGCAACAAGGACCTTATATACAATCCACCTTTACTAATCCAGCATGCTCTATGTGCAGCTATGCTTGAAAAGTGCTTTAAAATGACAGTTGAACAAGTTAAAGGAAACATAATACCTGTACTGAAAGATCTGCACTGGTTGTGGTTTTCCTATTAGGGACAAGTGAAAATGCCAGTGTTTACCTACAATACCCTAAACATCTTGGAAAATGATTATTTAAAGGGATTACAACTCTTACTGTCAACTTTCCCCCCGAATAGTGAATCAAGTTACATGCCTGATTAATGGATCTGAACTGAATCTCCCCCATCAAACTCACTGGCCATTTTAACTCTAACTTGACAAATATCCAAAGAACTTGTCTTATGGTATTTGGTTTTCATATCAATTCCACAAATATATGGATTGTTGGATTATCCCATATAATTGGCAAATATTTTTGAATCCCGCTCTGATGCTACTCTGTTAGAATTGGTGACTAGATCAAATGAGAGCTTAGCTCTTGGTCCTTACTCCTACAACAAATTTATGGTTATTTAGTTGCTGGCATGGCAAATATTAGATTTGAGCCTGGGAGGCCAAACACAAGAAAAATAAAGTGTAACGATGGATTCAAGAAATTAGTTAAAAATTATTGTGATACTTGAAAGTGTTTTGCCTGTGGAGGTAACATACTATTTAATTAAAGACATATCATCCCTGAAGCTAGAGAAAGCAATCCTTCAGTGGCTGAAAACAATTCAGGGAAAATCAGTTTTTTAAAAAACCTGCAAACAGAAGAAGAAAATCCCCTCCAAACTTTTTTTTAAGTTTTGTGCTGGCAAGTTTGAAATTCCGATCCCTAAAGAGAATTTCAATCTGTGTGAGTCTGCTCCTGAATATTTCAAATAAACAGAACAGTTGGTAGCTGAACAAATAAATAAATGAACTAAAATAGGAAATTATCCAATTAGTTTAATTTAATCAGCATTTAAAGGAACACCGCATTCAGCAGGGGCAGCCTATATGTAACCCAGTGTAACTACCAAATGATTACTCATAATAGCTACACATTATCTCTAATAACAGACACATTATACCTCTGAATATTGCTTTCTGAAGAACATAAGCAGGGAGATTTAAAACCCATTCCCTGCCTCCCAGTTAGACTTTTAACTTAAGTTTAAAAATCAACTAAGTCTCATAAGACCCTCAAAATGTCATGGTACTTGCCCTGTGATCACAATTATCAAGAATTCTATTGCACTTCCATAGCTTCCTTTTCTTTCCTATGTACATTTTGGAAGAGCGCGGGGAAAAAGGCTCATTGGTAATACAATGTGTAATGTCTATGGGTAAGGAAAATGCTTCATCATCTCCCACCACCATATTGTCGAGCCCAAATTTGACATATGTGTAGCCATTTTATTTAGCTCTCTATTATACTCATTTCTTACTTTTTCTTTCTCTTTACTATGTAAGGGTTTTTTGGGGGGGGTCGCCAAATTGTTAAGGTGGGTGGGGGGAAAGGAGCTAATAGATAGTGAAGATTGTTTTGGCTAGGTGAGCTTTTTTCTCGTGGGAACAGAGGCTGCTCCTGGTGAGAACGGAAGCTGGAGTTTGAAGACACCGGGTAATGTGGATTGAGTGTTTATTGGAGAATGTGACTTTTGAGCGATGTTTCCAATTCACAATATTATGTGGTGTAGTTCTGGTTTGTGTCAGACCTGGAATTGCAACAGTCTTTGCTAATTTGATGTCTACCTAAATAAAATAAATTTGTTTTCAAAGATGGACTTTAGACCTTTCTTTTTGAATTGATTTCATCACTTGGAAACCTGACACATTTTGTTTCTTTACTGCTCTTTGACAAAAATCAATGTATATATGTCTCTTTATTTAAATTTAGATGCAACTTGTGATCTGCTGCCCCTTTATTTTGATTATATTTATAGGTTCTCTTTCAATGATTCAGAATCCTTCATGTTTCCTTATGCAGAAGATCAAAATGTCTTAATAAAACCATAACAATATAATAATCAAAGTGTATCCGGTCCTCAAGTTCCTTCTCATGAAAAAGCTAGTGAAGACTTCTCCAAAATGATTTTAAATCATAAGTTTTAAATCACAAGATATTCCATCGCAGGGAAATTTGGCAGTTTCAAAGTTATATGTCAGGAGGGAAGAAGCAGGAAGAAGAGGAGGTGCACGAGAAAACCAGATATTTCATAGCTCTCCCTTCCTCCTCTCCAGTGAAAACACGTGACTATGAAGATGAATAAGTTAATTGGAATTGTATTCATTGGCATAGGTTCTTTTTTTCCTATTCAAGTTTTCCAGAAAATCTAAATTTCTAGTTGGACATCTGTGTGATAGTGGGGTTGGGAAGTGGGGAACAAATGGTGCAATCTCTGGCAATCTAATGAGAGATAGTGAGACAGGAATAAAAGAAGTATCAGCCCTTCAAAACAGACTTGATCAGGAAACAGGCTCCACATGAAATAATGGAACTCTACATTATTGATACAGGCTACAATGACAGAATGGTAAAAGTCCCAGAAATCTTGAAAATCTTTACCAAAAAAATTAAAATGGAACCAGTTTAAGTGTCTCTTACATTCCCACCCCTTTTTTTCTGGGATTAATGTTTTCTAACCATCATATTTCTTCTCCAAGGTCATCTCTGTGATTTTCTACATTGTCGCACATGGCTGAAGAAGGGAAAGCAAGTTTAAATTAAACTTGGGTGAGGGCTGTGGTGAAGAACATATCTACACAATGGTGGCTAATATGCCAACTGTAATCTTTCTGAGCTAGCCTGACCTAGTGACAATTATCCATATCTTGGTTACAATTCATTTTAACTATTGTAGTATGCTTTATGTTTGTTTACACTCCAAAAGTGTCCAGAAATTGCAACTGTGTAAAATCAATGATCAACCTACTAACTAGTAAGTGGCAGGCTGGTGCATATGTGTTGTGGAGCTGGCAGCAGAGTCAGACAGTGAGGAGGTTGGGGAGGAACATGGGCCAGTCCTGGAGTCTAGGGAAGGCTTTGATGAGGGCTCTGCATCAGAAGCAGGGAGGGGTCTAGGACCATCTGGGAGTTATGTGCTGCTTCTGGAGCTTCCAGAGTCGGACATCAGTGAGGCAGAGGAACAGGGGAGCCTGTTCCCAGTGTGTGCATGCGCAGAGCTGCCAGAAAGCAAGAACAGTTAAGACAAAAGTGGCAAATCAGGTGTAAGGCTCGGAGATGGTTGGCTCCTCTCATAACACATAAAGAAGGAGCAAAGTCACACAAGCCTTTATGATACTTTTTAATCATATTGAATTGGTCATATTTTGCATGTTTTTATTTATATTAGCCACCATGAGTGTTTATGGAAGAAGAAAGACATGATATAAATGGAATAAGAAATGAATAAGATAATGGACACTGCTTGTGCTGTTATTCCTAACACGCTACTGAAAACTGCAATTGGGGAAGCAAGATTTTAAAAACTATTGACTTTTGCAGGAACGACTGTGTTGGATTCCAGTTCAAACATCACTCCATCTGTTGGTAAAACTTGTTCTGTTTCCATAACTTGATTCTATTGTCAGGGTTCCAAGTAACACCCCCAACGAAAGAAGAAACCAAGGCTTGATTTCCCTCCAAGTTCCATTTTATTAGCGATGTCATATTGACACATCTGGGAATACCCAAATCTGAAAGTCTCCAAGTTTTTTCCACCCAAATGTAAGTCCAAATCCCTGCCCAGAACCCACATGTCCATTACAGGATCCAATCAGGCACCATCCAAACTGGAGATGCCTCCCAGTCACCTCATTGCAGCTGCATGGCAAGATGGCCTTGACTCTCTAAGAAAAGAATGTTATTTTGTCTATATATCACCCACACTCTGTATAATCCCCCCTCCCATTTTTCCACAATAGAAAATGTGGCAGGCCTGAAGTCACAAAAGTAAAAGATGACTTCCAGGTCTGACAGCTGTTACTGGACTTTATTTCTAAACTACTGATTGCTTAATTATCTGCCATCAAATTGATATCAGCTCTTAGGGATCGCCTAGATCCAGGATGGCGAATCTGTGGCATGCATGCCACAGGTGGAATGCAGAGCCATATCTGAGGGCACCTGAGGCATTGCCTTATGTCAGCTCCAGCACCCATGTGCATACTGGCCAGGTAATTTTCAGCCTTCCAGAGTGTGGGGTAGGCTGTTTTCACTCTCCCCAGGCTTCGGGGAAGTCTCCGGAGCCTGTGGATGGCGAAAAATGGCCCAATGGAAGACCAGAGGCTTCAGTGAAGTCTGTGTGCACGCACGGGGGGAGCATGGGAGGGGGTTGTGTGTGAATGCGCTTGGGAAAAGGGCATTGTATTATGGGTGTGGGCATGCACGCACATGTTATCATGCATGCATGCATCCTTTTGGCATCCAAAGAGAAAAACGTTTGTCATCACTGATCTAGATGGATCGCCTACAGAATGATCTGGTTCTCATCTGGCCCTTCAGGTTTTCCAACAGTGTACTCATTGCTGCAGTAACTGAGTCCATCCATCTTATTGCTAGCTTCCTTTTCTTCTGTTTCCTTCTACTTTCCCATCTCTGTGAATTTCTCAAGGGAGTTATGTCTTTGCATAATGTGTCCAACATATGATAATTTGAGCCTGGTCTTTTGCTTTTATTCATGTTTATTTGTGATTCTCACCTACAATTATCCTGCAGGAGGAAGTGAGTAATAGCTACTGGTAGGTTTGCTTGTGAACTTGAAACTAGGGATATAACACTTGTTGTCAGTTTTACAGGATTCTAGCATATGTACAGTAAAAGGCATTGAACTGCCCCTAAAGCTAACTCTAGAAGGGCATTCTGGAAATGTATTCCAATACATCCAGGAAGGGCCACAGTAATTCAATTGATAAATCAAAATCTTCTCACGTCTATCACGCACACTTGCAGTACCACTAGCAAACTTGGAACCAGAGAGCGATTACAGGGAAGTTCTGGTTGTTTGAGCTAGTATCTTTATGGGGAAAAATGGGGGCTGCAATATGCATTGACAATGTCCAGTAGATAGTGATAGTTGGCATGGGGAAGATTTCAATATGCACCAGCCACATCGTCTCTCTGATTAAATTATTTTCAGGACATCAGATAAATAAAATGAATTGCAAATTTGTTCCTGGATCTTTAGCAAGGTCATTGGGATTACATTCGCTTTAAATCAGCTGCTGTAAAAAAATCGCGCAGACTGATTATAAATTGCGGCACAATTCAGTAGCACAAATGATCGATTGGAATTTGTGCAAAAATTATAATATTAAAACAGCAACAAACTGGTGGGAACATCAGCCTGAAACAGTCACTGAAAATCAGATGGTCAAGATCTTGTGGGATTTTCACATACAAATGGACAAAATACTGGCGCATAATACACCAGACATCACACTGGTTGAGAAAAATAAGATTACAATCATAGACATCGCAATACCGGGTGATAGCAGGGCCGATGAGAAGGAATATGAAAAAAATCACATACCAGGACTTTAAAATCGAAATTCAACGATTATGGCACAAACCAGCAGTGATCATTCCAGTGGTAATTGGTACACTGGGTGCTATTTCAAAAGCACTGGATTTAAAACAGTTCAAAATTGACAAAATCACCATCAGTCAAATGCAAAAAGCCGCACTGCTTGGATCTGCATGCATATTACGAAAATACATTACGACATCCTAGGCCCCTGGGTGGGGCCTGACTAGTAATCAATGCCAAATCCGGAGAAACAACTGGCCGCTGTGATACAATTCTGTTGTTACGATAATAATAATAATAAAAGTTTCATACCTTGAGCATATACAGCTACTGCTAAAATCAGTTTAACTTTTTTTCAGTTTCCCATGCAAATATGAAACATTGGAGCTGTTTTAAGAGTTAACGAATCTTAACAAGTCAGCTATTTACAAATAATTTTCCAGCTCACGTGGAAGCACTTCTGAATCATTTTTCCAAGTGTGCAAAGCATAACATTTACAACATCCACAGCATGAAAACCTAAACTTCAATTATTTGAAACAGACAATGGTTTAATAGTATTATTTAATCCAAATGAAAATATGACCTACTGCACACTTTTCAAAGAAATGTGACTAATAAATCTACAATTATCTTAGTAGTGTTTCTCTGTAGGATTGGGTCTCAGAGCTTTATACTTCAATTATCAACCCTACCAGAACAGGTTTATAATAGGCAGTTTACCAGAATTCTCAATGTATATTTTTGCTCTATACTTGTCTCAAAGCTCTGATGCTGGTTCTTGGCAACTGATTTTTTTTTTTGCTTGAAAAATCTAATCACAAAGATGTTTACATGAAGAATCAAGCAAAACATATCTCACCAATTTGCTGCAACTGAAACTACAAGACTTTCTCTATTTCATTTGCTCTCCAATAAAAGGAACATTTAGTTTTTCAATATGAAACATTAATGTTTCCCTGAAAGATACTAATTTGTATTTCTCTCTTTCAAATAAGATACTAATTTGGTTCTTTCCTTGTACACTATGAATAGACCCGAATATACGTGACACAATTTTGCTTAGCTATCTGCAGGAGCTCAGACACCATGTAACTGTCTTTGTATAATGAAACCTATATACAAAACCTAATTTTTCTTCTCAAGAAGCTCGGTGACAAAAGCAGTACTGCATATACTGCAAGACCCTAGGCTCTTATCCTGTTATTGGATTTGTAAAACCAAGTTTAAAGAGAAGAAATATATTTGTACTGTACCCAAATGAGAAACACAAACAAGAAAACAGCAAATAATCTGTTCTTCGCTTAAGAAGATCCAGAATTTTTTCTTCATGTTTTTTAAATAGTTCATAGGCCACCCAGCAAATCAATGGCCTGATATATAAATGGTGAAAGGGATATGATTTTTTTAAAAAGCAAGAAAATAAATAAACCTATGGAAATGGAACTAGCTATTTCCAAGGCATTTGTCACAATGACAAATCTTATTGAAAAAATGAAAGCAGACAATCTGGACGAAGCATAGTTGTTGTCCATGTTAGCACTGTATTCCCCTTTTAAGAAAAACATGTTTGACATATTAAGAATTCTCATTGCATACAACACGGACCAACACAATATTTTGTTCAAAGCAATGGTTCATTTGATTATTTAGTCAACAGGCATCCTTGGGCGAGATAAGTATGTGTCAATGGTGGAAATTGACGAAACAATCTTTGCAAGAGCAAGATGTTAAGTTCTGTCCCTTTTGTTAGGCACATTGATCAAATGGACATGGAAAAGAGGTGGAGCTTATGTTATTCATTCATTCATTTCATTCATTTATTATATTTATATGCCGCCCTTTTCCCCCGAAGGGGCCTCAGGGCGGCTAACAAATCGAATCAGGGAAGGGGGGGTACAGACAAAAAAATAAAAAATAAACGATACATAACAATACATAATTTAAAAACACACAACAGTCATACCATTCCAGACGGGGGCAACAGCTCTTTAGCCCCAGGCCTGTGGGAACAGCCAGGTTTTAACGGCTTTGCGGAAGGCCTGGAGGGTGGTGAGGGTTCGAATCTCCACGGGGAGTTCGTTCCAAAGGGTCGGAGCAGCCACAGAGAAGGCTCTCCTCCGGGTAGTCGCCAGTCGACACTGGCCGGCGGATGGAATTCGGAGGAGGCCTAATCTGTGGGATCTAATCGGTCTAGCGGAGGTGATTGGCAGCAGGCGGTCTCTCAAGTACCCAGGTCCAATACCATGAAGGGCTTTATAAGTGATTTCCTTTTATGTTTTGATGAAACTACTGGATTCTCTCACTATGCCACATTGTAAAACATGGCTCATAAACCATATTGGGCCATGCATTAAACTAAACCAAGACCAAGCAACCTCCTCATCCACATTGTGGTTTAGTGCAATTAAAGAGATAAGAAGTCAAAGGATCCAGGTGATTTGTGGATTGCCTACTCATAAGTTTTTTAAAATAATAGCAATAACACTTATATACCACTTCATAGTACTTTGACAGCCCTCTCTAAGCGGTTTATCAAGTCATCATATTCCCCCAACAATCTGGGTCCTCAGTTTACCTACCTCAGAAGGATGGAAAGTTGAGTCAATCTTGAGCCTAGTGAGATTTGAACTCCCAAATTGCAGGCAACTGGAAGGCAGCAAAGGTAGCTTGCAGTACTGCACTCTAACCACTGTGCCACCGTGCTCAGTGTTGCTTTTATATATGACCCTGCCTCTCACTCACAGTGCCTCTCATTGACCCTGTCTCTCACTCTCATTTATTTCTTTCCTTTGTTTCAAATCTTCTCCCAACTCATTATGTCACCACAACTATTCTAGAACTAATTTAAACTTTCCCTTCCAGCAATTTTAGTTCCGCCTAACCACTTTAATGCCTACAGCTGGTATCAGTACTTAACTGATCTCCTCTGCCCCCAAACTTAAGCAGTTAGCTAGTTATTAGTTATTATCTAGTTATTATTTGGAATCTAGTTATTATTTGGAATGGAATTCCCCTAGGTACATTTTTTTAGTTAAGACTACCACAAAGACTTCATAGATATAGACTACATAGAACTCCTGATGAGTAACATCATGATTTGGGGGCATCTTTATTTTAAAAGCATTTCTGCATTACTTGCAAACCCATCCCTGATTTTACCTTTAAGTTATTACTTTTGGCAGGTTTAGAGGTTTGATGCCACCTGAAGTACATCCCTTCAAATTGCTAAGGAGAATTTCAAGTTATTCACTTGCCTAACTGCTTCAGGCATTTGGAAATTGCTTTATGTACAGAGATATCCTGCAATGTAACACATTTAATAATCTATCAACCACTCAAAGATTCTGGCTGAGTTTTTTCCCCCAAATTTCTTTTTTTGTAAAATTCTCTGTGTTCTGTCTTGTTGACTCAAACGATGGTTCAAAGTATCTTTCAAAAACTCAGCAACTCAACAATTTTATCATATGCAGTACAAAAGTCATTTGAGTCCATATTATTCCATATTATCATCACACACTAATATAGGTAGTCCGTGACCTATGACCAGGAGTGAAATGCTACCGGTTCGGACCAGTTCACCTGAACTAGTAGTAAAAATGCTACCTGTTTGCCCAAACCAGTAGTAAAAAAATGCATAGGTGGTATTTGCCGGCTCTCTGAACTACTCAAAATTACCACTACCAGTTCGCCAGAACCAGTCAGAACTGGCTGAATACCACCTCTGATCCATAGGTAAACAGAAAAATGCTAGATGGACAGAAACGTTTCAAAAAAAAGGCAGAGAAACAAAAATTGGTGAATAAAACATGAATAGTGAAGAGAATTAAAGAATATAAGGAAGACAATTGCCTTGGCTTTATTAACCACAACAAAGCCAGTGGTGGTGTAAATCATGCCAAATTGTGCAATATATTAAAGAAATGGGTGCATGGATGGATAAGCTGAACATCTGATTACTTTTATTAAGCCTGTTTACAATGAATCAAATGCTACTGCAAAACTACAATCGGAAAACAAACCCTGCTATCTTGAAAAAGGTAGGTTTGCAACAGGGAAAGGAGGGAGATAGATATTCCTGTATCTGCTTCACTTTTACAATGAATATATTATTTTAAGAAAGGAAATCCTGGAAGAGAAGACAGCTAAAATCAAATCAGGAAGTTTGAAAACCCAGCATGAGATATGTAGATGACACATCCTTGTTAGCTGAAAGTGAAGAAGAGAAGAGCTTATTATAAAAAATAAAAACGGGCATGAAAAATCTGGGTTATGTTAAATTTTAAATAAACAAAGATAATGTCAAGCATTTTAGTGAACTTACTAGTGAGGGAGAAGAAATGAAAGTGAACGTTTTGCTTTTTTGGGCTAAAGAAAGTATGCTAGAGAACTAAAGAGATTTATTCAAGAGAAAAATGACAAAGTTAGTAAAAATCAAAGAGCCTAAGGATGCTTTTATGACAAAATGATCAGATGACCTAAAAATGGTTGTGAAAATGGGACATTGAGAAAGAAGGTGGTTTCCTTTGAATTAATAGTCTAAAAAAGGTTAGTAAAAGAATCATGGAGTGTAAGAGGAATCAATCAATTGGCTCAAATAAAGAATACTTTACCCCCTTGAGGTGAAGATTAACAAGAAGAAATCCGCATTCCTTAGACAGGTTATGCGAGTGAATGTATTATTAATGTATTTATTTATTAGTGCTTATATGCCAGTTAAGCAGGATACTGAGTGATGAACTAGAAAAAGCTATTATGATTATTTATTTATTTATAGAATTTTTTAACAATACAGTGGGTGGTGTACAATATAATAAAAAGTTGAAAAGTGCTAAAAATAACCCAATTAAAATTAGAAAATCAAATAAAAAAGTTAAAAGTTAAAAACCAAGATTATGGGCAGCCTTTTCTACCCCATCAGCCACTCCCAATATAGTGGTCCCCTGTTGGGACCCCAAGCCAAGCAGCAAAGTGAAGATTTTAGGCTCTTCTGGAAGGCCAGGGATGTGTTGGCAGACTTCACCTTTGACAAGAGAATATCTTAGAGGGCAGAGACCATGCCAGCTGGTATTCTTTGGCTGATGGGATCCAAAGTTGATCTCTTCCACTGGAATAAGTGGGCCAGATTAATCCCACCAGGGTGAGATGGTTAGTAAGGCCAGGAGAGATAGAACAGGAAGGCAGCAGTTAAGATGGGAATGAATTGGATCAAAGAGATCACAGGAATGTCCTTGAAGGAGTTAAAATTACCACCGAAGAAAAGTTAAGATGGTGGGCATTTGTTCATACAGTTGCCAGAGGTCAGGTCTGACTCTGTAGCACCTAACTAACTTAATGTTCCATAGAACCATTTAAAAATGGCAATCCCGCTTGCTTGACTAACCCCACTTGCTTCCTAAAATATCACCAATATATTTTGATTTGGTATTCACTAAACTGCCACATTGATCTTTCTGCTGAAGCTGAAGATTAGTCTGCAATCTTCCAAAGTTTTACTAAACTGCTCTTACATGAGACATATGTTCCCTCTTTTGACTCTTTCCTCTGAGGCTTAATGTTCTGTTAAATTTACCGCACTTCAGTGCTTATTATCTTTGTGCCAACATGCTTAAAATTGACCTGTGCTATTTTCCAGTAAAAATCGCTAGCATGTATCGCAGATACCTGTAGAGTTTTAGAGGTACAAGTTTCAGCCGAAAGAAAATATGCTAGAATTCAGTCATTTTGCATATGCAAAATACCCATAGAAGTATGGGAATAAAACAGACACTGAGGGCTTGCATTCAATATATTTTTCTTCTTGATTATGGTAATTAGTATTAATTACTGCATGGATATCAATGTAGTTAGAAGCCCTTCTCTAAGCATTATGCAAGAGGCTATTTACATATGAATTTCTTGACAAAATTAAGTACTTGTTTTCCTTTCTTCCATCTCCCTTCAGAAAAGCTTTCTGATGGTTTTATTTGAAAATCCACAATAGCAAACTTAGCACACTTCAAACACTTTCAAGCCTGTAGAATTCTTTATGCCACTAACCTCTCCAGGAAAAAAAACTAGATTAATTTGATAAATCAAAGCATTTGTGCCAATTATTACAAATAGCATATGTCAAATCATAGCTAACCCAAGTCAGAATCAGCATCGCCAAAAAGGCATTCAGAGTTGTTAACCTAATCTCACAAAGCTTCTCCTCCAGTAATATTGTATTGCTAACTAGGGCAAACAAAACCTTTGCTAGACCAATTCTCAAATACAGCTCATCTGTCTGGAATCTGCACTGTATATCGGACATTAATACAATTGAGCGCGTCCAGAGGTATTTTACAAGAAGAGTACTACACTCCTCTGCTCACAACAGAATACCTTACACCACCAGGCTTGAAATTTTGGGCTTGGACAACCTAGAACTACCTTGCCTATGGTTGCACTTAAAGTGTAGTACACAAAATTATCTGCTACAATGTCCTACCAGTCAATGACTACTTCAACTTCAACCGCAATAATACAAGAGCACACAACAAACACAAACTCAATGTAAACCGCTCCAAACTTGATTGCAGAAAATACAACTTCAGCAACAGAGTGGTCAATGCTTGGAATGCACTACCTGACTCTGTTAGATAAGTTCTGAAAAGCCTACACAGTAGCTTTTCTATAGCCAAACTATTTTGTGAAATGTGGTTATGCCCATATCTTTCCTTCAAAACAAACATTTTACGTTCTCTAAAATTCTCTATAGTAGTAACTGTAGTTGTGATCTCCAATTACATCCATGTAAAGTGAAATATGGTATTGCTTTACAGCAGATTCTTAGTCCCCCCCCCCCCCAAGGCTAATACTGGTTTTATAATTATTGTCAATTATTGGCTATTTTATAAAATTCATTTGAATATTTTTCTCTCTCTCACTTTTGAAAAGAAAAATCTGTCCACTTATCACAATATGAAAAGCTGATGCATCAGTGTCAGGAGTCCAAGACATGAATAATACCTTTTAAAAAACCTCTGCTGACTTTGTTATATCATCTACTGAACTTTGGAAAGTAAGGAAAATGATCACCATCAATTATAATAACATCCTTTGACAAGGCTCCAATTATTATTTTTCTCCTTTTTTTAAAAAAGCGTAAGTTTTGTTCCATGATGCCAAAAGAAATGGCAGGCATTAATTGACTTATCACCAGGCAGTGATAAATGGTACTGAATGTAAAGTAGTTATTCATCTTTAGCTGAATAAACTGTTTTGTTGCTACAATGTCTCCAGTGTTACGGAAAGAATAACAATAGGATATTCAAAGAGAGTTTTATAAATATTTGCAATAGGATGTGTTATAAAGAAATATATCACGATGCCGCATTTACATACAAGAAATGCCAATCTAAAGTTCTAAACTATATATATATATATATATATATATATATATATATATATATATATATATATATATATATATATGTTTTCTGAGGTTTTCGCGGGTGTTAGTATGTAGGTCTCTAGTTGTTCGGGTTTTCTCCCGCGTAGAATTGGAGATGTCTTGGCGACGTTTTGACGAAGTCTCATTCGTCATCTTCAGGCTGCTTCAGACTACTTCAGGTTTGGTGTTTCCAGGAGTAGATCTACCAAACCTGAAGTAGTCTGAAGCAGCCTGAAGATGACGAATGAGACTTCGTCAAAACGTCGCCAAGACATCTCCAATTCTACGCGGGAGAAAACCCGAACAACTAGAGACCTACATATATATATATATATATATATATATATATATATATATATATATATATATATATATGTTATATTTATGCTGATAAATAAATAAAGGGAGACTAGTATAGATCTATTTCAAGCTATTTAGCTCTCATCAGCTAGCCATACCCTATGTTGGGAATCGAACCTGTGCTCTATTGCCTCTCAGGCAGATGTGTTAACCATTGAGCTACAAGGCTCGACTCCTTATCAGCCAGCCAGGGTGAGAGGTATATATTTAAGGGTATGGCTAGCTGATGAGAGCTAAATAGCTTGAAATAGATCTATACTAGTCTCCCTTTATTTATTTATCAGCATAAATATAACAAATGTAACAAAAAGGCAACAGTAAAAAATATTGGGTTTCTATCTGGATGGTCTCTTGTGACGAGCCGAAGATAGAGAGTGGAAGTGTGACCTTCCTCCCATATTTGGGCATACCAGGGGTTGTGACTATATATATATATATATATGTTTTATAATATGAAAGAGAAATATGAAAAGTGAAATATAAAGTATAAAAAGTGAAAAAGTAGGGTTGAGTCTTAACATCAGGTAAAGAAAGATAATGACAACAGCTGTTGATGGATATGAGATGTTTATAATCAACAAAGAAATTGAATTAGTTTGAGAATTTATCTCCCTTGGATCAAAAATTGTTCATGATGGTAGTTTTACTCCTAAAATTAAACAAAGAATAACCTTACAATGTTTAACATGAGTAAGATATGGAAAAAACATAGATATTGAAATAAATACAAAAAACGGACTAGATTAGGCAGGGCTGTCAAACTCCCAGACCGTGGGCTGGATGCGTCATGCTTTGGCCACACCCATGCCCGGTTTAGTGAAGGGGGAAAAAAATCTCCTGCTACATCATGTGACCCTGCCGTAATGATGTGAGTTTGACATCCCTGAGTTAGAGCAATAGTCTTTCCTAAAATGATGTATGGGTGTGAGAATTGGATACTAACAATAGTTGATCGAAGAAGAATTGATGCTTTTGAACTGCAATGCTGGTGTAAATTATTGCAGCCAGAACAACTAATAGAATTGTGCTGAATTGTATAAAATCGGAAACATCACTAGAAACCAAAATCACAAGATTACATCTGACTTACTTTGGTCATGTAATGCATGCAAATTCATTCGGGAAGTCAATGACCCTAGGAATGGTTAGTGGAACAAGAAGGAGGGGCAAGCAAAGAATACACTGGCTTGATAACATCAAAACTGATACAAAGATGTACATTCAACAACTGGACGAGGCTGTGCTTGACGGGGTAGCATGGAGAGCACTTGCCTATCAAGTTGCCAAAAATCAGACACAACTGAATGGTTTAAATAACATCAAAAGAACAAACTCTTGGCCTTTTCCTCAGCCTGAGAGAGTGTGCAGTTCTAATGATTTTTCTTTTCAGTTATGGATACAGTATGAACTGTAGTTTCCAATGTAGATTAAGAGTCCCCCCCCAAAAAAAAAACAACTCCGGGGTTTCTCGCCCGTTCCAACTGGTTCGGTTGGAACAGGGCCGGCGGTGTCCTCGTGCATGCGCACAGTGCACGCATGCATACTAGCGTCTGTGCGATGCTCCAGCTGCTCCTGGAGGATCGCGCAGGCGCTGTATGCATCCTGCGCATGCGTGGAAGCACAGAACTCGTCAAAACCGGGTAAGGAGCACGAGCGGGCGGGTGGGCCCTTCGCCGTTCCCGGAAGTTACTTACTTCCGGGTTCGCCGACCAACCGGTTCGCGGGGACCGCCGCGAACCGGTTGAAACCCACCCCTGCTCCAAACCCAAACCCCTCAGCATGTCCTCAGAAATATCTGTAAATTATCTCTCAGCAGGAACTGCATTCTGCCACCCAAGCCTATTCCAGACTTTTAAGATCAGTAGGCACGGCCATTTCCTTGCTCCAGCAGCAATCAAAGGTATATTTGGAAGGAAATCAGAGAGGGATTTCTTGGTCTCAGCTGTTCTAGCAACAAACAAACATATTTTTATTTAGATATCCATTTGGTACTTTCCTAGTTTGGTATGGGCTATACTTTTTAATCAATACATTTCAAGAATGTTTTACACTTTCAACTATGACACACTATGCATTCTACTGAATTATAAAACATGTCTAACCATTGTCAAGTAGATTAACAATTATCAAGCAATTCCTTTGATTTTGCACCAATATCTGATATGCAAAACCATTTTTGTAAAGATTTTGAAAATACACTCAGTTTAATTGTCAAGACTTGGTTGTATTTATACACGGCATTAAATTATGGCTATTTCTTTGGCATAATGCATTATGGAAACCCAGCAAACTGGGTTTTTAAAACTTTTTTTTTAAGCTTAGCATGTGGTGAAAATTCAGCCGTGTGGTTTATTCAATAAATTGTGGTTAAATAAATAATGGTTAGCCATGAGATAAGTTTCAGTATGCGCTCTTGTTATGATCTTCTGCTTCATGTTTTTAAAATTCTTCTTCCTGTTGATCCAAATTACACATTTACTTTTCCCTTGGCAATTTGTTTTATGGTATGTTCCTCAGATTTATTCTATCTTATGCCCCAACTCTTTTTTTTAAAGACATGCGGTTTTATTTCTCATGACTTCTGTGTAACATTTGAAACTCGAGACAGTGCTGCTCTCCTGTGTTCAAGCTTTGATTTCAGAATTCATTAAATGACCTAATCTGGACAAGCTACAGCTACATCCAAAATGGAAAATTTCATTTTGAGTACAAATCCGATTCCTTTCTCTGCAGCTTGAGCAAGAAATGCTCCTACTTCATTTCATTTCATTTGTGAAGTAACGCTGGAAAATCTATAGGGAAACCTATCAAATGCATGAGCCCTTCAAGATTTCTTTTAATAGGTTCCTGGACTTGCTGAAAGCTGCCTAAAATTGCAAGAGCCCTACCTTTCGCAATCTGCTTCAGTGATTTTTCAAATGCCGACTCTCACAAAATATTTCTAAAACAGCTTGTTTATTAAAGAACACCTAGAATCTGTGGTATACTAAATGCACAGATTCAGTTTATGTTCTGTATTCTGCAGAATTGATACATACCCCATAGCTGATGAGGAGGTACGGTAATGCCTAATATAGGCCTATAAGTAATGCGCTCTACATGGGGCAGCCCTTGAAGAATGTTCGGAGACTTCAGCTGGTCCAGAATGCAGCCGCGCGAGCGATTGTGGGTGCGCCACGGTACACCCACATTACATCTATCCTCCGCGAGCTGCACTGGTTACCTATTGGTCTCCGGATACGCTTCAAGGTGCTAGTTATTACTTATAAAGCCCTACATGGTATTGGACCTGGGTACTTGAGAGACCGCCTCCTGCCAATTACCTCCCATAGACCCATTAGATTCCACAGATTAGGCCTCCTCCGAATTCCATCTGCTGGCCAATGCCGGCTGTCGACCACTCGGAGGAGGGCCTTCTCTGTGGCTGCTCCGGCCCTTTGGAACGAGCTTCCCGTGGAGATTCGGACCCTCGCCACCCTTCAGGACTTTCGGACAGCCGTTAAGGCCTGGCTGTCCCAGCAAGCCTGGGGTTGAGTCCCCCCCCCCGCTACTTGAATTTGCTGTGCTTGCTGTGTTTTTTAAATTGTTGTATCACTGTCCTGTTTGTCTTACTTTCTGTATTTGTTTTCCCCTTCCCCTGGTTTTTGTTCAGCCGCCCTGAGTCCCTTCGGGGAATAGGGCGG
Organism: Thamnophis elegans; assembly: GCF_009769535.1. Taxonomy (NCBI): domain Eukaryota; kingdom Metazoa; phylum Chordata; class Lepidosauria; order Squamata; family Natricidae; genus Thamnophis; species Thamnophis elegans. Next base: position 30,966,779 of record NC_045542.1, read on the forward strand.
CTTACAAATCGAATAAATACCAAATGTACTGTAAGTATTTTACTTTATTTGAAAGGACATATTAGTAGTGGAAGAAAAAGGGGTCTTAAAAGCTTCCCTGCCAAACCACCATTACTTAATTTTTTACTGAACAACTTTTCATAAGTTTCCAGGAAATATTCCGGTTAGTGGATCTCACTTTGAAAACAACTGCTATATTGCGGCAAAGCTACTATTCAATCTCTGTATTATTGTTTCAGATAGTTCAAAACAGATCATCCCCACCAGTAATGCAAATTTGTTCTCCTAAATATAAACAAATTTTATGCAAAATAAATTACGCGGATTAAGCAAATAAACTCAGGTACGCTTGGTGTAGTCCAGCTGCAGAATGTTGGTTTTCAAATTGCAGACTTAAGTGCTGGATTGCTGGATTGCAAACCATTTCTGAAAGCAATGATATAAACATGCCCCCTCTCATAGTTTAACTTCTCCCCCAAGAATTTTCAATGCATTGACATACCTCCCCAGAAAAAGCTTGTCCATTCAACAGATGTTCTGATCCCTGGCTGTCTTCACTGCCAAAATGTAACCTTATTTCTTCTAGTCGGTGACTGTATGTCATGGGCCCTCCAGAGATATTCACCAGATGTTCTTTATCCAGGCGTAGAGAAACATGCCTCCCAGTATTATACATTGTTCCACTGACCTAAACAAAACAGAATATAAAAGAATGATATATAAAACATTTTTCAAAAAAAAGTTGGGAAGAAATTAACAATCTTTTAAATCAGTATTTCTCAACCGTGGCAACTTAAAGGTGTGTGAACTTCAACTCCCAGAATAATTCTACATTTCTTAAAGTTGTCAAGTCCACATGTCTTAAAGTGGTCAAGATTGGGAAACATTGTTTTAAGGGCTTCTTCTTTTCTGCTTGGAACATACACCAAATTATTTTAATCTACACATATTTCATATAAAATCTGCAAGATACATGTGCATATTAGCTGAGGGTGTATGGGAAACACGATAAATATTATGTGTTTGCCTCTAAATAAGTAAGAATGTGAAAGCATTCCTTCGCTCAGAATGAAATCATTGCTTCATTAACAAATTTTGGGCCGCAGAAAGGTGAGTATTTGCATGAAAATATAAATTATTTACAATATACTTAAACAGTGAAAAAAAACCTAATTCATTCTTGCTGAAAATATCATTGTGTGTGATGTGTGTGTGCGTTGCATTTGTGCTGATAAATAAATAAAGGGAGACTAGTATAAATCTATTTCAAGCTATTTAGCTCTCATCAGCTAGCCATACCTAAAGAACTAAAAAGCTTGAAATAGATCTATACTAGTCTCCCTTTATATATTTATCAGCACAAATGCAACACAAATGTAACAAAGGCAACAGTAAAAACAATGGCTTTCTGTCTGGATGGTCTCTTGAGATGAGCCGATAGACAGAGAAAGGAAGCAGTATGCTTCCTCCCATATTTGGGCATACCAGGGGTTGTGACACAATACATACTTACTTGGAAGACACAAGGATCCCCAAAAATAGGAAATGACACTATTTTTTGGGCCCTTAGCAACTTTGGATGAAAAATGTTATGCCAACTATGACTGTTTCAACATAACTAATTGAATTCCTTTGTCCAAGATGTATTGACCCTATAGCATTAACATAAGACATGACCCTAATACTGAATGATCGCTCCTATAATGAAGGACAATAGGGTTAGGTCTGTATACATGACCTGTGAATGATCACACTCTCTGGATTTTATAGCAGGGTCATAGAACATCTGAGTAAGTTGCAGTATAAAAGTCAAGTATGCTCATCCAAGTCATACTAGCAAAACAAAAGATGAGTAGTAAGTAAAAGACTTTCTACTGTTTATTAGTTTCATTTCAAAAGAAGATGATGCTGATGGAGGAGAGTCAAAGCAACAAAGTAATGTATGTATGTATGTATGTATGTATGTATGTATGTATGTATGTATGTATGTATATATGTTGCGCACACTGAAACTGGCAGTAATGCTGGCAGAAATCCAATCCTGAGGATAAGGCTCACTTTATGAAAGAGCAAAAAACAAACACATTCTGTACCATTTCAGCAGGATGTTGGCCTTTAGGGAGCAACCATTATAGGTAGCTGGTTGTTGTTGTTATGGTTTGATTTTAATAATTGCATTTCAGAGTTCTTGTTCACCTTATAGAGCAGTGATGGCTAACCTTTTCAGAGCGAGTGCCCAAAGGACTCCCGAACCCCCAAAATGCAATGCGTGCACGGCCCACATGCATGCGCCCTGCCCACTGTGTATGCAAACCCCCACATGTGCCCCACCCCATGTGCATGCACGCGCAGCCCACACATGCACCCCCACATGTGCATGTGCCCTCTGCACATGCACGCACCCGCATGCACCCTGCCCCCTGTGCATGCATGGCAGAGACTCGATAACCAGCTGGCCGGCAGGAGGCGCATGCACATGTGTGTCATCTGTAGCATGCGTGCCATAGGTTTGTCATCACAGTTATAGAGTCTGTCAGAATTGGAATATTCTATAGGTGTTGTTAATAAACAATAAAGTGCTTTTAAAATGGAAACTAGGTGGCTTTCAGGTTATTCTGTAAAGATGAACCCCAGACATCTGCCTTCAAATCTCACCAGGATGGCGTTGCCTTGAGTTTAAGTCAAATATCTACCATTCTTGAAAACTGCCTCATAAAGCTACTCACTTCTGTGACTTGAGGCGTAGAAATAGATAATGGCCACGCATGCACGCACACATGCACTCTCTCTCTAACACACATTGTTCACATAGTAAAAAGCTTGTTACTAAATTACTCTGAATCACATTTTCAGCACTTCTTGGGAGCAAAAAAACTTAGGCTGAATAGTTACAGAACATTAGATTACAATAATTTATATTAATCAGAGGAAAGTCTACCAACAGTATGCTTTGCTAGGCTTTAATTTGCAAGGAACGCCTTGCCAATTACACACTATACTTTATAGTTCACTGGCATCATAATAATTAGCACTGCTGCAGTGTAATTTGATCTGTAGTAAGTAATTCCTGTCCTTAAAGGTCTTATTTTGTTGCTTATTTCCTTGTAAAAAATGTTATATTATAGAGATTTTTTGTAAGAGAAGTTAGGAACAGCCATAAAGAGTTTTGCCTCATTAATCTGACAGGTGAGTTTATGGCCTCTTTTTTATTTCAAATCAGAATGAATTCAGTTTCTATTTGTCACATAAAGTCACATTTATTAATAACCGAAGGAAAAAAATACCTTCACAACGAGCAGAACAATTTTTTATTTGCCCTCTGATTTACTGTCTTGATATTAATGCATACAGTAAATATCTAAAGATTAACTTTAAACATTATTTGAAGTTTGCCTTACTCTGTTGATAGCATTATTCAGGCTCTTAAAAAAGGGAGTGTGTGTTTGTGTGTGTGTGTGTTTCAATGTGTGTACACACACTTGCCTGCACATCTGGACAAAAGAGAAGGAAAGCAGCTAAGACTGGTTTAATCCAGTGAAAAGATAACTTTTTATGAACTTTTACACTTCTGTTTTGTTCCAATATTAAAAACCACACACCTCAGCATTATAATGAGGGAAACATGTTACATGCTAAATATATTATGGGACAATGATGGATAACTTTTTGGTGCTGAGTGCCCAAAGTGAACACGTGCGAACCTCCAAAATGCAATGCAAGTGCTGCTTACGCATGCGCTCCGCTCTCGGCACATACACTCCTTGCCCATTTTTGCGTTCCAGGTTGGTGCAGGCCCAAAATGGGGTATGGGGGGGGGCTTGCATGACACCCCTGTGCCCTGTTTTGGCTTCCAGGTTGGTGTAGGAAGCCTTCCAGGCCCCAAACAGGGTGCGAGAGGGGCATGCACGTGCGTCTCTTGCCCATTTTTGGCTTCCAGATTGGGCTAGGCCCAAAATGGGGTATAGGGGGTCCTTGCTTGGCACGTCTGTGTCCTGTTTTGGCTTCCAGGTTGGTGCAGGAGGCCTTCCAGACCCAAAATGGGGTGCAAGAGTGGCATGAGCACACGTGAAGCCCCAAAATGCATTGCGAGTGCCCCCTGCACATGCGCCTCCAAAACACCAGCTGGCCAGCAGGAGATATGCACGTATGTGTGGTAGAGCTGGGCTGAGGCAATGGCTGGTGTGTCCGCAGAGAGGACACAAAGCTTATGCACAAGTGCTAAAATTGTGAGTCTGCAGTGCTCAGTGAACATTTTTTTTGTATACTGTTTTCTTGTTTTAACTAAGTATAGAAGTTATGCAGAAACAATTCTCAACTGTCCCTTTTCGTAAACAGATCAATGAGATACATTTTGCTCCTGCTCAGAAATAAAGAGCTTTTAAACACCTTCCCTGACTCAGTATGTCTTTTGGCGATCGCACACCAGATTGAATGGATCAACCAGGCTTTCTGGCCAACAGTGTATACAGGAATGAACAGCCAAGTGCTCCCTATTGTATGTGTTACTGCTTTCAAAAAGAAAGAAGGAATAAAAGAACTGGTTGGAAAGTCATTTTGCTGATTTGCTTTTTTGAAATTACACAAGTCCCTGAATATTCTGTTTGACACTGAGTATATTTGCAATATAATGAAAATCCATTTCCGGACTCTGCTGGATGCAAATCTGAAATTAGAGGAACCCTGTTTTCTCTCTTGAAGGTAAAATAGTCTGACTGATTTCTAACATAAATCTAATAATTCTCTACGGAGAACAAAGGGGGAGCGAGCCAAGGAATACCTACACTTTGGGGAATTTAACAAGTAAAATTCTAAAGAACCTACGCAGAATCTCCTCTGGGAGTCCTTTGCCATTTCAACAGCAGCTGATTCCACGTGCCTACTTTGTCTGCCCCCAGGAGCTGAAATCGATGCCTCACTATTGCTTCAATCTTCCTCGGCATGGGGTGTCTGGAAGACATGTCAATAAACTGTACTCAAAATTTCAGTTTTTCTGGCTCTGCTTTGGGCCCCCTGTACCTTGCAGTAACTTAAGCCTTACTGTTCCGGCTATGTATCCCAGCCACTTCCACCTGTCTTTGTTGAATTCAGTCATGCTCATAATGAAAACACTGCCGTGTAAATCTTGTAGGATAGTAGAGGATCTTCTCGGTCAGGACTCACAGAAACAATGCATTGTGCAGACTTATCACTCATGCCCAATACTGGTGGTTCCCCTTCTTTTGTCTGGTCTATCAATAGCAATAGCACTTAGACTTATATACTGCTTCACAGTGCTTTACAGCCCTCTCTAAGCGGTTTACAGAGTCAGCCTATTGCCCCCAACAATCTGGGTCCTCATTTACCCACCTGGGAAGGATGGAGGGCTGAGTCAACTTTGTTGTCTGGCTTTCAAACAAAATGTAACCAAGTATTTGAAGCTGAGTAATGCAAAGGTCTCAAGATTTAAAATAATAATAATAATAATAATAATAATAATAATAATAATAATTGTAATTATAATTATAATTATAATTATAATTATAATTATAATAATAATAATAATAATAATAATAATAATACACCAGACATCACACTGGTTGAGAAAAATAAGGTCACAATCATAGACATCGCAATACCAGGTGATAGCAGGGTCGCCGAGAAGGAACATGAAAAAATCGCAAGATACCAGGACTTAAAAATCGTAATTCAACGACTATGGCACAAACCAGCAGTGGTAATTCCAGTGGTAATTGGCACACTGGGTGCTATTCCAAAAGCACTGGAATTACATTTAAAACAGTTAAAAATTGACAAAATCACCATCAGTCAAATGCAAAAAGCCGCACTGCTTGGATCTGCACGCATATTACGAAAATATGTTACGACGTCCTAGGCCCCTGGGTGGGGCCCGACTAGTAACCAATGCCAAATCCGGCGAAACAACTGGCCGCTGTGATACAATTGTACAATAATAATAATCAGCCTGAAAAAGTCACCGAAAATCAGATGGTCAAGATCTTGTGGGATTTCCGTATACAAACCGACAAAATACTGGCGCATAATACACCAGACATCACACTGGTTGAGAAAAATAAGGTCACAATCATAGACATCGCAATACCAGGTGATAGCAGGGTCGCCGAGAAGGAACATGAAAAAATCGCAAGATACCAGGACTTAAAAATCGAAATTCAACGACTATGGCACAAACCAGCAGTGGTAATTCCAGTGGTAATTGGCACACTGGGTGCTATTCCAAAAGCACTGGAATTACATTTAAAACAGTTAAAAATTGACAAAATCACCATCAGTCAAATGCAAAAAGCCGCACTGCTTGGATCTGCACGCATATTACGAAAATATGTTACGACGTCCTAGGCCCCTGGGTGGGGCCCGACTAGTAACCAATGCCAAATCCGGCGAAACAACTGGCCGCTGTGATACAATTGTACAATAATAATAATCAGCCTGAAAAAGTCACCGAAAATCAGATGGTCAAGATCTTGTGGGATTTCCGTATACAAACCGACAAAATACTGGCGCATAATACACCAGACATCACACTGGTTGAGAAAAATAAGGTCACAATCATAGACATCGCAATACCAGGTGATAGCAGGGTCGCCGAGAAGGAACATGAAAAAATCGCAAGATACCAGGACTTAAAAATCGAAATTCAACGACTATGGCACAAACCAGCAGTGGTAATTCCAGTGGTAATTGGCACACTGGGTGCTATTCCAAAAGCACTGGAATTACATTTAAAACAGTTAAAAATTGACAAAATCACCATCAGTCAAATGCAAAAAGCCGCACTGCTTGGATCTGCACGCATATTACGAAAATACGTTACGACGTCCTAGGCCCCTGGGTGGGGCCCGACTAGTAACCAATGCCAAATCCGGCGAAACAACTGGCCGCTGTGATATAATTGTACAATAATAATAATAATAATAATAATAATAATAATAATAATAATAATATCTTTTCATTGAACATTTAAATTATAGCAGTCCTTTGCTCTCCCTCTCCCTCTTACCAGGAAAAGCCAAAAAATGAAGCCAGGGCAGAGAATATGATGAGATGAGGGGATTTCTGGCCAATAGAGGAGAAGGTGGAGGGGCTGGAAGGGCAGTTGCCAGATGCCAGACTGTCCAGTTAAAATGATAATTATGGGGGTGTGTTTATATGGGTGTGTAATAAATTTGACACTTGTACAGAAGATTCTTTGAGCTATGCTCCAACCGATTCAGCTAGATAGAGAAAGTTAAACTATAGTTATTCTGTCATTTAACTGGTTATGTCCGGCTATTGTAATGCATTTTAATGGAGCTGTGTTTTTAGATTACTGGAAATTAAGTCCCGGCAATTAAAGTGTTACCTTGTGTGTACTGATGGTGGAATTTCAAAAGAATTTGTCTATTTTGGAATAGGAAAGCAAGCCTCACAGAAACGTCTGATGCTTAGCATCTTTTTTCTGCTTATGATTTTAATCTTGGACCAATTTAAAGGTCTCTCACATACCAGACCTCAGCCTATCACTTACATTGGTTCAGCCTTGAGCTAAATAAGAACTGAAATCCAGAGAGTTCAAAAATAAGAGTGATACTTTATTATTTTTCCCCAGTAACTGCTCCTACATAATTCTTATTTTAATCTACAGTTTCTATCAGCACGGAACCAATTAATGTCATTCCAGTAGCTCACTTTTTTTTTTTAAAGGCACATTTTTCAGATATTTCCCCAGCATGTAATGTGGATCAGCGCACATACTAAATAGATAATAGCTACCTAAATTTATGTAGGCCGAGAAATTCCCCACGTTAAACTGTTCCAGAGATAGAAAAACCTTCAAGAATTAATTTGCATACCTGTCCAAAGCATTACAGTTCAATTTCAGGGTGACTATAGAAAAGCTCCAAAATGCCTTTAGAAAAGAACAGATTAATTTCTCATCAAAGTCAATAACCATGCTAGCTCATCTCTTGCATGGTTTTGCATAGTAAGTCAGCATTGATTGCAACAAATTCTAAGCATTAAGCTGAGATAATTTGTAATATATAATAATATGTCCTCTCCATTTATAAAGTTGAGGTTGGTATCCTATTTGGCCTTACAGGGAAGACAGATAAATTACCTACTGTAAATCCCTTTAGAAAACTCATTTTGAGGTAGGCAGGCAAGCTCAGAGATAGAACATCTCATAAACTATGATAGAATTGTGTGGATTAGGATGAATTGGGTCTGTTTTACCATCCGTGTGATTCAGGCAGGGTTCACAACTGTCATGTTTTTCTCTGGAAGTTCTATAATGAAAACCTATGTTTGCTAAAATGTTCGCTAAAAGATTTTGGAATTAAACCTCATTTTGAGATACATATTTGATAAATAAAAATTTCTGTTTCTGAATGGAGAATGATTAACAGTACTGTGTGTTTGGTGCTGTTCTCCACTAAAGTATATGAATTTTTGTATTGGAATGTATATAAGTCTGCTCCTGCTCTACTGTTTATCCTTAATACGTGTGCCTAGATGACAATTCCATTAAAAATCAAATATGTTGGCAGATCCTGGTAGATAAAATGCAAAGCTTATTCTTTCCAGAGATAGATAGATAGATAGATAGATAGATAGATAGATAGATAGATAGATAGATAATAACTTTATTGTCACTTTGAATGTACACTAATTGGCATACATTAAATGAAATTTCATTGCATACAGCTCTCAAAGGAGCACCACATAAACAATGCAAAATTAAATAAATAAATAAAAATTATGCATATATCCACCCATATTATAGGATACAGAGAGACAGAGGCTGTTTCTGGCAGCAGGGAAGTAGATCCTGAAAACAGTGCCTCTCCTTTCCTAATATGCCCTCCTGACCAGTGGTGGGATTCAAAAAATTTTACTACCGGTTCTGTGGCTGTGGCTTTGTGGGTGTGGCTTTGTGAGTGTGGCAGGGGAAGGTTACTGTAAATTCCCCTTTCCCTCCCCACCCCACTAACCTGCTTTCCAGCTCCTTTTTCCTGTTCAGGGCAACCAAAGAAGATCAGCTGGGAGGCTGCGGAGCCAGCCTATTTGCCGGTTCTCCAAACTACTCAAAATTTCTGCCACTGGTTCTCCAGAACCTGTCAGAACTGGCTAAATACCACCTCTGCTCCTTACGTAAACCTGGTTTCCTGTACCATGGGTACTATAATGTAATAGTACATCTCCCAGGAGACACTGCAGCTAAACAGCTAAATTTAGTTTAGCAGAGCAGAAGCGAACCAAAATTTAGGATTGTGACCATGTAAAGTAGCAAAGAGTTAAGTTTTACTTCCCCTGGGATTCAGGTTAAGAACCCTCTAAGAAAGAACTGAAAACATGCATTTTGTAAATATCAGTGAATTACATTCTTTTGCTTTTCCTTTGAAGGAAGACACTTCAAATCCTTGTCCTTTCCCTTTATTAGGCTTCCAGAATTAATTTTTAAGTGGATAAACAGATCTGAGCATAGCATTAAAATGTGGCACACCACCCCAGAATTAAATCAAAGAGCACAACCTAAACAAAGGTCCTCTCTTTTGGGTCAACTGTTAAGCACAACAATTTGGAATCTGGTTGACTTAGTCTAACTTTTCCAACATAAATGTTTAAATATACTTGTCTGCTTGTACTACAATTTCCTGAAACAAGGGTACCATCAATTATTAAACATATAAACAAACCTAGACAGAATAGTTATGCACAAGAATTAATATGTATTATTATGGGATATTATGATTGGTCAGCCAGATATTTAGATTGGATTTGTTATTTCTGTCCACCTACTGAGTCCTTCCCAAGGACCTTGGATGGACAGAAGTTGTGTCATGGTTTTGTTACAAAATGTAAGCTGTTTCAAGTAAAACTGTCTTTTGCAACTGACTGATGGTGATTTTTTCAATACTAATGGTGTTCAAGTAGTGCTCTTGATGTTTTGGCATTGCACCCCAAATGCCTATTATTATTATGCGGTTAATCTTTAGTGAGATTCATAGCCGTTGGGGCTGGTTGGTAGCTCAACAGCTCGAGTCTTAACCAAGGACCTAAAAACTGTTAAGGTAACGTCAAAGGATATAAGCTGTTCCAAGTAGGGTGGTTTTTTGTAGAATCAGAATGTTTACGTCTGATAAATTTAAATTTTCCAAGTAGCGAGGTAGCCCTTTAGGTATTGCTCCAAGGGCACCAATTACAATTGGGACAACACACGGTTTCTTTTTCCACAGTCGTTCAACTTCAATTTGCAAGTCTCGGTACTTTGTGATTTTTTTCTTGCTGTTTATCTTCAATTCATGCATCTCCAGGTACTGCAATGCCAATGAACCATACTTTTTTCTTTTCAGCTATTGTTATGTCAGGTGTGTTGTTGGCCAAGTGCCTGTCAGTCTGGATTCTGAAGTCCCACAAGATTTTGACTTTCTCATTCTCTAAAACCTTCTCAACCTGATGGTCCCAGTGGTTTTGGCTGTACTCAAATCCAAACTTTTGGCACAATTTCCAGTGAATGATCTTAGCAACGTGGTCATGGCGTTGTAGGTAGTCAGTTTGTGAAATTTTGCTGCACCCACTGATCAAGTGGTCAACTGTCTTGTCTTTCTCATTACAGAGGCAACATTTGCTGTTGGTGGTAACATGTTGAATTTTTGCATTCATGCAGTTTGTGGCTAAGGCTTGTTCTTGAGCTGCCAAAATAAAGCCTTCTGTTTCTTTTTTCAGTGCTCCTGATTTTAACCAGTTCCAAGTTAGCTTTTGGTCAGCTTTGCCTTCAATACTTTTCAAGTATTGGCTATGCATAGCTTTGTTTTTCAAATTTTCAGCTTGCTTCTCAATTACTTCTATCTTATATTCAGCTTTTGACTTAGTTGTCTTTAAAAGGCCTCCTTTATTTACTTCCTTAATCATTGGTTCTTCACTTTTCTGGATGTAATCATTCAAGCTGTGTTTTTCTTCTTCCACAGTTTGTTTTACTTGTAGGAGTCCTCGACCACCCTCTGCTCTTGGTAGATATAATCGGTCAACATCACTTTTAGGGTGCAAAGCATGATTCATTGTCATAAGCTTCCTTGTTTTTCTGTCCAAATTGTCCAACTCCATCTGGGTCCAGTCAATTATTCCTGCAGAGTATCGAATCACAGGTATAGCCCAGGTATTTATGGCTTTTATGATGTTTCCTCCATTCAATTTGGATTTAATATCTTGTGAATTCGTCAAATGTACTTGGCTGAAGTTAATTCCTTGACTTTATTATGCATTAAGTCAGAGGCCTCTAAAATCCCCAAATACTTGTAGCCTTCTTCTGGTTTTACTGCCTTTATCATTTCTTCATTCTCAAGTTCTATTCCATCATCTTCTATGACCTTGCCTGCTTTGGTTGCCATTGTTGCACATTTGTCAATTCCAAACTGCATACCAATGTCTTGGCTAAATTCTTTTGTGCTTTCAATTAATAAATTCCGTTCAGCTTTTGTTTTACCAAACAGCTTCAAATCATCTATGTATACCAAGTGTGAAATTTTCAGTCCTTTCTTTGCAAGTTTGTATCCACAGTTCATCTTCTTCAAAATGATTGTCAGTGGTAGCATTGAGATTATAAAAAGTAGGGGTGAAAGGGAATCGCCCTGGAAAATGCCTCGTTGTTTTATTTTATTATTATACAATTGTATCACAGCGGCCAGTTGTTTCGCCAGATTTGACATTGGTTACTAGTCGGGCCCCACCCAGGGGCCTAGGACATCGTAACGTATTTTTGTAATATGCGTGCAGATCCAAGCAGTGCGGCTTTTTGCATTTGACTGATGGTGATTTTGTCAATTTTTAAGTGTTTTAAATGTAATTCCAGTGCTTTTGGGATAGCACCCAGTGTGCCAATTACCACTGGAATTACCACTGCTAGTTTGTGCCATAGTCATTGAATTTTGATTTTTAAGTCCTGGTATTTTGCGATTTTTTTCATGTTCCTTCCTGGCGACCCTGCTGTCACCTGGTATTGCGATGTCTATGATTGTGACCTTATTTTTCTCAACCAGTGTGATGTCTGGTGTATTATGCACCAGTATTTTGTCCGTTTGTATACGGAAATCCCATAAGATCTTGACCATCTGATTTTCGGTGACTTTTTCAGGCTGATGTTCCCACCAGTTTGTTGCTGTTTTAATATTATAATTTTTGCACAAATTCCAATCGATCATTTGTGCTACTGAATTGTGCCGCAATTTATAATCAGTCTGCACGATTTTTTTACAGCAGCTGAGTATGTGATCAACAGTTTCATCAGCTTCTTTGCAAAGTCTGCATTTGGCATCATCAGAGGATTTTTCGATTTTGGCCTTAATGGCATTTGTGCGGATAGCTTGTTCTTGCGCAGCCAGGATTAGTGACTCTGTTTCTTTCTTTAATGTACCTGTTGTTAACCATAACCAAGTTTGTTCACTGTTCACTTTATCTTTTATTTTTTCCAGAAATTGGCCGTGCAATGCTTTGTTCTGCCAACTCTCCATTCTTGATTTTATCACATCTTTTCTGTATTCTTGTTTCGTCTGTTGGGCCTTCAGTAGATTTTTGTTCTTTACTTCCATTAATAGATGTTCTTGACTTTCTTTTAAATAATCAGCCAGTGCATGTTTTTCTTCTTCAACTGTTTGCTTCACTTGTAATAATCCTCTGCCCCCTGATTTTCGGGGCAGGTACAGTCTATCAGTATCACCACGTGGATGTAAACTGTAGTGCATTGTCATTAGTTTCCTGGTTTTTCGGTCCAAAATGTCCAAATCAGCTTGTGTCCAGTTAACTATACCAGTTGTGTATCTTATAACTGGTATTGCCCAGGTATTTATGGCCTTGATTGTATTTCCACCATTCAATTTAGATTTCAAAATTTTCCTAACTCTGTTGGTGTACTCTCGCCTGACAATAGTTTTTACTTCTCCATGCTTGATGTTATCCAACTGCAGAATGCCTAAGTATTTGTAGGCTTCATTTTCATTGCATTTAATTAGTTGGCCATTGGGCATTTCAATTCCCTCACATGCAGTGATTTTGCCCCTTTTTATGGATACAGTGGCACATTTTTCCATGCCAAACTGCATTGAAATATCGGTGCTGAATACACGGACTGTGTTTGTCAGTGATTGGATTTCTATTTCTGACTTTCCATAGAGTTTCAATTCATCCATATATAGTAAATGCGAATTTTTTTCAGCTTCTTTGGCTGTTTGGTAGCTTAATTTCACTTTTTTTAAAAGATTACTGATAGTGGGATCATTGCGATGATGAAGAGAAGAGGTGAAAGTGAATCACCCTGGAAAATTCCTCGCTTGATATTAACCATCCCGTAGATCTCATTCCCTACTGCCAACTCAGTTCTCCATTGTTTCATTGCCTTTTCAGTAAAGGATGTAATATTTTTGCTAATGCCAGTTGTTTCTAAGCATTTTATGATCCAACTATGTGGCAGTGAGTCAAATGCCTTTTTGTAATCAATCCAGATCATATTCAAGTTCGTTTTTCTGATCTTACAATTTTCTAATATCATTTTATCAATTAGGAGCTGATCTTTTGTGCCCTGCTCCTTCTTTTGTTGCCTTTTTGCTCTACTGGCAAGATGTTGTTTGTTTCCAAATAATCCATCATGTTGTTGTTGTTGTTGTTGTTGTTGTTATTATTATTATTATTATTGACTATTATAGAATATATATAATAATCGGATAGCATACTGATTCTCTCTACAGAATCAGTGGGCTAAAGTTCTTCTAAATTGCGTTTATTTTCAAGTGCACTGCATGCTGTGCTGCAATAAATCCAGCAGAGAGCACTGTAAGAACATTTCATCCTTATAATTAAATACACAGTGTTTACCTCTTTGCACCAAGAAGGAATGAAATAAATGAATATTTGGGGTAAATGATCCCACCATAATCTGTGACTTCAAGATGCAAAGGTAGAAATTGCCGCAATCTGAAACAATTGTGAATTGCATCCCATGACTTCTTCCTAGATCTACTCTTCAGTTTTTGAGGCTCTGGAGTGTAATCTAGCAAACTACTTGAATACCTGAGGACAAACAGCACCACCACCAAAACAAGTATCAGTGTTTGATTTTTCAAAAGGCTGAGAGTCAGAGAAAGACTGAACTGTTATCATATTAATCGAGCAGTTGGTCCTTGTTAGTTACTACTGTACATGGTTATGGCACATCTAGCAAAGCTTAGAGTATATACTACTAAAGTATCGGTAGTCAAATGGCATTCTGCTTTCTCTTGTGGCTTAATATTGAGAAAATACACTATTGTTAACCGATTCTCTAGACAGGTATCTTCTCTTCTCTCCCATTCTCCTTCCCTCTGAGTTTCAGCTTCAGCAATCCTCCAACCAGAAAAGAAAAAGTATTGGACACTGCAGAATATTCAAATGTTTTGTTGTACATCAGTTTACATAGCTAGATGATGCAATTTATTAGTAAATGACAAAGAAAATCAGAAAGCTAGATAATGGCTTCAGATGTTATTCTTTAATTCAAGGCAGGCACTGCAATGCAAATCCAAGTATCTGATTGTGTCATCTGCATTCCTTCCAAAATTACCTTTGGCTCTTGCTAACTGATTCCTTTAAAGTAAATGCAGATCGACAATATCATTCATGAATGGTGGACCTGGCAGAGTTGGATAAATTGACTATTTTGATTAAAGAAAAGGATGTAAGTACTCTTGTTGCTACATGGAGACCACTTCTGGACTTTATGGATGAGGTGGGGGAAAATGAAACTTTGATTTGGGGTTTTACTGATTAGACTGATTTGTTATTACAGAAATGGCTACTTTATATTGTTTAGGAAAAGAAAATGTTGAGGTTTGATATTAATGCTTTATTCTGCTGCAACAGAGTTGGAAGTCAATGCTTTTTTTCCTCCCTTCTCACTTTCCTTTCCCCTTTTCCTCCCCACTCTGTCCTATTATTATTTTTTTCATAATTTTTATTTTATTCTATAATCTAATAAAAATGTTTTTTTTTAAACCCAAATATGATTCATGAACAATACACTGTGCGGACAGCAAGTTTTTAGGAATTTTTCAGTTTCTGGCTTGTAGAAATTTTATGTGACGCACATTCAGAAGGCACAATGATTTCTGGATTTTTCTGAAAAGAATTATAGTAGCCACTCAGTGTGGGTGACCAAATGATTACATCCATGTCCATCATGTGGAACAGCATCTCCCAAAGATCTGGTCCATCCCATTCTCCTTAGTCCTTTGTGGGCTCTGAAAAGGCAGGTAGGTAAGCACTTTTGGTGACGTGCCTGCTGTTTTGGGGATTATTGTTTAACTGTGGTGTCATGGGTTTATATTGCTAGGATGGTTTTAAGTTTTGCCTTCAACCCAAAATCACTGAGGAGTGGCTCTTTAAATTACATTCATACATAGATACATACATACTCTTTGCTTCCAAAAATCTGATCAATCTATTGGATAGAGGTGAAGAGAAGCTATAGCACCCGTTCTAGGTTGCAATCTAGGTTGCATCACACTTAAAAGTAACAGTGCATTGGCCCTCTGTCCTATGCCATTTCACAGTGATGGCTCTGTATGCCATTTTTGGCGTGCGTACCATAGATACTCATCACAGTCATATCATAACAATAAGTATATCAGTAAGTATAATTTCTGCCGTATAAGTATATGTGGAATCTGGGAGTTGTAGTCTTCATATATCTGAAAGGAACTAAGTTGGGGAAGGCTATAAAATAGTCTCAATGGAAGCTCTTAATATAGGGGTTCTGGTGTAAAAAGAGATGCTTTTTTCAGGTACCCGAGGACCAAACTCCTTTGAGATTTGAAAATCAGGATGAACATTATTTGCCTGCTTTGAAATAACTAGGCAGGCTGTGCAGCTCATTAGAAAATGAGAACTTAACTGGTGATACAATTTTGTATCAGCACTTAAGGTTTTGAAGTTTACTTAAAGTTTAAATAATTTTAAATAAATTATAGTTTACATGTTGGGATTAAGGACATATTACAGTAATGTAACGAGGTTACCTGAACATGGTCTACCCTGCTCAAAATGTCTTTAATCTTAGATAGGTGTAGCAGTTACTCAAGTAACACACATTGGTAAAAAAAAAAATACTACCAATGAGACAACTGGAGTCAAATCACAATGTATTCAGTATAAGATTGTAGTTGTGACGCATAAATTGGCCGTGAAATGCACAAGAAATGGAAGGGACTATAGGCTTTCTTCCTTCTGTCCTTAATTCATTTTTAATTAAACTCTGGTGAGTCATGGTGGTGCAGTGATTAGAATGCAGTATTGCAGACTAACTCTGCTGCCTGGTATAGTGATTCAGGAGTTCCACTCTGACTGTCTCAAGGTTGACTCAGCCTTGCCTCCTTCCGAGGTCGGTAAATTGAGGACCCAGGTTGTTGTCGAGGACCCAGGCAATATGATAACTCTGTAAACCACTTAGAGAAGGCTGTAAAAGCACTGTGAAGTGGTATATAAGTCTAAGTGCTATTGCTACTGCTAATCTAAAATATACTACATTTTAAAGATGACCAGATTATGCACACACAGCTTCTAAAATTGACCAAACTGGGCAGCTTAAACAGTAATGATAAACATAGACAAATTCACAGACATCATGCTAATTGATAATAAATTTCTGTGGTGGCAAACTGAAGCCTAGATAGTATGAAAATATAATATATATATTAACTCTGGATGCTTTTATCAAAGATAAGGCCCTAATCATTTTACTGGCAGCAGTTCGAAGTGGACTAGATTAATCTTGGCCTCCTCTCAGCAAAGCAGTTCTAAGATTCTTATTTATCATTTTATTTATTAGAGTTTTCTTCTACCTCTTATTACTTTATAAGTAACTCAAGGTAGCAAACATACCTAATCCTCCTTCCTCCTCTTATTTTCCCCACAACAACCACCCTGTGAGATAGGTTGGATTGAGAAAGAGTGACTAGCCCAAAGTCATCTGGCTTCCCTGCCTAATACAGGACTAGAACTTCCCGTCTCCTGGTTTCTAGGCCAGCACCTTAATCACTACACCAAGATGGCTTTTCCAGGCTCATCAAATGTGAAATTTGCACGCGCGTGTGTGTGTTTGTTTATGCAACAGTGTGTGTGTATGTGTGTGTGTGTGTGTGTGTGTGTGTGAAAGAGAGAGAGAGACTGATATTAAAGAAATACATGAAGAGATAAATCTGCATTTTAAATAACTTGAAATTTGACCTCAATAAACCCAACTTTGGATTAAAGCCATATTTTTTGCAGTACTTTATAGCAGTCATTTTACAATCGCATTTATATATATTTTCAGAAACAGAACTTTTTTATTTTTCTTTTAAAAAAAACACACAAATATGTCATCATTTGTCAATCATTAAGACATTGAAGTACAATTTTTTTTGTGTGTGTGCCCCTCCCTCCCACCTCCAACATTTAGGCTGTACATTCGGATACATAGAAGCCAACTTTTTAGGATCTAAATGCCATCTATAGAACATCTTGTAAAAATTTTCTCTCAGATTTTGAGCTTGTGTAAATTTCACATTTCTTACCCAGATTCTTTCCCATGTATCCAACATTATTGGTTCCTCAATATTTTGAGCCCATTTTATCATACAATCTTTAACTAATTCTGTTTCCGAATCCATCTGTATTAATACATTATATATCCTCTTTATATGCATTAAGCTTTGATCTCTTATTTGTTTAAACAGATTATCCTCAACTTGGATAAAACCAATTTTTTGATCTATTTTCCACCTAGCCTGTAATTGCCCATACTGGAACCATGTTTGAACTACCTTCTCCTCTTTTAATACCTCTAAAGATTTTAATTGTAATACCCCCCTTTCCGAGGTAAGAAGCTGTCTGTAAGTAATTCTGTCCTGTTTTTGTGCTGTATTCATATTTTCAATTGCGTGTCTAGGAATTGCCCACATGGGTATCTTGTCATTTAATTTATATTGGTATTTCTTCCAAACCCGCAATAAAGCATTTCTTAAAATATGACTTTTAAAATTCTTATCCAATTTTTTGTTGAATAACAGGTAAGCATGCCAACCAAATACCAGATCGTGTCCCTCAATATTCAATATTCTATCATTGGTTAAATGAGTCCAATCACTAATTACAGATAATGCCACTGCATCATAATATAGTTTTAAATTAGGTAGTTTCAATCCTCCTCTCTCACGTACATCTTGCATTATTTTCATCTTTACCCTCGGCTTCTTTCCTGCCCACACAAATTTGTTGATACCGCGTAGTCTCTCCTGGCTCTTAACATTTGAGGTGGTATCTCTTTCAAAACAGCCAGGTCTTGACCGCCAATTTGAAGCTTAGTGTTATAAGACGCTTGCAGTACCATATTTCTAAGCTCTCTTATAGTAAAATATATAACTATGTCTCGAGGAAGCTGCTTCTGCTTTGCCAGCCAGGAGTTAACGCGGTAAGCTTTGTCAATTTGCCAGTCTTGGTTGGTCCCTGGTCTTCCCATCAGGCGGTCAAAAGCTTCCGATAGGATCTGTTTCAGGTTCTCCTGTTTCTCCTCACGCAGCCCCCTTACTCTTAATGCGAACTCCATTTGTCGGTACTGTATCATAATAATTTCTTTTTCAGCATTTTCCACTTTTTGTTCCACCACCTCTGTTTTCAATGTCAAGTTAGCATTGGCATCATTAAGAACCTCTAGAGTATCTTCCATTCCAGAAATATGTTCTGTTAATACAGTTACAAGACTCAGCATGTCGTCTCTAATTTTATCAACCTTAGCATCAAATTTCTCATACAGCTCCTGTTTAAGTCCTTTTATTTCACTTTTAATTTCTTCTTTCATTTCTTTTATTTCCTCTTTTCTCTCCTGCTTTACCACCTCTCTATTATCTCTAAACTTATCTTCCATTTTAATTGTCTGTGCATTAAGAGCCTCGCTTAGGTTACTCAGGAAAAATTCTTTCGTTAACACATCCCCAGCAGGGGGCGTAGGAAGCGGAGGCTGCAGCTTTGTGCCAGGCACTGAGGATGTGCCCCTGGAAGTAGAGGGTGACGACTTCCTGGGAGGAGCCTGCTGGTGGTGGCAGCAAAAAATCAGCTGCCTCCGAATTCCTGGCTACGTACCTGTTTAGAGGATCTTCCATCTGACGTCTTATCAGGTTTTCTTATCCTTCAGGCAAGAAGGAAAGAAGAAACTGTTTTGCTGGCAAATGCTCTTCGATTTTTGCAGCTTTTGTGCTTGCAAGGAAAGGGGGCTAGCCCAAGGCAGAACGGCTGTCCGTGCTGGGAACTTCAAACTGCCTTGTGCAGGACAAAGTAGGTCTCACCCACTTTGTTCAAAGTTTTGTTTGATTTAATCTTATCACGAGCTGAATCCGTTTGCGTGGACAATAATTGTTTATCAACATTTTAGCTTCTTTTCTTTTTCTCCTCTGAAAAATTATTTACTTAGAGGCTTTTAAAATGGCGCCGAGCAGGCTGGTTTCTCCGGTAATAACGAACACTTTTTGTTAATCCTCACAAGAATTCAAAACAAAAGAGATTGCTTATCATATGTTTTGGTTTCACAATAGAAGAATTTTACTCCTTCATTAACCTTGCTTATCTGGAAGTTAAATGGTGTTGAATCTGCTGAACGGTCTTGTTACAATGTTTACTCACTGAAAGTTTTGCCAAGCCTTAAACTTCAAAATAAAAGCCTCTTTACTTAAAGCTGCATATTCAGGCAATAGAGTTTTATTAACTGCAGGCAGATAAATTTTGAAATGGCCTCAAAACCAAATATTAGCATTTATATATATTTTCCATTCTCCATATCATAACAGCAGCAGGATTATTTGGGCTTTCCCCCCAACTCTTGCTCTTTTCACTCTTCTGCCACCCCTCTACAACCCCTACCCCCGGCCACAATTCTTTACTTGGGTGAACTCACATACACAAAAAAGTAGGATAAAATAAATGTTCTCCCCACCCCTCCCTTTACTGCTGATGCTTTTTAATAAATGCAGAGCTCAACAGCAGTCTTACCTTTTAAATGAGACTGTGAGAGGAATGTCTAAATTTCAAACTTTTTTTAAAATAAAAAAAATGCCATTGCAAGAACACCAGAGCTGGCAGAAACAGAACCTTGGAGAGTGCTTTCATGCTTGGCTTGCTGAAAGGGAAGCTTAAACTCCCATAAAACACCCTTTGAAAAAAATGCAAATCAGTTTTCTAAGTTTTTTTTTTTTAAGTCAAGTGCAAAGAATATAATGTGACCTGATTTTATTCATAATTCCTTTGGGAGAGAAGATATCTGACAGGCATACACACTTTTTCACTACCCAAAATAAGTAAATGTTGCTCTCTCTTACATTATTTGTGTTGTGCCCATCTTGGGAAGTCGAATGTATTTCCCAGCACTTCTGAACGCAGTTCTGAATGGAGGAGTTTGTGAGTGATAGAACCTGTATTTTTGGGGAAAGGAGGAGGGTGCCAGCTACTAATTGGACAACATCATTCCTTGTTGGAACAATGCCTCTACTTCATGTTTTTTTTCTGAATTTAGAAAGGACATTAAAGTTGATGTTCAAGGAGCTACAAAGCTGAAGATCCACAGCTCTGCCAAGGCTGTCTTCAATAGCATGATATATGACAGTGATGGCTAACCTTTTTATTGCCACATGCCAAAAGCGCCTACGTGTGCATAACAGTACACACACATGTGCCGACACCCATAATGCAATGTGCGTGTGACCCCCTCACATGCACCCCCCACCCACCCATGCCCTGTTTTGGCCCTAGCAGTCCTCCCTGCAGCCTCCTAGGCCCAAAAATGGACTCTGTGTGTGTATGTGTGTGTGTGTGTGTTTGTGTGCTGCACCCCCCTGCACCCCTTTTTGGGAGCCTAGCAGGCCTCCTTGCAACCTCCTGGAATAAAAAACAAGGTGCAGAAGTGTGTGCTGCACACACCCACGCTCCTCCACCCCCTGCATACATGTTCAACCCCCCATGAATGTGGCGCGTCTCCCGCATGCGCCCCGCCCCGTGCATCCATGGCAGAGACCTGAAAATCAGCTGGCTGGCGGGAGGTGTGCACGCATGCACAATGGAGCTGAGCTGGGGCAATGGCTCCTGTGCCTACAGAGAGGGCTTCATGTGCCACTTGTGGCATGCATGCCATAGGTTCGCTATCACGGATATACAATGTGCATTTTGCACCCTTTTGCAGTTTATTATTTAGATCAGGGATCTCCAAACTTGGCCATTTTGAGTCTTGTGGACTTTAGCTCCTAGAATTTCCATTCCCTAGCTGGGGAATTCTGGGAGTTGAAGTCCCCAAGTCTTCAAAGTTGCCAGGTTTGGAAATGCTTGCTTTAAATCAACACATCTTTCTCTCACAGAATTGAACCATACATGATATATGTGATGTTCACTTTGCATCACCCACAGAACACTAAAGAATGCCAATGTGGTTTGTGCATATATGTGTGTTTTGGTTTTGTACACTATTATTAGTAGTTTATATATGTTTTTTTTTTTTGCTGATTCTGACCAGCTCAAGGTTGACTCAGCCCTCCCTCCTTCCAAGGTTGGTAAATTGAGGAGCCAGATTGTTGGAGGCAATATGCTGACTCTGTAAACTGCTTAGAAAGGGCTTTAAAGCACTGTGAAGCAGTATATAAGTCTCAGTGCTATTGCTAATCTAAAATACATTACATTCTAAAGATCAGACTATGCACACACAGATTCTAAAGGTGTGTGTGTATATGTATGTGTGTTGGCTTTGTCCACTAGAATTAGCAGTTTTTTCTGTTCGTTTGCTGACTTGACCCTGAAATCCCTCTCATCCCCTCGAAGGATCAGCTAAAGCCCAAGTTAACTTTCCAGTAGGAAAGTTATTCAACAAGCTGTTGAAGCTATTCAACAAGTTAAGTGAATTGCCTGTTTACTTTCCACTTTACCCTATAACATCTGGTTTCTCATTTATAATAGAGAGAGATATATCTCTAGCATTGCCTTAGAGGCAATTGTGTTGCAACCTATTGGAGAAGGCAGCCTGCTGTTATTTTGCACATGCCACTCCAGAATGCTCACCTCAGAAGAATGTAATTATGTTATTGGGAATAAAGAATCAAGCAATAATAGTAGCTTTTCCAACCTGACATCATCATCAAAGGGAGCGCTGAAAGTTCACACCAATCATCAGAACTTACTTTCAATCTGCAACATCGAAATTCATGAAATTGAATCAGTCACACATTTTATGGTTCTTGTTTTCTTCTCTGTTTGATTTCATATTTCCTTCTATTCTCCAGTCTCCAGAGTAGATTAAGAAAAAAACCTCCAAAAACCAACTGCAATGTTTGTACCAAAACTCTGAATCTGACTCTGAAATTCATCTGTAGATGAGGAAGTCTAGCCAAGCAGCCTTTCAACTGATCCCAAAACAGTGAAGCCACCATAGGTGTAGAATGAAGAACCTGGATGTCCTAATCAGAAAAGAATCCCGACACTGAGAAAATTACCAATAGACTGAATGCAGAGCTAGAGGAGAGAGGTAAACCAAGGTTGCTGCAACTGGGGAACAATTGCTAGTATACCAATTATGAAAGATATGGGTTTCTCTACATAAGCTTGGCTAGCAGTAGAATCATTAGGAACACTTAGAGGAGGATCTCTTCCAATTATGGAGAAACACCTTCTCTTTAGAAGACAGATCATGACTAGCTTCACTGAAGAACCATGGGCATTATAAATTTGTTTAAATGACAAAAGGTTTTTTGACTGATGTCCATAGTAAAAACCTGAACAACTTGGGTATCAAACCATTACTGTAGAATTGCTTGGGATGTTCTATTGAACAAATGATTATTTTCTCTAACTAAGTGAGCTGCAAAAAAAAAAAAAAAGAGAATATTGTGCATTATGCACCACCCAAGATTAGATTATTAAAACAAAAAGCCCTGAAGCATGCTTTTCTCTTATTTGTTGGTGACTATGATAGTCCTGTCTTTAGCAGTTTGAACCATTCAGTTGGGAATGGGCAGGATCAAAAGCACAATAGACCTTGCATATCATGATGAGTTCAAGGAATGTGAAAACAGAACCAGGCACTTTTTGGCTCCAAAGTCCACACAACAGCACAACACACTATCATGATGAGTTTAAGGGAAGTGATATGAAAAATGTACTCTTCCTTGTTCAACTGTCCTGGATAGGTAAATAGTTTCTTTCTCAGTTTCATAGATCTATTTGTAATGGCCATCTTTTGAAATTAAATAAATGAAAAAAAATGCAATTAGAAATAGCAAAAGCATTAGACTTATATATCACATTTACAGGGGTGGGATTCAGCCGGTTTGGACCAGTTTGGGTGAACAGGTAGCTCCGACGATCAGTGGAGAGGGAGCCAGTTCGCTCCAAAGATCAGGAGGGCCCGCCTGGCCACCCCCCCTGCGCTATACTGTCGTATATTTCCTGTGTTTGCAGCCCAGCTGATGGGCGTGACAAAGTAGATTGCTGTACCTCAGCTGTTTCTCTCACCGGGACTGCAGCAGAAGTTAGGTTTTTGAGCTGTTTTCAAATGCACTGCGCACTCAGTAAACCGGTTGTTACATTGGTTGAATCCCACCACTGATCGCATACATTTACAGCACTCTCTGGGTTTGTATACAATGTCAATGATTGTCCCTATCAATCGGGGTCCTCCTTTTACTGATATCAGAAGGATGGAAAGTCAATCTTAAACTAGTCAGGATTGAACTCCTGGCTGTGGACAGAGTTTGCCTGCAATACTGCATTCTAACCACTGCACCACCACAGCTCCTGCAATAAATGTAAAAATTGTTTTTCTGTCAAAAACGCTCTAACCTTCTTCCGAGAAAAGTTTTATCCATACCGTGGCTAATTCTGCTTGGTCCTCAGATCAGATCACCCATTACTTTAGCCCTTCTTGGTCCTTATAAAAACTAATGAATGCCATATGGGCAGGATTGTGTAGACATGCCTCAAGAGTGTTTTATCTATCATGTCATCTAAAGGGCAGGAGGTGTACATTTGCAGCATTGGTACCTATGCTAGGATAATTTTTGTATGTTCAGATGTAGGTATAAATTCAGATTTGCAAACAGCCCAATATGCATTACGGGTTGTTTATAAAGATGTCCATCCTGATGATCTGAAAACTGTTCTAAACATGGACACTTGTCTTTTAAGTGACATCCCAGGTACTTGGTAGAAGGAATGCTTCCATAGCACTATTGTTTTCCATAAAGCCCAAATAAAGATGTTGTTGTTTTTTCTCAATTCTCAGGATAACGTCATCTCTATTGTTGGTTTTAGTTTTTTGCTGTCACGCTTGCATCTTTACTCCCTTTCCATTCCATTCTTGCAGGATGGTTTTTGTGGCTTAAAATTGGAGTTTCCTCCCTGTTCTTTACTGTATTCCAACAGAACTCTTCAAAACAGAGATGAGAGCCCTTAATAAAATTCTACAAACAGACAAAAAAATCTGAAATCTCTCTGATTTCCTATATGAAAGCATTTAATCCCAATGAAAATGCCAAGCCAATTTAATAAATTCAATTACCTTCTATAAAATATTGCTATATTGATCTTTGTGCTTTGGGTTTTTTTTTTTTTGTAATAAGCAAGGATGCTGCAGAAATGTTTGTTATAAAAGTCCTGGAAAGTAGGACATAAACTGTCGCAGTAAGCTCCTAACTTATGAAGTTAGTTTACAGCATGGTGTAATCCATTGTTCTTTTATGGTTGTTGTTATTCATTCTAAGAGAATCTGGGGAATACAATGCCACACTGCAATATCCTTTGACTATCTTTGCTGTATCTTTGCAAGTGATACTGTTTCAAAAGGAACATTCTCCTAGAAATGAGAATATGGCAATGTTTTACTGACATGAAAAAGCTGGCTATTATAAGTGGCTAAGATGCTGAGCTTGTCGATCAGAAAGGTCGGCAGTTTGGCAGTTCGAATCCCTAGCACCAAGTAATGGGGTGAGCTCCTGTTACTTGTCCCAGTTTCTGCCAACCTAGTAGTTTGAAAGCATGTAAAAAATGCAAGTAGAAAAATAGGAACTACCTTTGGTGTCTTTGGACAGCCCTGGCTCTTCAGCTTTGAAACAGAGATGAGCATTGCTCCCTAGAGTTGGGAATGACTAGCACATATGTGTGAGGGGAACCTTTACCTTTACCTTTATAAACATAGAAACAATGCCCTTCTATTAAAAAATACATACTTATTTCTTAGATAAGCAACCTTTTATAGATTGGGGGCTAGAAGAAAATGCCACAGATCCTTCTTCATTCTACCAGCTATTATCTGGACTAATTCACAAGCAAAGCCACCTGACCTGTATCTTGTATCCATCAGCAACATAAAAGAATGAAAACCAGAAAAATCCTCATCACAGTGATAATAAGAGTTCTTATTTGTAGTTATTTGTTCTGGATTTCTTCTATATTTTCTTCTTCCAAATACTGGGGAATTTCAGACCAATTTCTTCACATGATGAAAGTAGGGATGTGGTAGAATTGACAAGGATAAGTTTTTTCTTTTGTTTCACCAACCTATCTAAAATCAATTTTATAAGGTACATCAGGCTGGAAGATCCCACTATTTGCACTTCTTCTTTTCGTAAGTGTCCAAAATGGTTCTCTGAACTCTCATCTTATTAATAGTGGCTCAGAAGATGTGAAAAATTCCCAACAACTTTTTAATAGAAAATAAGGACGAGGGACTGAAAAGCGTATTATCCAGCTGCCAACCTGTCCTTGTACTGGAAAATACCCACTTCTCTTGCTCTCAAATGAAAGTCCCTTTTGATCCATAAGAAATAATAATAATATACAAAATCATCACCAGTCAATTGGAAAAGGCAGCTTTACATGGAACAGCTTTAATACTATCAAATACTATCAAACAACATCTGCCCACCCCCATGTCCTTGGGAAAGACTTGCCAAGTGGATAAAAATGCCAAATCCAGTCAAAACATCTGGCTGACTATGCAACAAACCATAATAATTGCCACCGGTAATAAGGTGCTTTGGGTACAATCCCAAAACAACTGGAGCATCACGTGAACATCATTAGTATTGACAAAACCACCATCAGTCAATTGCAAAAGGCAACTTTCTTGATTTGCAAAAGCCTACTTTACTTTACTTGAAACATCCTGCAATGATACCTTTAACGCGATCAAAGAACAACATCTGCCTATCCCATGTCCTTGGGAAGGACTCAACAGGTGGATAAAAATACCAAATACAATCTAAATACCTGCCTGACTGTGCAGCAAACCTAATAATAAAACGGGACTGAAGGAACAATTTAGGATCTATGTCAAAACATGTTTAAGTATTTACAAAGTTAATTGTTTAACAAACATGTACAGAGGTCTTCAGCAGCTATTATTTCTGCTCTTCCTATTTCTTCCATGAATGTAAGAACCCAATGAACTGGAAAGTTGCATGGTCCAAAATATAAACAATTGAACTTGAACTAGACACAAGAACAGTTTCCCCCCGAATGCCATCACTCTGCTAAACAAATAATTTCCTCACTACTGTCAAACAATTTACTAACTCTACATTATTATTACTATTAGTCTTCTCATTGTTTGCTTATTGTACCCTAATTATCATTAAGTGTTGTACCTTATGATTCTTGACAAATGTATCTTTTCATGTCTTTTTATGTACACTGAGAGCATATGCACCAAAGACAAATTCCTTGTGTGTCCAATCACACTTGGTCAATAAAAAATTCTATTCTATTCTATTCTATTCTATTCTATTCTATTCTATTCTATTCTATTCTATTCTATTCTATTCTATTCTACTCTACTCTACTCTAACCAGTCTGTTTAACTTGGTAGCCTGCAGCAAATCAATGATATGATCTATTCCTTGTATGAAAGTTGAAAATAATTGATTTTTCTTCACATAACTGTCTTTTTTATACTTCGAGTGCTATATGCCTGATTATGGAGATGGAGTACTCTTCATGAACTATGTATTTCTCCAGACATATAAGAGATTTATGTGTTTTTGTTATAAATGCTCCATACACCATCTGTTCATAATCCTGCCAGAGGTTTTTCAAAAGAAAACAGAAAAGTTTGAATATCTGGCCTATTCTTTAGTTCAAGGAAGGTATTTCTGGAATTATAAAACATGTATTTACTTTACAATAGTCCATGAAACTGTCAACATTTAACTCATAAAGAAATAATAGCATTCAACTATAAAGATGATACTTTTCTCACCATAGCCATTCCTATAAAAGGAATTTGTTTGTAATGCTAGGTATATCAGGAGATATATTTGTGTAACAATAGCAACCTGAATTTTAAAATGAAATTGGATAGCCATACCTAACCTGGACTTCTGGTGACATCTAAGTAGCCACTGGTTTGATCTCTTGCCTTCTCCTATCTTCAAAATACTTCAATCAGAGTAAGATTTGGGGGGGGGGGGGTTATCACTTTACTAAGTTAAGTTTGAAATTTTGAGAAATGCTAACTCTGCCTGATAAAGTGAAGATGAAAGAAGCCAAGGAAGAAATTCCCAGGCCCTGGTCTATAGATGTGTTAGTTCTGACAGTCAAATCTCAGGATGAAACTTTTCCTGCTGCTGAGATTCTTGATATTCAAACTGAAATGCCTCCTGCATCTTCTGAAGTAATTCAATCTGAGGCTGAGAATCCTTTCAAGGAAGAATTGACTCTTCAAGTGATGGAAGAATTGCCATCAGTGTGCAAACTAGTTCGTGACAAATTATATTCTGAAATAGCTAATGTTCATAAAGATATTGGCATACCGGATAAGAATATTATCATTCTGGATTGCAACATGAATTAGTATTACAAAAATTCATGAACTCTATGGAAGCACATCTCACAAAGTTTCAAAAGGAGGTGAAAATAATAAACTCTCATTCCCAGGAACCCAGGCTGAAGGTGGCAGAATTTACCCTTCAAAAGCAAATAGAGGACATGGATTTGCACGATGAAGTCTCCCTGTAGATATTGAAGGTTAAATATTTCCTCTAATTTTGCCTTTTTAAGAATGATGATGAGAGATACTCTTCTTGTCCTCAGATGTGGATTTGGAAATGGATGAGTTAGATCCAGGTTGCAGATTCCCAAGAGTACTTATAGATGGTTGTTAAATTTTGCAGGATTGTAATTTTTGGTTTTGAGAAAGATATGTGAGGTCACTTCACTGAAATTTAAAGATTGTAAGATTTATTTTCCATGATCCCCCACCTGCTGCAATTTCTTCGAAGGACTTTTCCTTGGCTCAGGCCTTGACTAAAGAAAAATCAAACAATTTCTTCTTTTCCTCCTGTTTTTGTTTGTTCATCTCTGACCAGATCGAGTGCTTTCTTTACCCTGACACTGCATTGGAATTTTTGCTTGTACAATGGCTGATTTTGGCTATCTTAGAATCACCTACTTATTCCTGGACAAAGGACCTTTTATTATTTTTGCTTGGTCAGCATTACTCTGCTGGCTATTGTTGTAAGTGTATCTAGGTTAACTTGAATTGTTACTGATTGGAGTGAGGGAAGTGGTGATTTTGGAATCAAAATCTATGGAATTAGATTGGAAATTCAATGGAAGTTATACATTTTGTTAATTTTTGTAGTTTTAATTTCTTTTTATTTAAGTATTTCTGATTTACATTCTTTAAGTTTAGCTTCTTTAGTCACTGGTTGTATTTGTCAATAAACCTTCATAACCATATATTATTTATTCATATCATGCCATGTCACCATTCAATGCTTTGTATTTGTTATGATTTCTCTGTAGAGTTACATTACATTACAATACATAAGGGGTGGGGTTGGCGAAGGATTAAGTATATTGAATTGGAATGTGAAAGAGATAGGCAATATACGTACATATAGAAAGTTATTTGAAGTAATAAATAGATATAAAACTGGAATCTCAAATATTATAAACATGTCTTTTGCTTGAAATTGAATAGCTGGGTATTTTGTATATTAAAGTTATTAATTCTGTTAGAGTTAGGTTGTGTTTTAGGAAAAAGATTAAGGGGACAATGCAAGAAAATATTGATCATTATGGACATTTTATTATTATTTGTCTGAAGATATTTGATGTTGACTTGGATCTTTTATGATTATATAAAAATGATCCTGAATTATTTCATATACAAAATGCATGGGTTAGTTTATGATTAATTTTAATGAGATTAGATTATTTTTTCATTTCCTCTTCATTATTGAAATATGCTTTAGACCCTTTTATTCATCCTATTGTTTTACCTGATCATACTCTTATCAATTCAATTTAAAAACTTTAAGCCAGCCTATGGAAGGTGGTATTTTCAATACATCCTTGTACAAGATGAAAGCTTTTAATATATGTTAGGTAATTAACTTTACAATTTTTTGAAACTGACTGTAACTCAGCCATGGTTATTTATATGGCCTGTAATGTTGTAATTTATATTTCTAAGGGACTGGTAAATTATCTATATTATTTTATGAGATGTCTATAAGGTTGATTCTAAAACCAGGCAAAGATCCTGAATTCTGGGTTATAGGCTTATTTCATTAATTAATGCAAGATATTAAAATGTTAACTACTTTACTGGCTAGGCAATTGCAGTAAGTTTTACTATGTATGATTCATCTCTCTCAAAATGGATTTATTAAAAATTCTCAACTATCAGATAATTTACATTTATGAATTGATAAATTGGACATAGGTAAAAACAGAATGGACTGTACTGTACTAATATTTTTAAAATATTTTATGAATAGTCTTTGACTTGGTTTCTACAATTAGTCCTCAACGTACAACCACAATTGAACCCAAAATTTCTGTTGTTAAGTGAGACATTTGTTAAGTGAATTTTGCCCCATTTTACGACCTTTCTTTCCTCAGTTGTTAAGTGAAACACTGCAATTGATAAGTTAGTAACCCGGTTGTTAAGTGAATCTGGCTTCTCCATGGACTTTGCTTGTCAGAAAGTCGCAAAAGGTGATCCCATGACCTTGGGACACAGCAAGGGTCCTAAATATGAACCAGTTGCCAAGCATCTGAGTTTTGCTCAAGTGATCATGGGGATGCTGCAAAGATTGTAACTGTGAAAAGGTCATAAACCACTTTTTTTTAGTGCTGTTATAAATTTGAACAGTCATTAAATCAACTGTTGTAAGTCGAGGACTACATGCATTATATTTTTAAGACAATTGATAATTAGAAATGGCTTTACAAGGGATTCAATTCATTGGATTGAAATTAACTCTAAGCTAGAGTTATAACAAACAATGCACTTGCAAGGGTGCCAACTTTTCCCCCTCCATTTAACTTGATCCTTTTATCTCTAGCTATTGTAAGGCAGTTTTTGGACATTAGTTCATCAATTTATTTTGTATGCCAATGATATTTTGCTAATTTTGGATGAATGTTCTATTCTACTTCTCTGCCTGATTTTATAAAGATAGTACAGAATTTCAGGAAGTCCTCTGGCTAGATTAGATGATTAACTGGGACAAATCTTGCTCACTTTTCCTTAGGCTTTAATACATCAACACAATTACATAAAGAATTGAATTCTATGACTTTCCCTGATTATATTAAATACTTGGGACTGTATAATCCCCAAAATGTTTCTAAATATGTGGAAATAAATACATGGAAACTTTTAGAAAAAAGATGAATTGGATGTAAATAGATGAGTTAAAATGTCCATATGTTTGTGGGGCAAAATTGATGTTATTAAAATGAATATCTCTTGCTTGATTTATGAACTCAGTGGTATCCCAATGTTAATGCCAAATATTTCTTCATATTGATGGGTTAAGTAGAAATTTATTGGGATAGTACTACAGCAGAGTTTTGATTAGCTCAATTGAGACTATTTACAGCATGGGTGTCAAACTCATGGAGTCATGTTGCTGTCATGTGGCATTTTTCCTCTTTGCAGAGCTGCACATGATGCATCCGATCCACAGGTCCCCAGTTTGACACCCCTGATTTAAAGGGTGAGGAATTTAATTTATATTTAATTTGCAAAAATATAATCGGGCTAATATTTTATCAGCCATAAATATACAGAGTGAAAATGTTAGAAAGTTATTATTTATTTGCCTTGTGGTTATGGCAACTTCTTGGAACAACACATAGTAAAAAATATGTCTCTCTCCCCCTCCCCCCAGGAGTGTAGGCTGCTATAAATTTTTGGGCCGTATTGGGGCACAGATTGGGTATTAATAATGAGACACACAAATATTTAACTCTTTGGAAAAATTTTTTTATTGGAAAGTATGGGTAGAAGCCAGTAGCAACTTTAAGTCAATTATTAAATAATTAGATAAGAGTTTTGATTAGCTCAATTAAGACTACTATTTACAGCACAGGTGTCAAACTCGTGGCGTCATGTTGCCATCATGTGACGTTTCGCGATGTTTTTCCTCTTCGGAGAGCTAGGGTGGGCGTGGCCTGCACATAATGTATCCGGCCCGCGGGGCGCCAGTTTGACACCCCTGATTTATAGGGTGGGGGCTTTAATTTATATTTGATTTGCAAAAATATCATTGAGATAATATTTTATCAGCTATAAGGATACAGAGTGAAAATTTCATGGAATATCATCTTCACCAGCTGTGTTAGAAAATTATTATTTATTTTCCTTGTGATTATAGCAGCTTTTTGGAACAACACATAGTAAAAAATATGTTTCCCCCACTAGGAGTGTAGGCTTCTATAAGTTTTTGGGCCATATTGGGGCACATATTGGGTATTCATAATGAGACTCAGAAATATTTAACTCTTTGGGGGGGAAATTACTTTAAAAAAGTTGGTAAAACATTTTATTGGAAAGTATGGGTAGAAGCAACTTTAAATCAATTATTAAATAATTATTATTTTAAGAATTGAATTTGATCTTAGCTTACAACAATGGCAGTATTTTTAATTTAAGCATGTTTAATAGAGGCTTTCCTATTTGTTGGGATCCATGACAGATGTTTATACCTATAAAATATCTTCATCAAAAAAATTTAAAAATTTTTTAAAATGAGTAACTAGTGGAATATTTCAAACATGGACCAAAGAATTGGAATCTGTCATAATATCACACCAATGCATCATGTCCTTAAAAACGTTAAAATGGTACTGGCAGATTTGAGATTAAAGTTGAATAATCAAATATATATTTAGAGTGTATTGAACTCCTCAAAGAATATACTTGAAAGTAGGGACATCAGATTTTCTTTCTTTTCTGTTTTAATGTTTGTAAGTAAATTTGTGGGGGAACATAATAAAGATGTTAACATGGTGTTTAATTATAACCCAAAACCATCCATGAGGAATGATGATTGTACTGTGCGTGAGAAGTGATTTAAAAAATATTAAGAAATAAGAAAAGTGATATTATTCCAGATGAAAGACTGGCTTTGGAGATGTGTAACTTGTCCATACTATAAAAAATATTCTCCACTAATCAAAGAATGGAATCTTGGCACAAATTTTATGATATTGTTCAATGATACTTTTATTTTTTTATATTGTAGTATTCTATGATATTTTTTCTTGATCTAGCAGCTATCTTTTTGTTATACAGAATAAACTCGATCTCTTGTTTTTTTCTTGGTTATTTTTTCTTGTTTTTTTCTTTTTTGCTTTGTTTAAAGATTGTTTAATTTAACTTTGTTTTTATATCTTACATTTGCTTATATTTTGTGATCTTCTTAAATAATACATAAAAATGGTTGGCTATACTTTAGTGGTAATGGTAAGGCATCTCTTTTCCCTGTAGAAGATTTTTTTTTTTTACTCCTTGAAACTCTCTTATTTTAATTTTCTCATAGGATCTAGGAAAATGTATATGTGAACCCACCACTAGTTCAGCACAACATTTCAATTTTTTGAACAATGCTATGTGTCTATCTTTCATGCCTTTAAAAATTGTTTGGTTATACTATTTTTTTCCAGTTGGTAGGATAACAATGAAAGCTTTGGAAAATATATTCAAATGCTAGGATGTATCTGCATATATTTTCCAACAACAGAATCATGCAGGCAATTGTTTTTCCTGTTACATTATATGGAAGTAAAACTATCATGCATCTGGTGTTGGAAGAGACTCTTGAAAATACCATGGATAGCCAAGAACAGAAACAACTAGATCAGGGGACAAATCCAAAGGTGGGTTCCTACTGCTTCGGACTGGTTTGGCTGAGTAGGTCGTAACTTGGCAAGCCCATGCCCACGAAACGGTTCTATCAGCGGCACCATCCTGTTTTTTTGTTTCTGCTTCTGCACAGAAGCAATTTTTTTACTACTACGCATGCATGCGAAGCGCATCCCTGAGCAAACAGATGCCGGAACCCACCCCTGGACAAATCAATCCAGAGTTTTAATCGCAGCACAAATGACCAGGCTCAAATTATGATATTTCAAAAACGCCTTTTCAAGCTCTCTAAAGAAATCTATAATACTAGGAAAAGTGGAAGATAAAAGAAAAAGATGACAACCCGCAGCAAGGTGGATGGTCTCAACTATACTGACCAAACGTATACTGACCAAATACTTCCAAGATCTGGAAGACTTCTCTGGGGATAGATATTCTTGGAGAAAAATCTATTTATGTGGTTGCTTAGAGATGACACGATTCTGATGGCACATAATTAAGTATCTCCAGACACTGGAAATCTGACAAATTAACCAACAATAGACAGAAAGACATTACTAACGTTTATATGCAAAAGAGACACTCAACCAGCCCCAAAACCAGCTCCAGGAACAAAAAGACCCCAGCACCTCTCCACTAGCACCCTGATCAGAGTAGATTAACTCCAAGGTTAACATCAGATTAACAATGAAGTAAGCAATACCCCAATCAAGAAACTGCCAAAGAGCCTTCAGTAAACAGCCCAACTAAAGAATCTCTAAGATCGCCTCCCCCCACACGCACACAGACAGGCAAGTCACCAGAATATAAACTGACAGCAAACCACACTCCTTACTAGCACTGATGATGTCACCTAGTTAGGGTAATGAAACGTCTACAAGAAAACAAACAAGCTCAGAGAGCACCAAGGACCTCTCATGTCAACCCTGAGTTACAAATATTCTCTTTTATTGGCATCTTCAAACAGTTTAAAGTTAAAACATGTTTCCTATCCATCGTTGATCTGTACCAATGGAGAAACTGCTCCAGTGGGGTGAAGAATCCTTATTGTATGTGGCTGAAACCAGAAGAGCGTTATCAACCCCACCTCCTATTATTGGATGCTTTGTTTTGTAGAATATTCTTTTAAAGAAATAAGACATGAAACAATGTACTTTATCATAATGTGTAGTATAAACAAAATCCTCCTGATAGGTTTTGTTTTCCTGTATTCAGGTATGTCTGCCATTAATTTCTCTCACATTTGACACCGTTTCCTCCAGTTGCCACTCATAAAAATAGAACCAAATGTAAACCATATTTTCAAAAGCTACAAGAGCAGATTTTGTATGCAAAGTTTCAGTCTATGTAAAAGCTGCAGCCATGGAAAATAATTCAAGCTAGGACACCTGCAGTTTACTGATAGCCTTGATTTACATCTCTTCAGCTCCCTTTGTCTGGGCATGATATGTGACATTTCATTTGGTACCCTGCACAATCTAAAATATTTCAACACTCGCCTAGAAAAAAAAATGGACTCGGTGACTAGTTGCTTCTAACAAATCACACCTGAGAGAAAGGTACACACCTGGTCTATAAAACATGTGCTGAAGGAATGCCTAAAGTCAGATCTTTCTATAAAAAGGAGGTGAAGTTTGGGAAAGGATTAGAAATTAATTAAGAAGCTTCATTTTTTAAATATTTGCTTTGATTTTTTTATGGGAATCTTCTTAAGACAGTGATGGCTAACCTTTTTGTTGTTGCGTGATGAAAGCATGCACATGCACCCATAATGCAATGCACACATGACCCTCCCTGTGTGCCCCACCCCTGCACATGCAAATGTGACCCCACATGTGCCCTGCCCCCCCACATGTGACTTCCCCCACTCCCCCATGTGCAAGTCTCTGCATGCCTCCCCATGCACAACAGTAACCCAAAAACTAGCTGGTCGGCGCAAGGTGCACGTGCATGCGCAGTGGAGCTGAGCTGGGGCAACAACTTGTGTGCCCACAGGAAGAGCTCTGCGTGCTACCTGTGGCACACATGCCATAGGTTTCCCATCACAACCTTAGGATGTTGCAGTTGCTATGTCAGGGATATTTTGAGCTGTAAATAGTATACAAACTTATAGCTCTTTGCACTTCTTTCACATGCCATAAAGTTTTAAATGGCCATTGATAAATCCCTGGCATTGAAGATGAGCAATGATAAATAACAGTTTACCCTCCAGTCTATCTTAAGACAATGGCTTTCAAAATGGAATACTGGGGAATTTTTTAAACGGGTTGAAAGTGTATCAGGCATTTCTTAGTGAGAACATAAACAAAAGAGGATTAGATTCCCTACAGACCTGACAAACTCTTCTTGAACTAAGGACTTTCTCCCCATTTGGGATAATTTGCAAGAAATAACATTGATTAAGAAAGAGAAACAGTGCTATTGTTTTTCCCCCCAGAAGGAAATTCTTGAACATTTTAACTTATTGCATGCCTTTGCAACTGCACACTTTTTAAAAGAGACCAACATGGAAATGTACAAATAAAAATAGGCTTTATATTTAACAAAATACTTTTGAGTGCTGCATTTATGTTTATATTCATGAAATGGGTTTGAGGGCTGTTTTGAGTTTTTTTCTTGCTACTTCTTTGGTCACTTGAACTAGCTCAGATGCAGAGCAGCTGCTTTCTAAACTGAAATGAAGCCAGAATAAAAGGCTCCTATGTAGTGGACTACATGATTAGAGATTGTACCTCTCATGATATCTCTAGTTTCATTTCAAGCTGGGAGCTGGTCACTAATCACTATGCTTTCTTGAAGGATCTATCATTTGGTTCAGCTTTCAGAATTTAGTACCCTATTAGACGAAATTTTCTGACAGTTAGAACAATTAATCAGTGGAACAGCTTACCTCAAGAAGTTGTGAATGCTCCAACACTAGAAGTTTTTTTAAAAGAAAGATTGGACAATCATTTGTCTGAAATGGTATATGGTCTCCTGCTTGAGCAGAGGGTTGGACTAGAAGACTCCCAAGGTCCCTTCCAACTCTGTTATTCTATTCTATTCTATTCTATTCCATTCCATTCCATTCATTCCTATCCCTTCCTATCCCTATTCCTTATTCTATTATATTCCTGTACCCTGATGGTCTTCGTTTCAGAGATCTTTTCTTACCAAACAGAGAAATAGAATGATCAAAAGTGGGCAAAACACCCCAGAAGGAACTTCCAACTTTCTGTCAGCTTCCCCATTCAATTTCTTTGTGGGAATCTGGCAGAGAGCATCAGAAATCTCCCTTCCCCCTCCCTTCCCACCACACAGGTAAATATCTGCTGTAGGGTTTGGGAAGACAACAAGGGATTGTGAGATTGGCTGGGAAACTGTCATAGAATGTTGAAAACAAAGATCATGTGACCATAGCAGCAGCCCAACAGTACTTTGCCAAATTTCATTATCTTGGAAATCATGGATCCCAGATTCTGGATGCATTTTGTAAAGTGCCTTGGTTCAAGAATTGTTGCCCTGTGAAACACTGTTTCATCCTATTAAAGGTCATGACAATGAGAGTTTTATTAATGAATAAATATTTCAGTCCACACTGAATGAAGCGGTGGACGTGATGAACCAGGGCCTTGAAGCTGTTAGGGACTGGATGAGGGTTAACAAGCTTGTGCTCAACCCAGATAAGACCGAGTGGCTATTGTGTTTCCCTCCCACCAATTCGGCAAGTATTCCATCTCTCAGGCTGGGGGGGTCAAATATTACGCCCCTCAGACAGGGTCCACAACTTGCGAGTCCTCCTGGATCCACAGCTGACTTTTGAACACCATTTGTCAGCTGTGACCAGGGGGGAATTTGCCCAGGTTTGCCTGGTGCACCAGTTGCGCCCCTACCTGAACCGGGAGGCTCTCACAACAGTCACTCGTGCCCTTGTGACCTCTAGGCTGGAGTACTGCAATGTGCTCTACATGGGGCTGCCCTTGAAGAGTATTCGGCGACTTCAGCTAGTCCAGAATGCGGCCACGCGAGCGATTGTGGGTGCACCTCGTTTCACCCACATAACACCTATCCTCCGCGAGCTGCACTGGCTACCTGTCGATCTCCGGGTACGCTTCAAGGTGCTACTTGTCACCTACAAAGCCCTTCATGGTAGTGGATCTGGGTACTTGAGAGACCGCCTACTGCCAATTACCTCCACTCGACCAATTAGATCCCATAGATTAGGCCTCCTCCGAGTTCCATCTGCCGGTCAATGTCGACTGGCAACCACGCGGAGGAGAGCCTTCTCGGTGGCAGCTCCGACCCTATGGAACGATCTCCCCATGGAGATTCGTACCCTCACCACCCTTCAGACCTTCCGCACAGCCCTTAAAATCTGGCTATCCCGTCAGGCCTGGGGTTAAAGACCGTAACCCACCCGAATTGTATGAATGTTGTGCTTTTAATGATGTACTGTCTTATGTGTTAATTTGTTTGTTTTCCCCTCCTTTCGAATTGTAAGCCGCCCTGAGTCCCCCCAGGGAAAAGGGCGGCATATAAATAAACTACTCATACTCATACTCATACTCATACTCATACTCATACTCATACTCATACTCATAAAGAAGATATTTACAAACAAAGCCCCTCGGGCGTGTTGCCGTAAAAAGTAAATATGTTTTGGCTTCTTCAGATTTACAACTGCGAGGAAGCTTTGATGATTCGTTGAGCATCACACACAGTGGCAGTAAACAGTGAGAAATCAACCTTCTTGAAATTTTAAAGACAACCAAAACAAAGAGTATGACAGAAAGAGCACACAACTAGACTGAATTCCATTGGAGTTTATGTTCCAGGTGGACAGTGGTATGTTTCTGGAAGACAAACATCAAAATGATTTGGGAAACTGAGTCACTAAGTCTTGTTCAAACAACAGAATAAAATCTTAAACTTGGAAGACGAACAGACTGAGCTGGATCCAAAGCAACTTCTTCTATGAAGGAAGAGAACTACACAGCAATTTAAATGGTTTAGAGCCGTGATAGCAAACCTATGGCACATGTGCCACAGGTGGCATGCAGAGTCCTCTCAGCAGGCATTCGAGCCATAGCCCAGCTCAGCTTCACCATGCATACATGAGCGCCTCCCGCTGGCTAGTTGATTTTTGGGTCTCTGCCATGCACGCAGACTCTGGAGATGTGTGTGAGGGGACAGGGGGACGGGGGTCTCACACACACATGTGCAGGGGGCAGGGGGGAACCACTTTTGGTTACAAGAGGCTTCAGGGAGGCCTGTTAGGCCCAAAATGGGGCTGGGGGAAGTGCAGGGGGTCACAGGGGAGCACAGGGGGGGTTGTGTGTGTATGTGCAGGGGACGGGGTGCATTGCATTATGGGTATGAACACACACTATTGCATACAAGACTCTAGCAAAATGGGAGTCACTGATGTCCAGCACTTTGAGCACTCTCTCCTCCCCCCCCCCCAATCTGCTTGCCTGCCTGCCTGCCTGCCTATCTCTTCTACAAAAAGTGTTTATCAGAAGGGTTAAAAAGGCATCTTAGGAAAAGTAGAATATAAAATATAAAACTCTGCCACTATGTTCTTAGTTCACCCTAAGGTGAGAAACAGATCTGAATGTTAGAGAAAATGATATACAGTATAAAACAAATACAATTTTGTATGAGGGTTAAAATAGTTGATACAATTGTGGAACTCACTGTCTATATTTAAAATCCAATCTTAGTCCCAAGGTTGAGAATTACGCAGAAATTATTTTAAATAATCAAGTGGCAACTCTAGCAGTAAACAACATTAAGAATTAATTAAGAAACTACCAAGAAGAAAACAAAACATCTACCAACACTGAGAGGCAAACTGCTGTATAAAAACAGAGAGAAAAAAACCCACTTACTTCCAGCACTGAAGATGTTGCCTAACTGGCTAATGAAACATCTGCAAGAAAGCTACCAAGCTCTGGAAAATTATTATTTTCATAGTAATGAACATTGATTGTACATTGGCAGAATTATAAATGAAATCAGGAGAAATTTCTGAGGACTGTATTTAATTCTAACCAAATCACTGATTAAGACCATATCTCAGGTAAAAAAAAAAAACTCTAAGCACTAATACATCTAGTGTAAAACTGCTTCATACTCCCTTCCATTTTACAACTCCCCAAAACAAAATAAAACCAACCACAACAGTGATGGGTTCCTAACTGGTTTACTACTGGTTCACTCATACTTGCACATATGCACAAAGCTTCTGCACATGTGCAGAAGCATCTGGGCAGGTGGGCGGAGCCTCCCGCCGCTGCCACTACCAGTTTGGTGAAACTGGGAGTCACCTATCTCTGAACCACAACTCTCAAAATAACACAGGGCCCACTTTAAGAGAAGATAGAAATTGAGGTTTCTTGAATGAGTAATTCCTCAACATGGACATTAATTAATGGAGAAGTCATAGAATGAGGCCCCATATACTGTGCTGATCTATCAGAGATAGGGGAGAAGAATAATCTCATAGCCATTATCTCCACAAAAGAACAAGAGCAAGCCTTTACTGGAAATTTGCATAGAGGCATCCCCCAAATAGTCTATAATAAGGTCACTGAACTTCATCCATGGAATTAAGGTTAATATTGAGTGATAGGATTCACATTTGCAGCTCTCTTCATCCATATGGATTGAATTATTAAAATCCTCCCAAATTTGAGAGAAGGCTTTTGGGTGATCCTATTTTCAAAATGGCATGAAATTACAAACCAATTACTTTGCTGAGTTTTATCAGGAAATTATGATCTAGTGCAGTGGTCCCCAACCTTTTGGGTACCAGGGGACCAGTTCCTTGGAGTGAGGTTTTTCTACAGATAGGAGGGGGCATGTTTTCGTATGCTGCCTGCACCCCATGGATGGAGCTTCATTTGTTTGCACGGCCTGGCTTCTGGCATGCTGCGAACTGGTGCCAGTCCATTTACTGGGGGTTGGGGACCCCTGATCTAGGGTCGACGTGTCCCACCCATGGCCTACAGGTCATGTGTGGCCCTGGATTGCTAGTAATTTAGCCCCACCATATAATAAAAAATATATTGAAAAAATGAAGTTCGTTTTGCACATACATTAACTGTATTATATATTTTAAATGCAACCCAAGACAATTTCTCTTCATTCTGTGCAGCACAGAGAAGCCAAAAGGTTGGAGCTCCAAGACCTAGTAGACCCTAGAACAGTGATGGTGAACCTTTTAGGCACAGAGTGCCCAAACTGCAAGGCATGTGCAAACATGCGCACATGCACAGCAGAGACCCGAAGACCAGTTGGCCGGCAGGAGGTGGAGCATCTCAACATCGGCGGCTTTGCCAGAGATGAGTTCTTTTTCTTTTGTGAGCGTGTGTTTCGCCGTTTGCAGGGTAACAGAAGTTTACGAAAGAAATGCCATGGAGAGCTGATGTCGAGCTGAAAGCCAAGGCTCGACATTCTCGGGGGGAGGGTGGGTGGGCAGAGAAAGTGAATGGAAATGCCAGTGTTGAATTACATACCGGCAAAGAAGGCTGACTGCGGAGGAAGGCTAGCAGCTACAGGAGAACTTCAAAAAGTTTCCTATGGCTGTCTGCATACTGATAACGTCCCATTGGCATGAAAGTACAGCTGAAACCACTCCACACAGCTGAGAGGGAGAGGGAGTTGGGAGTACCTGGTGGGTAAGGATTAGGGTGTACATAAAAAGTGCTGGTAGGCAGAGGCTCCCAGTGCTGACTTTAAACTGCTTCAAGTACTCGCGGTGTTCTAAGGCTCTGCCTTGTTAGCCTGGATTAAAGAAAGCTCTTTGTTGTTACTGGATCCTGGGTTTTTGTCCATCACGCACGAGGCAGAGCCAGTCAAGCCAAGAGCTGAGCCCACAGAGAGGGCTCTGCATGCCACCTGTGGCACTCGTGCCATAGCTTCATCATCAAGGCCCTAGAACACTGCTTGATACTAAACTGTTGTGGCCCGGCAGGAGCCGTTGGAGCTGCCACCAGACTCCGACAGCGAGGGGCCCTATGAGTCGGCCCTGGAGGATGTGGAGGACCCTGGACAGGGTTCCGACTCCGAGCAGGGTGCAGAGAGACTAGTTGGCCACCAGGTGGTGCCTGAGCCTTGGATCAGTGGGGAGGAGACAAGAGAGAGTGATCCAGAATCCAACTGTGAGTTGTTCTGGGATGCACGCCATTGAAGGGCTACTCAGCGTCAAGAACAACTACGTAATTACAGGAGGTAATTACGCTCAGCTGATGGTCATTAAGCTCCTCTCCCAGACTATAAAAGAGACTGCTTGTGCCACGCCCTTCTTGCAGAAATCAACATTTGGGACTAAAGAGAAACAAACTTGGCAGGCTGGATTGCTGCCAGAGTTTGTTTGCATTGCTGCCAAGGTTTGTCGGACTTGCTGCCAAAGTCCTTATCTATTTGTTTATTTGGTTTTCAGCCACCGAGAGTCTGATCTCGTTAATTAAAGGACATTCCATTTTACGCTTGTCTCAGCTTTCGTTACTGGATGGAGGAGGGGGTCAGAACACTAAACCATCTTATTGAGATATATACATGGTTAGCCCCAAAGGAACCATTTTAATGTCAAAGACTTGGGGAGGATCCCATGATTAATAAGCATATATCAACCTCCTTGTGCAGAATCTGTGTGAAAATGTATAAAGGAGTTCTCAACTAAGGCATTTTACAGAAATAATCCCCATGCAAGGAGGTGTAAAACAGGACTATATTTTGCATTTAATTGTTATATAACTTCTTTCGTTGATGGAGTTATAGAATTGCTATTTCACTAACACCGCGGCTTGAAGATCTTTAGTTGGTCTCCTATTCGTGGATGCTTTTTAATCCTCTCCCTCAATCTGGATAGAATGAGCAGCGTTAAATTTCCCTACAAAAGGGAACTTACCGTTTGTTCCAGCAAAAATATTAATACATATTTTGGGATTGTGTTACGGTTTATTTTGACAACATGGAAAGGACATATCAATTATAATGCCAAACATGTTGTGAAAAGGGCTGCTGTCATTCAAAAAGTATTTTGATCCGAAGGTGGTTATTATATCCTTGCAGCTCCAAAAGTGAGTAATAGCATAGTTGTTATATAGCACTTGAGTTTTTGTAGAAATGATTATAGCCCATTAGAGGCAGACAGATCAAAATTCTTCAACCAGTTTTGGCCATACCTACAGTACTGGTGAGCTAAAATGCTGCACTGAACCTAGAGTTGGTTTAATCTAGATATAGTTCTTTTTCTTTTTCTTCAGATTTGGTTTAGTTTTCATTTGTTATTCCTCACATTTAAATTTGGCTCTCGTTCATAAGTCTAGAAGGGAGAACATTCAGTTAACATACATTTTATCTCTTGAATTCTTCTTGGAATGTGTCGTTTCCTCTGTCCAAGAGAACTTAATTGAAAAAGAGAAGTAAGATTCTAAGTTACAAACACAATAAGTATCATCCTTAAACATTCTTAAATATTAATGGATGTGATGAACAGCTTTAATTGTCCATGTATATTGTTCTGACACCAGATCTCCATACTCTCCAGATTTGATATTTGCCCTTCTATGGTGCTAAAAAATCAATCCATCCATCCATCCATCCATCCATCCATCCATCCATCCATCCATCTATGTATCTTCCAGCATAACTCTGGAATGCCTTGAATAATTTCAAACAAACTTGTACACAGACAAATTACTCTCTGGAAAGAAATACTATGGGGGTAAGATATCCCTAATATCCCTTGGGGTGTGTGTTCTGTTAAGATACAGCCTGTTGGTGCCTTAAAATGGCTTCTACTGTTCTATTGTAAAATGGCTTCTACTGTACAGCGCAGTGGAATTGCCATGGTATTGGCTTCACAGTACTCCACAAGGGGGATCCATTTGGTAAGGGGGAAAATCCAACATTAGAAATTATGTTTGGTCCAGACATTTCCCCTCTATAAATAAATATCCGGGCAACACTGGGTTATCAACTAATAGGTATATAAAAATACTGCACAACCACTGATTATGTCTTCAAGAGATCAATGGAGCTGAAAGTGTAAAGTATTTTTTATATTTGTTAACAAACAAATAGCGATAAAATTTTGCATGGCTGCTAATTCCATAGGGCAACAATTACTTTAGCTTTTAATCTACTACTTATCTATATTTTCATCATCAGGATCATAAGGGTATCAGTATGTAACATCTACTACTGGATTTTTATAATAAGATATGGATTACTGAGAACTGTTTCTTTTAAAATTTAATTTTTTAAAATAATCATTTATAATGGATAATCTGGTTATATGGTGATCCTTTTATATATTATGCATTTTGGTGTTTATTTCTTTTCCTTATTATTCTTCTGCTGCTAAGTTCCATAATAACAATAAACAAAAATCATGCTGGTCAATTTTTAAAGTAAATTCAGTGTTTTTCAAGTAGTTCCAACCCCTAGAAATAAGTCCTAGCATTCATTCAAATAACCCATTAAAAATAATCATTCAAGAAAAATCTTTAAATCTCATTAAAAAAAACCCTCTCAATAAATCATTCCAAATGGGATAACCACACCAGTGGTGAAATTCAATTTTTTTACTACCGGTTCTGTGGGCGTGGCTTAGTGGGCATTGCAGGGGAAGGCTATTGCAAAATCCCCATTCCCACCCCACTCCAGGGGAAGAATACTGCAAAATCTCCATTCCCACCCCACTCTGGGGCCAGCCAGAGGTGGTATTTGCTGGTTCTCCAAACCACTCAAAATTTCTGCTACCAGTTCTCCAGAACTGGTCAGAACCTTCTGAATTTCATCCCTGAACCATCCCCCTTCCCAATTTTCAACACAGAGATAATAATACTGGTCTGTTGGAATATCTTTAAGTGAATAAGA
Source organism: Thamnophis elegans (assembly GCF_009769535.1). Taxonomy (NCBI): domain Eukaryota; kingdom Metazoa; phylum Chordata; class Lepidosauria; order Squamata; family Natricidae; genus Thamnophis; species Thamnophis elegans. The sequence goes on from NC_045542.1 coordinate 31,010,835, forward strand.
AATTACATGACAAAAAGATGGTTGAAAAGAAGAAAAAAAGATAGATTCTTTATTGATGTGGTATCCCAATATCACAATGCCATGAAAGTGTATGATAGAATATTTTTGAAGTTTGAGGCCATGGATTGATTTTCAGTAACTTTTGGGTCATTCCATGTCAAGTGGTCTGATTTCAGAAAAGTGCCCAGCTCGACTATCACGGATTTCAATGAAATTTGGTGTGAACATGCATACATGTCCCCAATGAACATTGGATAAGTGTTACATTTACTGATGCAATACTTTCGGAGACAATGTCATTTGTTTGACCCCATACTGCAGCCTTCAACACTATGACTCTGAGGTTTCAGTAACTTTGAGACATAATATCTCTGGCAATATTTTGTTGAAAGAAACAAAACTTGGCCATCTCATACAACTTGTTGTGCTCTATGAAACAAAATAATAAAAACATTCTCATGAGCGATCTCCATCTAGATAATTTGGAGCAAAGTTGGCCAAAAATGACTGTGGTGCAAAAAAAGGGTAAAGTTTGGCTTCTTATATCAAATGTTCCCTCTAATTTTTTTCAGTGTGTGCGGAAAAGTATAGTGTTTGAGCAGCACATTTTCATGTCTGAGCACCTGAATTTTTTTCACAGATGTTTCACAGAGCAATTGATTTATAGGATCTGAATTGGAATGGAGAAAAATGGTCATGTGCATGAGTGTGTGTGTGTGTGTGTGTGTGTGTGTGTATTTGAGTGAGTGAGGGATCCGGTAAGGGAACTGTGCCTATTTAGAAAAGAAGGTAAATTATTGCAAACATGATCAGTTGAAGATAAGTATGGGGACAGGTTGGGCGGTAGAAAGTGATAAAAGAGTAGGAGAGAGGAAGAAAGGAAGAAAAAAGAGGGAAGAGAGACAGAAAGAGACAGAGAAGGAGAGAGAAAGTGACAGAAGAGTGGGAAAGAAGGAGAGAGAAAGAGAGACAAAGAGAAAGGATGAGACAGAAAGAGACAAAGAGGAGAGAGAGAAGGGAGGAGAGAAAAAGTGACAGAAGAATGGAAAAGAAAGAGAGAAAGAGAAGAGAGACAAAGACAAAGAGGATGAGAGAGACAGAGAGAGAATAGAGGAAGAGGAAAGAGGAAGAGATATCTCATTTCAACCCTGAGGTGCAAATATTCTCTTTGATTGGTAATTTTATTTGTCCATTTACTATCCAATACTCTCATTCCTCCTTAAGTTCATCAAGAATTTTCTTCTTTTTATTGAATTTATCACAATACCTTGAGAACAACTTTTTCAGCATAGCTTTACAGCTCACGTTTTCAGAACATTAGTCTACTATTTATAAGTCACTAAGTCAAAGAAACAAAATTCAGAAAGTTGGCTTCCCTTTTTGTAATTGCCTATTGCCTGCTTAATTTTCTACCTACATTTTTGATAACTGATATTCACGTTGACCAAAGCCCATCATAGAAAGAAACCTTCCCTATGAACTTTGTTGGGTTTCCATGGAATGAAGTTTCATCTTTTTCTCAACCATACAGTAGCATATTCTTTCTAAGGAGGATATAATCAAGATAGTCCATAATTGCCTATCAATCTAACAGTATGGCGATTGACAATCTCTTTATATTTCAACTCTAACTCTTTCAGTCTTAAAGGTTTGGTGAGGAGAAATCCAAAAATTCTTTTAAAGAGGAAAAAAAATGCTTGCACAATTGCACCCATGGAGACATGTATATATTATGCACAACATACAGAGAAACAAACTTAACAAAGTGCTAAGTCTGCCCACCAACTAACGAGAGAGAGAGAAAGAGAGAGAGAGAGAGAGAGAGAGAGAATCCCTCCTTCCTTCAGCCCAACACTCTCACTGGCATCCAGGCCAGACGAGAGGGACTGCAGAGGGTGTCCTCGAGTCTAGGGCAGCGAGTAATTTGATGGGAAACTTGCCTCTTGGAAGGACTGATCTGGCTTGGCTCCCGCTTTTGATCTGCTGCCCAACGACCGAATGGAGAATCGAAGAGGCAGGAGAGACGAGGCAGGAGAGACGAAGCAGGAGCCAAGCAGGTCATTCCTCTGCAGTCCCTCTCATCTGGCCAGAATGCCAGCAAGAGTGTTGGGCTGAAGGAAGGAGGGATACACATACTTGCATTCTCCCCCTCCCTCCCTCTCTCTCTCTCTCTCTCTCAAATGGCAAATCCGAGCAGCCGCTGCTGGGAGCCCGTCCCATGCCTTCTCCCAACCCCCACACCCCTTCTCTCAGCTACTTTCTGCCTTGTGGACCTAGAACAGATTGCTGTCTCCAGGCTGGCTCTCCTCTCCTATTATCGTGGAAGGCGTCTCACAAAAACCACTGGGCGGCAGTTGGAAACTGCTGCGCGGTGTTTTGTTGCCATGTGCGCAGCCGTGCACCCGCGCAGCTTAGAGGGAACATTGCTTATATCTCTGGAAGGAAACATATGAGAAATGTGAAACTTTATGCATAATAATTTAGCAACACAAGGTTTTTGAATATAAAATTTCATTCTCCTACTGCTTTCCAATAGTTCACAAATTAAGTGCAAAGTTTACAGTTTTTTGTAAAAACGCCAAAAATAGGGTATTTTCAGCCAGCTTTTCTTAAAAAAACAAACCCTTCTGGAAACTGTTAAATTATTCTCATTAGAAAGAGCATCGTTCAAACCATCTAAAAAGATAGAGTTGGTCTTTCATTGCTGAGTATAAAGCCTTAAAAATAGGGACGTGATGGTCGAGTAGGGAGCACCAGACCACTTTAATGGAATGACCTTTTCCTCTTTCACCCCACATGAGCATTAGGCTGTAACTGATGATTTTCCAGAAAAACAATATGACATAAGTAAGAAAAACAAATCCAAAATAGTACTTTTAAGCTTATAGAACAACTGAAGGATGCATGTGCCCAGGTATGCATATCTGCGGTTCCACTTCTCTTAGTAGGTTTGAGTTGGAAAGCAAAATGGATGATTGCATCACATATGGCATCAGAAATCTGAGCAAAATGAGCTCACCCAGGAGGTGATTAACATCCCCAACATGTTCTGCAGTGCATTTGCATACTACTAGCAGCAAGCTAATTAATGTATAGTTCATTTTTTGGCAATTGTCACTGTGCTCTGAAACTGAGCAAGTTCAGTTGGCATTTGGCCATTTCGATCACTGCTGCTAAGAGAAGCTCCAAAATATAAAGGCAAAGGCAGAACAGGGAGCTCTTGGCAATGTTCATTGGCCGAAGACTTCCTGAACAAATGCCTGAATCAACTGTTCAGTGGATCACATAGCAATAACACTTATATACCACTTCACAGTGCTTTACAGCCCTCTCTAAGCGGTTTATAGCCTATTGCCCTCAACAGTGTGAGTCCTCATTTTACTCACCTCGGAAGACTAGGTCAATCTTGAACCTGGTGAAATTCGAACTGCCAAATTGCAGCCAACAGCCAGCAGAATTAGCCTGCAGTACTGCACTCTAACCACTGCGCCATCTCGGCTCATATGCAATTTCTATGGGTGTGCTTAATGTTGGTAGTGGTGGGCTTCCAAAATAATCATGACCTACCTTGAATTGGATCCTTCATTGTAGATCAGCTGTGCTCTAGATCAGGGGTCTCCAACCTTGGCTAATTTAAGTCTGGAGAACTTCAACTCCCAGAATTCTTGGGAGTTGAAGTCCACCAGGCTTAAAGTTGCCAAGGTTGGAGACCCCTGCTTTAGATAAAAACTTTTGAAAGACTGCCATTGAACCCTCCCTAATTCAAGAATTATGTGCAATGTGCAAATAGAATGAAAAGAAAAGATCAAATCCAAAGCAAAAAACCCCACAACCACAGGTCATCCTTGACTTACAACTTTTCATTTAGCAAGAGTTCAAAGTTGCAACGGCACTGAAAAAGGTGACTTAAACCCAGTCCTCACAGTTACAATCCTCACAGCATCTCTATGGTCCCTTGATCAAAAATCAGGTACCTGGCAACTGGCATGAATTAACTGCAACATTCTAGGCTCATGTGATTGCCATGTGTGACCTTCTCAACCAGCTTCCTATAAGGAGTCAGTGAGAAAAGCCAGATCTGTTTAAAGCCCACATGATTCACTTAACAATTGAAGTGATTCACTTAACAACTATGGCAAAAAAAATTCAAAAAAATGGGCATTACTCTCTTAATAACTACCTTGCTTAGCAATGGAAATTAGCTGTAATGGTAAATTTACTTATTATACTGAGTTATAATGTGAAGCTATGGATATTTATCCACCATGCATCAAGAAGACAACTTTTTTTTAATGCTGGCCTAGTTCTTCTAAGTACATGAGCCACGGTGGTGCAGTGGTTAGAGTGCAGTACTGCAGGATACTTCTGCTGACTGCCGGCTGCCTGCAATTTGGCAGTTTGAATTCTCAGCAGGTGCAAAGTGGACTCAGCCTTCCATCCTTCTGAGGTTGGTAAAATGGGGACCCAGATTGTTGGGGGCAATAGGCTGACTCTGTAAACCACTTAGAGAGGGTTCTGAAGCACTGTGAAGCAGTATATGTCTAAATAGCTATTGCTATTTATTATGATAAAGTTTGAAGTGGGGAGCTTATTCTACTTTGTTATACTTTCTGCACCACTGAGAGCTGTGATAGCAACAGCACTTAGACTTATATACTGCTTCATAGTTCTTTTCAGCCCTCTCTAAGGGCTTTACAGAGTCAGCCTTTTGTCCCCAACAATCTGGATCCTCATTTTACCAACCTCAGAATGATGGAAAGCTGAGTTAATCTTGAACTGGTAGGACTTGAACTGCAAACTACTGGCAATCCGAAGTAGCCTGCAGTACTGCACTCTAACCATTGCACCACCACGGCTCTTTGATCTTGCTCCTCAGTCCTTTCCAACTCTGCATGTAGTACTGGAATATAAAACTTCTAGACACAGTTCTAGATTCACTCTGATTCTGTTCAGTTCAAATCTGAGGGTATTAGTCCCAATAAAGGAGAATATTTGTAGGTCGGTGTTGACCTGAGGGGTCCTTGGTGCACTCTGAGCTTGCTTGTTTTCTTGAAGACATTTCATTACCCTAACTAGGTAATATCATCAGTGCTAGTCATCATGTATCAGTTCCGTATACAATAAGTGAGGCAGTCTTAAGATTTTAGACTTTACTTCAAGTTTACTTTCAGTTATGTACCCTAAGACCATTTGAACCCAGCTATGAAAATTTTATTGAGGCTTGTTTAAAACCATTTTTAAGCAAAAGGCAAACCATTTGCTTGGTTTCTAAAATCCTGAAAAGAGGTTAATTAAGCTAGCAATTTCAACTGAATTAGGCTTTGGAAAGAAAATTGATTAATTTGTTTCCTGACTTGAACAAATTGCCAAAATAATTAAAACACAATTAAGCTTATTTTGAAAGACTTTTAGCTCTTAGAAGCGCATGAATGTGCATGCAATCTGCTAAAAGAACTGGGAGGTGACAGAATTTGTGGCATATTGCATGTCTTTCAGTTTTCACAGCTGTTAGCCCAACCCTCCTCCTTTGCTACTGAACACTCTGTCAACATATATCTCTTGCTCATTTTTGCCCTTCCAACATCCTGTAGTTACATCATTTTTTAAAAAAGTGTCATGATTGTAATCACAAAGTGGATCACACAGAGGCTATGATTAGTCATTAAATGCTGATGATGGCTCCCTTCTTTGAATTTATTTTCACTTCCATAAGAATGGAAGAACAGCAACAGAACAAATGGAACACACTCTAAAAGAAGGACGGGCAGATTTAGGGGAAGGAGTAAAAAGAGAAATCAGCTTAGAATCATTACGTAGCCACAAGCCCAACCTCCCTTGATTGCTGTAAGTGTTATCTACTGTATTTTTGGGGTATAAGATGCACATTTTTCCCTCAAAAAAGAGGCCGAAAATCTAGGTGCGTCTTATACACTGATTACAGCATTTTGTGTTGCCCAAAACTCTGCCTCCTTCACCAAAATGTCTGTGCATAGTTATTAGAAGTCTTTCAGACAGCTTCTGGGGGCTGGGGAGGGCAGAAATGAGTCTGTTTTTTGCCCCCCCAGCCCCCAGCAGCACTCTATAAGCTTCTTAAAGGCTATCCATGCCCTTTTTGTGACAAAAAATGGGCCCGTTTTCGCAAAAAATGGGCCGCTTTTTGGCTCGTTTTTGCCCCTCCGCCCCCCAGGAGCACTCTACAAACATCCTAAGAGCTATTCATGCCCTTTTTTTGAAAAAAAACCCAAGCCTGTTTTCACGAAAAATGGGCTGTTTTTTGGAGGTTTGCAGAGTGCAAAAACTTTTTAAAAAATTTTTCCTCTTCAGAACCTTGCTGCATCTTATACTCCAGTGCATCTTATACTCCAGTGCATCTTATACTCCAGTGCATCTTATACTCCAGTGCATCTTATACTCCGAAAAATACAGTAACTATAATCTGGTGCGGATTGTTATTTGAAGAGTCCTGCATAAGCATCAGTGGTGGGTTTCCATTTTTTTTTAACCAAAAGTTCACTCATGTGTTTGCGCGCGCGCACGAGCGATGCTTCTGCATGTGCACAGAAGCATCCGGGTGGGTGGGCGGAACCTCCCGCTGCCACCACTACCAGTTCACCCAATTTGGGCCGAACCAGGAGCAACCCAGCTCTGATAAGCATGATTAGCAATAAATCAGTTAAATTGAACCTTCATGTGTGGATCTGGTATTTTGTGCCTGACACAACCAGAAGAATTAAATGTTTGTGCATGTGTGACGGGAGAGAAATTGAGCACATATTTTTCAGTCTCCATATATCTGAATCAGAGGCACAGGAAAGAAGAAAAACCCTACCAAAGGTCTGTGCCAAAGGTGTACCATAAAGAGTAGTTGCCTGCCTCCTCCATTTATTATCAAGAAGAACAAATATTTTCTCCAACAGAAATGAATGGAATATATTGTTCTGTCCACATCTTTGGGGAGGGGGACTATACCCTGCACACCTCAGGATGGAAATATATACAATAATCACTCACAATTTATATCTCTTGCTCATTTTTGCCCTTCCAACATCCTGTAGTTACATCATTTTTTAAAAAAGTGTCATGATTGTAATCACAAAGTGGATCACACAGAGGCTATGATTAGTCATTAAATGCTGATGATGGCTCCCTTCTTTGAATTTATTTTCACTTCCATAAGAATGGAAGAACAGCAACAGAACAAATGGAACACACTCTAAAAGAAGGACGGGCAGATTTAGGGGAAGGAGTAAAAAGAGAAATCAGCTTAGAATCATTACGTAGCCACAAGCCCAAGGCACAGGAAAGAAGAAAAACCCTACCAAAGGTCTGTGCCAAAGGTGTACCATAAAGAGTAGTTGCCTGCCTCCTCCATTTATTATCAAGAAGAACAAATATTTTCTCCAACAGAAATGAATGGAATATATTGTTCTGTCCACATCTTTGGGGAGGGGGACTATACCCTGCACACCTCAGGATGGAAATATATACAATAATCACTCACAATTTAGAGTGAAAGTAACTGGACAAAGCTGTTGTCTAGCACACAGTTCCTTTGCACTACAGTATACATCACATTTATCTGGATATATATTACTGTGCAGGGACAACTCTGCAAATGATAAAAAGCAAATAAAAAGTCAAGCTTGACTAAGCATAAAGTACTCTAGGACAAAGAGGATCAACACTTAAATAGAATCAAATGTTACAGCAGAGGTGGTGGCAGCATATGGGCAGTGCTGGCTGAGGATCAAAAGAATTTGCTTTAGTCCTATGCTGACCCATTTTAAATGGAATACTGTAATGATTATCTTCTGGTGGTGTTTAGAATTCATATCAAGGACAAAGCCACCAGGCCAAATTACACTACACTTCCTTTGTACAAATAAATTACTTCCTGAACAAAAATATTCATGGTATTATTGTCAATCTAGTTAAATAAGAAATGCTATTATACCTAATAAATATTGCCTAACCATTAACATTGGATGCTTTTGGCTGATGTGCAGCATAAACAGTGGACTCTGGAATATACTTTGCATTCTCTTAGTTTCTCCTGATAAATGGGCTTGGTGGTCCACCTTGACTCCAATTCAAGAACCAAAGCAATTTTAAAAAAAAGAACATTTGGGTGTTACTTATCAGGTTGAAATAAGGATCAGTAAATTACATCTATGGTGATTCTCAGTCATCCAGGTCATAGCTGTCCCAAAGGGCTTTTTCAAAAGGCAACTGGATTTTGTTTTTCCTTGAAGATATTTGCTTCTCATTCAAGAATTGTGAAGCTCCCTGGATGAGAAGCGAAACATCTTCAAGGAAAAACAAAGTCCAGTTGCCTTTGGAAAAAGCACCTTTGGGATGATCAGTAAATTACACTTGTTGCTTTATAAGAACATAAAGTAAAGGTAAAGTTTCCCCTTGCACATATGTGCTAGTTGTTCCCAACTCTAGGTGGCGGTGCTCATCTCCATTTCAAAGCCGAAGAGCCAGTAATCATGGCCAGCATGACTAAACGCTGAAGGTGCATGGAACGCTGTTGCCTTCCCACCAAAGGTGGTCCCTATTTTTCTATTTGCATTTTTACATGCTTTTGAACTGCTAGGTTGGCAGAAGCTGGGACAAGTCACTCCATTACACGGCACTAGGGATTCGAACCACCGAACTGCCAACATTTTTGATAGACAAGCTCAGTGTCTTAGCCACTGAGCCACCATGTCCCTGTTTATAAGTGCATATTAAAATCCATGGAAAGATTCAAAGCCACAGAGTTCATTGGGATTTTTCTATATTTCCTTTTTTCAGTTCCACTAGCATTCAGAGATTGTATCTGACTGTGATTCCATTCTTGGGAAGGAATATTTCACACACTTTACATTTGTGGAAGCATGTGAAGTAGCAGCCTTGAAGAAGAAGGACTAGGAATGGTTAATTATTGCAGGGGAAACTTCTGTGTAGAAGAAAGGACAGAAATTTAATAACCCCAAGCCATTATATTATATTGCCAACATGAAATGAGAAGATTTGGTTTTGAAAGAAAGGAATATTTCTGCAGACTGAACCAACCCCCCTCCCCCGCCACATGAAGAAATGTAAAAGCATAAGTTGCAGTCTGGAATGTATTTCTTTTTTTACTTCCTTCCTCAACTCCATTAATTTCTACTAGTGTAGCTCTTCTCCTGAATTTTGCCTCCTCTTACTTTGTTTTCTTCTTCTGCTGCTGAACTTCTTTTTGGCTACACTTCTTAATCTTTCTCCTTGAGCAACCATTTCTACTTCATTCTTTTTGAAATTTATTTTCGTTTCCTCCCCACCCACCATTTCCTTTTTTCTTACGAATCCAACAGCCACTCAAAGTGAAGAATAAATCCAAAGGATTTTGGCTTCACAAGCGCAGAGGCCTCTATTCTCTTGCCCACTTTTGTAGCTTTAGGACATTTTTAGACAGCAGCTCTGGGAGCATGGCAGTCATCACTGAAAACACCTTGCCACTTTGGAGCTGCCCTTTTCTTTTAAGGTCCCTTCCGTTCTATCATTCATTTCAGCTTGGATTAGTATTTGGCAATCCTCAGCTCCCACACATCCTCAGACAGACTTTCTTGCAGAGGATCAGGACAGCATGTTAGTTTTAACTAAACCGTCACTGTGACCTTCATATAGTCAGGAGATCAGAGGCTGGTCAACCTGGATAGTAGCTGATAGAGCTGAAGATTCCTAGAAGAGCGTTGCACAACCCCACTGAGCAGGTTTGCATCTCTTTTGTAGTGACACACTTAAGGAACAGGTGTCAAATTCACGGCATCACAGCATCATCACATGATGCATTATGACTCCCCCCCCCTTTGTTAAACCGGGCATGGGCATGGCAGCACGTGATGTATCCAGCATGCAGGCTGCGAGTTTGACACCTCTGCACTGTTCAACTTTGGAAGCCATTTGCTACACACTGCAAATGTGTAAGTATTTTGGAACAGTTACACACTCTCATGTTATTGACTCAGAGGATGTGCTGTTAATTCCTATATTGGACTTTCTTATTTACTCTATGAACCCCATTCATGTGAAGTAAAGATGTATATTTAGAAAGAATGAGTTACGGCTGAAGGAAAGCATTCAGCTTTCTCACAGATACATTTATACCTTATTCAGCCAACCAGTAGAAAGAACTGTAGGAGAATTATCTTTAAAGGAGAATTAAAACCATATCTGTTGTATATGAACAGGTTTTGATTTTGCCTTGAGCCTTTAATTTCTTGTGTATGAATAATATTTGATATACCTTTTGTTAACTATGAATTTTTCCATGTTTATTCTGCGTCATCTTGGTGTGATTGATTTTGTGACAAAAGAGAAAAATCTTCAAAGTCAAACTCCAGGTCCCTTCTCCTCCTTTCTATTTTAATATTAAATTTCTATTTAATATTAAAACAATCTTACAGAAAAGACTACAAAAAAGAAAAATGTACAAATAGGGAATATCTAGATTCAAAAAAGAAATGTAGTCGATAGTTAAATGCAGTATGTTTGATTCCAGATGATACAGTGAACATGGACAATAAACCTGTCTAAGCAAAACATTGCTTATTCCCTGATAATTATGCCTTATTGTTATTTATTTGTAGATGACAGATTGTTAAAAGAAAAAGGGCACCCTCATTATGATGTCTCAGAGTGGCATAATGACAGTAGAGAATCTTGAAAATCTTTATTTGTTTCATCATTCTTCTGGTATACATGGATACAAATAGGGAGGGGGGAAGAAAAATGAACACAAAGTGGCCAGATAATTAAGAAATGTTTTATAGCATGAGCTTCTGTATGTCATTCTTTACAAGATACCATTAAAGGAGAAAAGTTTCACAAGAAATTATTTCATTGTTTTTACTACTGTTTGCCAAAATTATTATAAATGATTCTACATAGAAGGGCTGTTTGTAAAATGACATACAAATGATAATTAAAATTGGAATTGTACACTGGTTACGTACTCCCTAGGCAACCAATTACCATAGCAAGTGACAAAATTCCACTAAATAGTGCGGAAAGGTTCAGGTGCAGATGGAAGAAAATAGAAAAGAAAAAGAAGCAAGAACAAAGGCCAAAAGAAACATATGTTTGTCTAACTAACTAAATTGAAACAAGTTCCTTAAATAAAAAGTAATATTGAATTAATGGAAGCAATAGTTTGATCATTTTGGCTGCAGTTATTAGCAATGTATAAGATGATTACTACAAAGCATGTTGCTAATTATGATCAAATCCACCTCCAATTGATTGATAGTTGTCAATTATGCTTCCGACTGTAAAAAATATAAGAGCGGGAGGGAAAAATCATCACTCTTTCTAAATGTACAAGGATATCACAATACTGCTAGATATGTCAGAAGGAGGACTGGTGTAAGAATAGGAAGAGCAAATTGTTTCTACCGCAGTCAAGGCCTGTAGGAAAGCATTTTGCCAAGAAATAATTATAATGGTAAAGAAATTTCTTGTTCAATTGCAGCCCTAATGTGATTTGTTTTAAACAGGTGAGCAAGCTATCAGAGCAAAAGGGTTATATATTATTGGTTCAAATCCACATGCAAGTTTTATAGGCTGGGGAATTTGAAAAAAGTGAATGAGATCAAAAGTGCACAGAGTTCCAAGCTGCTGGGACTGTGTGCTGACAAAACATGCAACTAATGTGATGGAAGAAGGGAGAGCGCGGAAGGCTGAGCTATGGATTCCTTGGCACGCAGGTACCTGGCAATGTCCCTGGAAATACAAGCTAGGCAATGCCTCCAACATTGCTTGTAATATTGGAAAAAGACCATTGCTTGTAATCTGAGAGGAACAAGAAGATGGGAGGAAATGAAGCGGAAAGAATTAAAAGGGCTTTAACAGCTAATTTTCCCACTAAAGTTAAGGTTGACGTCTGCTCTTTTCCTTGCCAAAAAAACAAGCAGAAAGGAGCAAAATAGGGGTGGGGAGCTGTCATCTTTCATCATAGAGAGCCAGTTTGGTCTAGTAGTTAAGGCACCAGTACTGTTCTGACCTAGGCTTCCTGAGACAGTAAAAACCACACACTTAGTCCCAAAAACCCTCTTCATATTTAAATGGCTGTGAATTATGTTCATTCATAGCCTGTAATGAGTCACAAACAGTTTGTGAAGAGTCCGACAGAAGTCTGCCACAGTCTTTCGGGATAAGCCTGATAAACACCCACCTTTATCTCCCTTGAAACGTTGCCAGAGACCTAATTGCCAATTAGTTTTGCAAGGCCAAATGGAGCACAGAGTCAAAACGGAGCTTCAAAGTTTAAACTGACCAGAACAAAGTTGCTTCCAGCCAAAGCTCACTTCCATTTGCTCCTCTTTTATGTCTTATGGGAGGAGTCAATCATCTCCAAGCCTTACTCCCGAGTTGCCCCTTTATTCTTAACTGTTCTTGACTTTTGGCAGCTCTGCGCATGGACACACTGGGAACAGGCTCACCCTGTTCCTCTGCCTCGCTGATGTCAAGATTCGGAGGCTCCGAAGGCAGCACATAACTGCCAGATGGCCCTGGCCCCCTCTCTGCCTCCGACGCAGAACCCTTGTTCGAGCCTTCCCCAAACTCTAGGACTGGGCCATGTTCCTCCCCAACCTCCTCACTGTCTGACTCTGTTGCCAGACCACAAGTACTAGAAACCAAGAGACTGTGAGTTCTAGTCCTGCCTTAGGCATGAAAGTCAGCTGAGTGACTCTAGGCCAGTCCTCCTCTCTCTCAGCCCTACAAAGCTCACAGGGTTGTGGTTGTTGGGGAAAAAGAGGAGTATTGACAATGTCCGCTGCCTTGAGTTATCTATAGTCAGTGTAAAAAAAAAATCTAAAACCTAAGTAGGTAACATCATTGTGTTCTCTGTATGGGGCAGGTCCTCTATTACTGACATTGAGATATACAGGGATACCTTGTCAAGCAGGAAGAGCAATCTGAATGTATAGAAACTCTTAACCAAACTAGCAGCACCACGATATGCAGTGTGTTAAAATAATACCATGGCCGTTCATATTAAGGGCCAGCCCAGATTGGATGCTCCATGCTTACTCCTGATCAGGAAAAAAGAACAGATGTTGCTGTATGCAACTTGTTAAAAATAGCCTGGCCTTTAAATCTGATCCTTAATGTAATCATCGCTGAGCAAAATCTGTGGATTTCAGTGCAGCCGTTCACAGCCCACACAATCAAATTTCTCAGAAGCTCAGTCCTTGTTTGGGTGTATAGAGTGTTCACCCCATTTCCACATTGATCCAGTTTCCATTCTAAACCCACATAGAAATTCACATAGAAATATACATTGAAAGGTGCAGGTGTACTGTAAAAAACACATTCTCCCAAGTTACACCACCCAACATGCAATACATTGTCATTCAGATAGTTCTTAGGAAATTCAGATCCAATCCTTTTGTCCCCCATGATCCTCCAAGCACGTTCCTATTTCTGCCTTGGTCAGTGAAGAGAAAACTGTGTTGCGGAAACAGGAATATACTTTTGTTTTGAAATCCTTCTGAATCATTTCAAAGCTTGGATGGAATTCCTATGGTTTTATCTCATGTTTTCAAGAAGAGACTGGATAGCCATTTGTCCAGAATGGTATAAGATCTCCTGCTTGAGCAGGCTTTGGGCTAGAAGACCTGTAAGGTCCCTTCCAACCTTGTTATTTTATGTTCTAGGTAATACTGAAGGACTGCTTGTGGCCTTTCAGCTTTGTTTTTATGTTACTCAGATGTTACCACCACCATTTGCCAGAAAAAATAGTCAACCATTTCCAGAGGCTTTTTAAAATAATTTCAGAGCAAACCAGGTGGGGAAGCATCCATCAGCATCTGCTCCCTTGGATATTTTGTCTTATACAGTACTCTCTGCAAAAAAAAAAAAAAAAAAAAAAAAAACCTGCCAAATTTGGCCCTGCCCAACACTATCTTAGAGGCTCATTTAGACATCATTTTAAGGGGTCACTACATTTAAAAATATTAATTTACTTTGGTAAATCAACAATGTCAAGATTATGTAGTGTCTTTATAATTGTACACTAAATGAATGATTCCTCATGAATGAAGGGAATATATGTACCCCAGGATAATGTTTCAGGACCCAATCCGGGTTGGTCACCAGGACCAGAGGTTTAGTCTTCTGAGCTTTTGGAGTTGAGCTGGAGCCCATCCTCAGGGAACTTCTCTCTAGACTATCTAGGTCCCTACTGGGCTGGTTCCAGTGACAGACCCAGATTGGATCATTCTGATGAGAGAGAAGTTCCCTGAGGATGGGCTCCGGCACGAGTCTGAAAACTCAGAAGACTAAACCTCTGATCTCGGTGACTGAACCAGATTGGTTCCTGCAAATGAATAACTGTCAGTGTAGATCTGTATTCTTAAACATTCAAAGTCTGTGACAATGTATGCCTCATTTTCCCTTAGGAACAGTCCTAAAATGATATATGTATTAGCTTCTCTGCCTGAAAACTCTAGGCAAAAACCACTGATAGAAAACAGTGGCATAAGGCATTGCTTGATAAAATCAGGAAAATAGAAAAATGCAGTTGGTTCAATTTGTGCTTAAAAAAGCAAAACAAAACTGCTACTATCTTAGGATTTATTCTCTCCCTTCTCCCTTCTGTCTGTGTGTGAGTGTGTGTTTGTGGAGGCTTCCATCCATGCATACCTCCTATCATTATCAACTAGGCAGTCTTTGTGTTGGGTGAATGCAAGATTAACTCATGAACAGATTGGCTTTATTAACAAGGCTGAAATGCACATTGTTAAATGTGCACATGCAGACATCTCCATTCAGCATTTCCGTTAAATGGATAGCCCTGTGCATGCAAGCTTATTAAGATGCAAGAGCAATGAACAATTAAAGCTTCATCAGCATAATCAGTTGGACATTAGTCGACCCAGATCTGCAATGTAGCATTACAGAGCTCACAGCAGTTACAACAGGATATCTTGTGTAGTTTTTTTAAAATAAAAAACAAAACAAAACGAGGGAGTAGGATTTAACAAGGATTTATCTGTAGTTTTCAATCTCATGGACTCCAATCTGTGCTAACTTCTAATACTGGCTGGAGAAAAGAAGGCGTCACAGGGTGATTCTAACAGGGATCACGCACTCCTCTAATGATATCACTCCCTCAAACCAGGAAAGTTAAATGAGGCGGAAAAACTACTTTTTAAGAAAAGAACACAGTGAAAGGAAATGTAGAATAAAATGGAAGTAGTCAAGCTTTGCATCTAGCTTAAATCTGAGTCACAATTCAAATGTTTTGGGGTAATATTGCTGCTGTTTAAAACATCGTATGGTTGCATACATCAGTATTTACATCAGGCAATTGATATCCAAATTCATTTATTCATTTAACAGCAGCATTTATAATGATAGAGTTATATAAAACATACCATATTTTTCAGACTATACGACACACTGAAGTATAAGACACACCATGATTTTGAAGAGGTAAATAAAAGAATTTTTTTTTACACTCAGCAGGCCTCCCAAACCCGATGCATGCCTCATTTTTTTTTCCAAAAAAAGGGCATGCAGAGCTTTGGGAGGCTTGTAGAGTGTTCCTGGGGGCTGGGCACAAGTGAGCAAAAACTGCCTGTTTTTTTTGCAAAAATGGGCCATTTTTTGGGGGGGGGGAAGCATGCAGAGCTTTGGGAGGCTTCCACTATAATTGTATCACATGTAAACCTGGCAACTACTTGTTCTGTTATTTCAGATTATTTTTGGCTTGTAGATCTAAAAAAAAATCTACAAAGGTATTAAAGAATTGTATCTACTCACTCAATCCTTGCCCCTTTTGGCTGCGTGTATCAGCTAAGGAAGGTGTTTGAAGGTTTCTTGTGGTATGGAAGTGTTCCCACTTGCCTAAGGGAGTACGTAATACCTTTATTAAAGACACCTTAAAGACAGGAGATCTATATACTTAGAAGATAGTCTCAAATATCCACTTCTGGGAAAAGTAACTAAGCAGGAGGTAGCCTTGACGTTCCAGATGGAAATAAATGATGCTGTTTGTCTGAATCCATTTCAATTGGGCTTCCAGCCAGAATACAACATTGAAAGGGATTTGGTTATACTGGTGTATGATCTGGGCCAAAAACTTGAATCTTGCTAGTAATTCTGAAGCTTTTGATAGCAATTAATATCATTACACAAAATAGAGCATGTCATATTGTTCAACTTTCAATTTCCAAACATTAGGGATGCTCAAAAGTTGTGACATGCCTTGGGGATGGCAAATATATTTTGGTTACTTTAGTATCATTTAGATATGCTTGGTAAGTAACTACATAAATATCATAACTTTTTAACATTTTGTTAATTCCCATAGTATTGTTCTAGGACACCTCACATGATTGAACTTTGAGGAAACTATTTTACTACAGTCCTTCCTGCTGGAATCATTTTAAAACAGGGATTGCTATACTTTTTGCTATCACACTTCCCTTTAGTGTAATCTTAATGTACACACCTCCCCTAAACATCCAAACCCTACCATGAACACAAATGAACCATGAAAACAATCCATTGAAACTTTGGGAAAGGAGGATTTATTATAACAACGTACAGTGGGCCCTTGGGCCCTGAATGCCAACTGAAAAATCCGCTAAATGTTGCACTCAAGTCACAAACACATCCTTGGGCGCTGAATAAACACACCTGCGGCGATTTCCCTTTCTGTGCCATTTTTTTGTTTGCACGCGCATGCACAGTCAGTCTTGCTTCTAGTCACGGAGAAATCGGGTGCTGACCAAAGTCCTGGAACAGATTACGGTTGGCACCCGAGGTCCCACTGTACAACTAAAAGTTTCGCCATACCTCCCCTGCACTCTGTCTGCACATCTCCAACAGAAGGACACCTCACAGTTTGAGAAACACTGCTGTAGAAAGTTGTACTTCAGGATTATTGCTCCACAAGTTTACCCACACAACTACTTTGCCATGCTTTCCTCCCATTGGAAAACCATAATGTCTGTATACAGTACATTAGCCAGGGATGGACAATTCATTTTCCCAAGGGGCTACATGAGAAGGTAGGACTGTTGTGAAGGGCTGAACCAATAATGCTGTGAAGGTGCATGGACATGCACACACATACCTACATATATAAACTGCAAAAAAAAAAAAAAAAATAGCAGTCACCTTCAAAATAAAATCAATCCACGTGGGCCAGATATGGACAGCCAAAGGGCTGGATGTGATCCAGGGGCCATAAAATGCCCAGGTCTGCATTATTCTATGCCTAACCTTGCCCTTTACAAACATCTGGAAAAGGTCCATGCCTTGCCACTGTCCATAAAGCTCCTTCAGGCTACCTTATAAGGGCAATGACTGGCTGTATCAATAAAATCTAGATATCGGCAACTGTGAGAAAAGCCATCATCAGTCATTATGCAGAATGTATGATAGGATACAGTGATAGGATACTGTTTATAAAATCTGTGTGCTCCATTCTATTTTTTTCTATTCCCCCCTCCCCCAGGATTATTGGCTAATTGATGTCATGATCATTAGCTGAATATAAACAAATAAACTAATTCATTCCTAATACAAGGTATTAATCAGCTGGACTTGTGCAGCTCAGCTGCAGCCAGTGAATTAAGTGTTCTTGAGGAACATCCAAATATGTCCTCCAAAATGTTTATTGACCTGTTGACTAGTCAACCTATTAACCACCTGGTGAGAAGAAAGAGTAAAAAAAAAAAAATTTTTTTTAAAGTATCTTGGCTACCATCTCATGGATTTTAACATTTGTGCAGCTGAATAAATGTCGAAGAGGTATATGCTGACCTCACATCTGTACTAGGCTAAATTCTACAATGGAGCAGGCTTTTTAAAAGAACATTCTTTGAGAAGAGATGCTTAGAAGGCAGGGCTTGGCATCATAATTTTAATATTGGACTGGATGAAGGAGAAAAAGCTGAAATTAAAACCAGGCAAGGAGATTAGAAACTGCATCTGGTCACTAATGTTAATTGGAATGAGAAGATGAAACCATCATTGAAAGGATTAGGATATAATTGTGATCCTCCCATTCAATAAATGTACATGAAAAGACTTCAATAGTCAATGAGGTTATACTAAATAATATTTAGAAAAGTCAGAGAGTGTTCCATTATTAATAAAAATAATAATCCCTTTCTTTTGAATGTAGTGCCTCCCACAAAAAATCATGTAGTATTTTCAGTTTCTTAGTTGTCTCATTCCTCATCTTTCTTTGTCAAAATGTGATGCTAAGTGTTCTCCTTCCTGCTGAGTTTCCATCTGTTTGAGAAATACAAGTATATTATATTTTTAGATGTCATCCATTACAAAGGTGGTGGGTGTTCATATTGACTTATTGGATGTAATCTACACTAGCATAGTTGCTGTTAACTTTCCATTCTGTCCAACATCTCTCTCTCCACTCCTCAGATATTTAATATTTTTTCCCCTCGCCGATTCAATCTTATTCATCTCTTTGGCTCTTCTTCCTTTCTTCTTCTCTGCCTATCTCTCCCTTTTCCAAACCTTGTTTTTCTTTAAGACTTCTGCTGAATGGATGCTGGCATTCTGGCAAAATACACATTAGCATTCAGAGGGTGTGTTTACTATGAACAGTTTCTCACAGTAATGTTAACATTCATTGTCTTTATCTGTGAGTTGGCAAATGTGATCTGCAAGCTTTGATGGCCAAATTTTACTCTATCAAGCATAGGGAGTATGTATGGGATGGATTCATGGCAATGAATGATGGATTCCTGCTTTCCTTCCATTCAACACCATCTCCTGGCAGGAAAAACAACAATCATAGCTTTATCTGGCTTTTGCTATGCCCACTAGCCAATCATTCCAAATATGTAAATTCTGCTTTGAGTTGTCCAAAGTTGCTTACAAAATTATAGTATATTCTGCAATATTGAAATCAGGATTCCATTTTCAAGTGGGCTTGAAAGCTGACACATTCTGGAGCACCATTGAATAGTTAACAAGACAATAGAAATGATATTAAATTAGATAAAGATCTATTCATCAGTCTGAATGAAAGACCATCAGAATAAACATTAAAACTGAAAGTTGGGGCCATTTCTCTGGGAGTAGGCCTCACTGAACTCAATGGATCTTGTTGCTGAGTCTATATGCACAGGAAATAAATCTGGGATTTAACTGATTTGCATTCAGTAAGTTATGTTTCTAGGAAATATATGAAGGATTACTTAGCAATATGCACATTTTTATACAATGCCTCATATTTTGGGTTTACAAGATACTAAATACATTTCTGCAAGAAGATGAAACCAAATTGTACATTTAGCAAAACTAAATCCTACACCTATAAAAAGTATGCAAATTAAACTATTGGCATATTTCTATTTTGCATAATTTATTCAGCATTTATACTATTCTGCATAATTTATTCCACTTCTGTGAGAAGAATAAATTATTAAACTTGGAAAGATACTGAAACCCATTCTGACTACAAAACATGTTATTTAATTCTTTGGGGTAGCTAAGACTTTAAGCAAGATTTGTAAATACTTTAAGGTCAATGAGGGTATGAGGGCTTTTTATCCCCTTTTAAGGTTTTCCAAAAGTTGGATTCCATTCACAGCATTACAGTCTGTTGTTTTTTAAAGCATTTGAAGTGGTATATACGTAATACCTATTTAGGAGAGAGGAAGGCAACGTATAACTTTCATAACTTATTTGGATAGTAACTCCCATTAGTAATCTACAGTGAAATGTTGCCTGGGACTGATGGAATTAGATGTTCACAATAATAGAAATACTATATACTGGTATGTTAATTTTTTTCAGTAGTTTTATTCTATATAACCGTGATGGCGAACCTACGGCATGCATGCTGGAAGTGGCACACAGAGCCATCTCTTCAGGCAAGTCAGCCATTGCCCATAGGTCTTCCGGGTTCAGATGTGCACATGCGCACCAGCCACCTGCCGGAAACCAGAAGAGCAACTCCTTGGTGTGCATGTGTGTGCTAGGAAGCTGAGCTTCCAATTTCCAGCGCATGCTTGTGTCCCAACCAGAGGGTGCACACATGCGCACTAGGGAGCTGCTCTTTTGGTTTCGGGCACTCCCCCCCCCCCGCGTGCGTGCATGCTCCCATTTTGGCACTCACTGCTGAAAAGGTTCACCAACACTTCTATATAGCAAAAGACTTGAAACAACTGAGTCTGGAAATTAACTGCATTACTAAACAGCTTTAGTTTTAACCCTTGTAAGAGTGCTAGAACACACTTTTTGTAGACAGGACAATCCTTGACATTTTTATGAAGAATTTTACTTAAAACTGGGTGGCAGAAATATAATAAGTAATGTGGAATTGGTACAAAGCAGTTTTAGATTGACTTTTGGGGATCCTTTATTTAAAAAATAAGATTTTAACTATCTTTGGGACTGTGGTGTTTTCCTTAATAACTGCTCTTTCTTTCAGGAGAATAAGATAGGCAAATACTTCTAAACATATATGATTAGGCACCCAAGATATAGTTCAGGGGTGTCAACTGTGCCCATGCCTGGTTTAGTGAAGGGGGAAAAAATCACGATATGTCACATGCCGCCGCCATGATGATGCAAGTTTGACACCTCTGATATAGATCATAAAGTCTTTGAGTCACACTCAACATCTGGTGACTTAAAAGATACTTCCATACAATTTTCTTATCTATTCTAAGGAGATCTTCCATTCAAGTACTAACTAGGACAATGAGAATGCTCAGAACCATGAGCCTCCACAATGGCACCAAGGTGATGCCTTTCTCATAATCTATTTAAAAAAAATGGGTCAGTCTTTTCTGAATGATTTTCTTCTTCATGGAATAAGAGGCAGGGGCTAAAGAGCCTGGGGATGACAGGTGACACATGGCCCATACGGCCATCCACTTAAGACATATTTGAGAAGCCCATTTCTCTGGCTGTCTCGCAGTTTTGTTTCAGCAAATTGTCATGTCTCTGCAAGGCAGAGCACTGGAAACATCTGTCAGATTGAGTACCAGAGGGAAGGCCTTTTCAGCCATAGCAGCTGCCTATCCATCTGAATGAGATCCTGAAGTGTCCACCTAGCAGCTGGCGAGAGAGGAAATTCCAGGAGCATAAAGGCAAAACTCCCACTGGCTGCTGCCTAGACTGATGAGGGCTGACACAGCCTTTCTTGCAGAGAACAGCTGCCAAAGGCTAATAGGCAGTGCTGAATTTTACATGAGCCTGTCAATAGAGCTACACAAAGCTACACAATCTCTTGATATGGCTCTGAGACTAAAACAGAAGCTTGCCGCCTCATTATTTGCGGCAAAGAAACTCTTTCATCTATCCAATAAGCTCTGCTTTCGCTTAACAGTATTTTGCTTCAGCTTTCTGAATACTGCCTATAACTTGAGGGGTAGATCACTTGGCACCTCTGCAAACTTGTAGGCTGTGCAACAAATATAGTAGGTTCTGCCTACAAAGATTCATGCTAGAAAACATCTGTTAGTTTGCAGACAGCCATTAAGATAAGTTATTAAGTCTGTGAAAAGATTCCTGTGTGTGAGAGAGAGAAAGAGAGGGGGGAGGGAGGTGTTAATTATGGATAATTCATATCCTGCCTCTGTTGCTATTTCTGATTCCTGTTGCATTTTATTCTTGTTGAATTCTGTTTAAGGAAGAAGCACTGCTTTTAAGCTTTTAACAACTGAGTGAATGAGTCAATGTTACTTATTGATAGATACTTATGAGAGTCCCAAGATTGGTTTGAATGAATCAATCTACCACCATTACCATTACAATAGCAATAGCACTTAGACTTATATACCACTTCACAGTGCTTTACAGCCCTTTCTAAGAGGCTTACAGATTCAGCCTATTCCGGGTCCTCATCTTGCCAACCTCGGAAGGATGGAAGGCTGAGTCAACTTTGAGCCTGGTGGAATTTGAACTGCCAAATTGTAGGCGGCTGGCAGTCAGCAGAAGTAGTCTGCAGTACTACACTCTAACCACTGTGCCATTGTGGTTCTATACAAGAAGGAGCTTTGCCTCTTTCTTTGTTTGTAAACCTTCCCTGTCCTTGAGCCCAGTAGAGATGGGAGGCAGAGAACTCCTGCTTCCATTTTAGAACATGGGTCCCCAACCTTTTTGGTTCCACAGACTGAAAGTGGCAATTTCAGCAGTTTTGGCGTGGGAGTGGAGAATGGTTTCACTTGTGCAACCTAAATCCCACACATGTGCAAATGAAACTTCACACACCTGCCCGCTGCTTCAGCAGCTCTGTTCCCAACAGGCTACAGCCTAGTAGCGGGCTGGAGCCCAGATGTTAGGGACCCGTTTTAGAGGATAAGCATACTATCTGAGCACTAAACTATAGTTAAGGTTTATGACAAGAAGTTAACTTTCAACTGATTGCTAGCCAACTCTAACTGATTATTCAGACTGATCATTTATGGTCTAGGGAATATTAGATTTACCTTCTCAACACCAAACTGTTGTTTAAATGTTCTGCCTCAAAACAGTCAATTAAAACTAAGAACAGTGTATCAGAAATAATGAAGAAGCATTAAACATATAATAGGTTCCTGCATCAGTTGCTTGAGGAGTTAATCTTAATTGTCATAGGCATTGCATATAATGAAGTAGACAAGTAAAGAAAGAGTTACTCTTTAAGATAATACAAGGCAAGCCTTTGTATTTGTTCTGCTGCAAGAATTAGTAAGGGTAAATAAACCTTGATGTCTAAAAGGTCTCCAAAAGACTTGAAAGTTCAGAACTTCGGATATTTAAATTCTGCAATCCAACCAGTGACTAAAAAAAGAGGCAGCAATCCATTTTAAAATCCAAATTTAGCAGCTGTGTTAAGCATGAATTTTTTTTAAAAAAAAACTGAGACAGTGTAAGAATGTGACAAGGCACTTCTAGTAATCAGTTCTACATGTACATCATCTGCTTTCCTCGTGTTTTTTTAAAAAACCCAAGAAATATGAATATATTTTCACTTGAGCTTCACAGAGACAAACGTTCTAGATAATCTTAAGCAAAATGCTATGCAAAACTATTGCAAGTTACAAATCAAACAGCATATTTTTTTTACATCATATGCTTGCTAACTGTCAGTTTCACGTAACCCTTATAACCATGAGAGATAGCACTGCACTTTGCTAATCAACCAAGGGCTGTAGGATGCCTGCTCTGAAGGAAACCATCACTGTGGTGAACCAGACTTGAGTCAGTCTTTCTCTCTGCTAGGTACTGTGAACCAAGAAGTGCCTGGGAAAGTATGGTTTCCATTCACATTTTCTTGCCCCCATCCCCAGCTCACCTTTCTCTGTAGCCCAGGGATGGGCAATGAATTTTCCCAAGGGGCTACCTAAGAAACTGGAACTGTTGTAGAGGGCTGAAGCAACATCCCCTATTTGAGTGTCTTCCCACAGATGTCTGGTAAAAAACCACAATGACAAAATAAATAAATAAAAATAAAATGAAATAAAATAAAAAAGAGTGCAAGTGCATTATGATATCATTGTCATAAACCCTGATCTTCTGTACTTGTTTCCTGATCTTACATGCCAGTTTTTAAGCCATGTAAGTTTACTTTGCAATATTGTGATCACTCACTTTGCTATTTACCCTTCCTCATGTAGGTTCCTATGCTTTCACTAATGGAAATCTGACAGAACAATATTGTCTATTCCTCTGTAAACTGCCACACGGTTTACAGAGAAATGTCCTTAAGGAGAAAGCCTTTCCTGGTCTACACTTGTCATGTTAATGATAATTCTTCCCTTCATTTATTTTATACCAGTAATCCCATTTCAGATTCTGGATATCCCAAGCGCATTCTGGAAAAGAAAAACAATTGCTCTAGTGCCTTGATGGCGCACATGGGTGGAACCAAGGGCACCACACATGCGTGCGTGCCTCCCACCAGCTAGATCGTCTTCGTGTTTCTGCTGCACATGTGCTTGGCCTTCCCAGATCTCCACAGTCCCTTCCAATATTCCCTACCTTCCCCCCCCCAAGCATGCCCTAGCTTGCTCCTGCATTTCTGATGCCCTGCCTTCCCCAATCTCTGCAGGTTCCTCCCTCCGCAGATGCCTGTCATGGGAGGCAGGAATACAGGAGGAAGCTAAGGCGTGCTGGGGGGAGAAATTGTGGAGATTGTGAGCCCCCACCCCCATGTCCCGTTTGGGCCCGAAAAACCTCCTGCATGAACTTGGAAGCCAAAACAGGGTCCAGGGTGCATGCGCGGGGTGTGGGGTGCATGCACAGGGGACGCTCGCATTGCATTTTGGGAATTGGGGCATGCACGTGTGCATTTGCACATGAGCACTTTGAGCACTCGGCACTAAAAAGGTTAACCATCACTGCTCTAGTGTGTTCCTTCATTCCACTAAGTTTTCTTGAGGTGTACTATATACCTTTATATTCTGATATTTCTAATTTTAGCAATATAGATCTTTTATTTAAAGTTGGTCAGACAGAAATTACATCAGAGCCCTATGACTTCATACCACTATGTTATAACCTACTTTTTATAGATCAAGTGACTAGCTTTACACATGGTAAATCAAACAAATTAAAGACAATAGAATCTACAGTGGGAATCTACCCACTACCAATAATAAAAACAAAGGCTAGAAGAGAAAAGCAAAGGCAGAACATGTACAAAAGTTCCAAGATTAAAAATATCTTCATAGATATACTGGCACTTTTGAATATATTTGTTAAATAAGCCAAGCACAAAAAACCACCTATTCAAAATATTTCTCTATATTAATATTCATGAAATGAAAATGAGCAAACTTGGGGAATTACAGACATGCAAAACTTGATACAAAGTTAGTGGCTAATATACTGCCTGTTTCATGAACTGAAAAAAATCAAAACAAAAATGGCTATATATAAGGGTATTCTCCTGTCTACTTTGCTATGTAGAACTGACAGTTGGATTATGTTTGGAGGAACATTAAAGTAAATTTGAACGCAATGGGAATGGGACACTTAACAAATGTGAATGATAAAACAAGAAAAAAGGTTTAAGACTGGATGGTTGCTGAATGAATGTACACTGAAAATGATGCTGCATGATCAGTATGAAAGAAGTGCACAGAGGTCAGTGGTGGGTTTCAATTTTTTTTAGAACCTCTTCTGTAGGTGTGGCCTGCTTTGTGGGAGTGGCTTGCCAGTCATGTGACCATGTGGGAGTGGCTTGCTGGCCATGTCACTGGGTGGGATTGGCTTGCCAGCCATGTGACTGCGTGGGCATGGCCAACTTGTAAAATGTGGTGAAACTCACTTAACAATGCTCTTGTTTAGCAACCAAAATGTTGGCTCAGAAACTCTGGTATTTGAAGCACGCAAGCCTTAAAGCTGTCAAGTTACAAGACCCTTGCACCCCTAACCCTTTAGAAAAAAAACCCAGGTGTGTTCAAACTTGGCAGCTTTAAGACTTGTGGACTTCAACTCCCAGAATTCCTCCTCTCGCTCTTCATCTTGATGATGTGCGGACAGGCGGGGGAGGGAGCTGGAACCGGTTCTAAATGGTACTGTAGATTTGTGGAACCTCTTCTATAGAAGAGGTTAGAACTGGCAGGAACCCATTCCTGACAGAGGTGCTTTGATCACATACAGTCAAGAGAATGAGTGAAGATTAAATTGCAAAGCAAATAGATGAAGGAAGAGTGAATGGGTTGAGAGGCTAGGAAAAAATGAGGAAGTTGTAGTTGGACAAAACAGATGAGATCTCAAATCTCAACTGATGAGAAGTTTAAAGAACAAAAGACATAAAAATAAAACAAAGAAAGGAGGAAATCAAGGATGGTTTAAAAGGATACAAAAGTATGGTAAAATATGGTGCATGCGCACATACATGTATATTAAAAAACTCTCAACCACGATTAAGCTCATCTTTACCACTATTATTAAGAGGGTGTCTAGATAACCTTGTAAAGCTTATAAATACAAGATGGTTTGCTTTTAGAGCACAGAGGGAACAAAAAGAAAATTCACCTTATAAAGACCATAAAAGCTTTGTAGATGAATATTGAAAATGCAAGCAGAGAGATAGCATATGTTGCTTTGACAAATAAAGCTCAGATCAGAGAATTAGATTGAAATAGACACATTTTCTTCATCTTTGCTATATCTACTTTAATAACCTAAAGTATATCCGAATTTCAGAATTCCAACTTTGCTGAAGTAAAAAGAAACCACTAGAAATTAAAGATAAAACTGGAAGTGGATGAATCCAGTCAGATAAACTAAGCTTTCCAAACATTTTAATGATCTATCATATTTATATGGCTGTCTGTCTCACAAAGCATGACTATGGGTGGGCTTACAATAAAATCTCCCCAAATAAACAATTATTTTAAAAAATGTTAAAAAGCTAGGAGAGAACATTAATCTGGGTTTCTGCCCAGTCTTATAGCTATCCAAATTTACCTACTGTAGGAATGTACATATTGATAAAATGTTTGACAAAATATTTTACTATTTCAGACAGAATATAGCATTATCTATTGTCTGTTCATGATTTTCTGCTAATCATAATAAATGAATTCTTATAGAAATAATTAGATTAGATTAGAAGGTATAAGAGACAGTAAAAAAGGGAACTAATGTTAAAACCATTTCAGGTATCAAAACAAAAAACAAAACAAAAAATCACTCAAGTTTCCTTTTCAGTACTGGTAGTTCAGTTACTTTGGTAAAGAAATATGTTAGTGGTTTCATTAGATTCCTGCTTTGCTACTGTAATTTATATAATATTTTATATTATTTTACTTTAACATGTAGTATTTAGTGAAAAGAGAATAATAATAGGGATAAATCCCTTAAGAAAATCATTTAAAAATAAATACTGTGTGTCTAAAACCTTGAGAGAGAGACATTTTAGAGAACATGCACACATATTTTGGCAATGTATTTCAGATACTCTATTTTATGTAATTAAGCTAAAAACTAACGTAAATACCCATTAGGAATTTTTGAGTATTCTTAGAAGACCCTTTCATGTTAGTCTCGCTGTTTTTCAGGCTCAGGTGGATGCCTGACAAAGAGCAGCAGAAACAGCTGTTAAGCTTTCACTCTTACAAGTTCTAAAGCACGTTTCAGTCCTAATATTATTGCATCAAAGGAATTCATGTGGAACACTAGTAATTTTGGAAAGTCTATGGAGATTCTCAGTCATCCAGGTCATGGTTGTCCCAAAGGTGCTTTTTCAAGAGGCAACTGGACTTTCTGGTTTTTCTTTGAAGACATTCCATTTCCCATCCAAGAAGCTTCTTCAGCTCCAACTGGATGGTGGGGAGTGGAAGGATTTATATTCCTTGCAAAGCTGGTCATTTGCATTCTTTTAGTGAGTCATTAAGGCCACCAGGAAGTTTATCTGTGTCCTCAGGGTCACCTGAGTGGTGCAAATGAATGTGGAGCCTTCTTAGAACTGTTGAAAGGACTGTGTGGTAGATTGGAGATAGATGATGTCATATCCCTCCCCCTCTGTTGAGAGAGGGCTGTTCAATTTTGATATAGATGGACTCTTTGATCCCTTTTTCAAGCCAGCGGTCCTCTTTGACCAAAATGTGGCCTTTGCTGTCTTCAAAAGAGTGGCCTTTGTCTTTTAAATGCAGATGGACTGCTGAAACTTGTTCTAATGGGTTTGTTCTCCTATGTTGTGCCATGCATTTATGAATTATTTTGGAAACATTCAGATTTCTGCCTAGAGACGCCACCTTGAAGTACAGGTAGGCCTTGACTTATAAATATTCATTTAGTGACTGCTTGAAGTTACCATGCCACTGCAAAAAGTGACACTTACAACCATTGCAGCATCCCCATGGTCACATGATCAAAATCTGGACACTTGGCAACTGACATGTATTTATGATGGTTGCAGTGTCCCTAGATCATGTGATCATATTTTGTGACCTTCTGAGAAGCAATAATGATTGGGGAAGCCAGATTCACTTAACAACAATGTTACTAAATCAACAACTGCCGTGAATCACTTAACTGTGGCAAGGAAGGTTATAAAGTGGGATGCAACTTACTTAAACAACTGTTAGCAGTGGAAATTGTGATCATAAGTCAAGAACTAACTACCTGTATTTTCCTTTAATATTAGATTCACAACAGGGGTGGGTTTCAGCCGGCGTAATTGCGGGTTTGCTCATGCGTGCACTTCACTTATGTGCATGCATGCACAGTTCAATGGAAATTGTTCTGTGCATGCGCAGAACTAAAAAAATGGCAGTGGAGATGGTGGCAACAGGAAACCGGTTTTGGGGCGTGCCTGGTTCTGCGACCCAGGCCGGCATGCCACTACCGGTTCGGCAGAACCGGGCTGAACTGGTAGGAACCCACCCCTGAGTCACAAATATGTTGTAATGACTTCTATAAGGTGTACTTCCAAAGTACTTGGCACTAGACTGCCTTAATTAAAAAAATATTAGATCTATAAGTAACACTTTTAAAAATGGCACAAGTATAGGATAATACAGCTCTGTGTGTGGGGGTGTGGGTATGTGTTATTTGGCTTTAGATGACAACATCCTTTCATAAGATGATGCCACCACTGTTTCTCCTGTGTTGACTGTAGAAAAATGGAAAAGAATGTAAATAAGGCATTCCAGGAAACATCATAGGATCCTGAGCCTCTCATTCTCCTATTGTTAACTGGCAGTTTATTAGAAAAGTTAGGGTTAAAAAGTGTGAGAAGGCTAAAAAAATAAGTGGGGATAATTACTGACTAACATTATGTTGGTAAAAGTTCAATATAGCATAGATAGGAGAGGTTTATCTTGCCCCTGTCTTTTGCAGCCAATGGATTGCTCCTTCTATTTTCTAATATATTTTTTTATCTGCAAAAACCTTTCCTGGATTCCAGTCCTACAAATAGTAGGAAGCTATGATATCCCCCCAAATGTCCTTATTTTCATCTCTAGTACACAAGGGATTATATAACAGTTAAGAAGGCTTTGAACCAGAGGAGGAGAAATTTCATCAACAATCCACCAGACTTTAAAACTCCTGGCCATGTTCCAAAAAATGCTTAACTCCTCTTAAGTACATTGATTAAATTGCAACCTGTTCATTAGTGTGATAGCTTGATTAAAGCAAATGAAGCAGCAACTAATTTGTGTAATGTGATTTGATTATTTAGTACGGCCTACAAAAGTTTTAGATTCAAGTACAGAGATGCCAAAGGAAATTCACATCTATAGTTTTAATTTATTCCTGATCTTCCTGACCAAAGAACATTAAAGACAGGTCAACAAAAAAATCTAGAAAAGTAAAAATGTACTAAAATCACTTGAAAAACCAATTGTTTCTTCCAGGGAAGCCTGCAAAAATGACTTAGACAAGAAGCACACTGATTTTTCATGGTAAGTATTCTTGGAAGCAAATTCTTTATACATAGAAGTTTGTACCCAGAAATTGAGTTTTTTTT
The DNA here is from genome assembly GCF_009769535.1 of Thamnophis elegans. Classification (NCBI taxonomy): domain Eukaryota; kingdom Metazoa; phylum Chordata; class Lepidosauria; order Squamata; family Natricidae; genus Thamnophis; species Thamnophis elegans. Next base: position 31,040,269 of record NC_045542.1, read on the forward strand.
TAAAGTTAAGAAAATGGGGTTAAATAAAATTATTTGCTCTTATGCTGACCTAAAAAAAGGGAGACTATTCCTCAAAATTTAAACCAAGGCAACTGAGAAACTTCTAAGTAGTTTTCAATGACACTATAAAATATAGTACAATTAAGAACTACTAGGCTGGCTATGTCAGTGAAACTGAGGAAAAATCTTACTATAACTTAGCTGGTGTTTAAAGCAAAAAGAATTATCTGTGGAAAAGGTACTGCAATAAGAAATTTTTTATAAGTAAATTTCTTCAAATTAGCCAGTCACCTGTGACAAATGTGTTAATAGAAAGAAAATTTATTTTAACATTAATCATAGCATAAAGACAGTTTCCCTTTTATTGTGGCAAACTTTAATCTTTTCAGTAATTATTTTTTTGAGAATATAAAACCCCCGGACCTGTGTTAAAAATAAATATATCTAAGATGTTTTGGGGTATTGTCAACACAGTGATTGATTCCAGGCAATAAATATATAGAGTATTTAGAGAACAATGGAAGATTAAACATCAGATCATATATCAGCATCCAGGTTTTTATTTATGTAGATTACATTTTCCAGCATTTCTGAATGCTGAAGTGCTATTGTTAATAATACTGAAGTATCTAGTATTGTCTCTTATCAGGATCCAAATTTGGTTTCAGAGTTTTTAAAGCACTTTAAATAATTCTCTCTGCTTCTGAAAGTTTGAAAAACTGTTAGTTGAGTGTATATAACTGAATGCTGAAAAGGCCCTCTTTCCATCATTAACAGGAAACTAACATATCCCAAAGTCAATATTCACTACTGCACCAATTTAAACCAGAATCCATTTCAATTTAAAATTTAATTGTAAATGTAAATTGAAATGCAAATCAATGAAACTGATTCCTAGATAATGATATACCTACAGGATTGCAGCAACAGTACACTATGCGAGAGGATCAAACAAGCTTATTCCCTTGTATTAAGGCTTTTCAAGAATGATCAAGGAGGTTTGTCAACAACTGCAATATAGGCACATCACATCTTGCCACATAAAGAACATGTGTGTGTAACATTTTCAAAAGTTATCTACAATCAACCCTTTGATACCCTATTGCCGTGATGGTGAACCTATGCCATGCGTGCCACACATGGCACATGGAGCCATATCTGCCGGCACATGAGCCGTCAGCTCCAGCATGCATGTGTGCACTGGCCATCTGAGTTTTGGCCTTCTGGAGGCCATTTTCGCCCTCCCCAGGCTTCAAGAAAGCTTCCAGAGCCTGGGGAGAATGAAAAACGGAACTGGAAGTTCAAAAATGATCCGTTTCTGGCTTCCAGAGGGCCTCCAGGGGGCTGGGGGGAGGCTATTTTTGCCCTCCCCAGGCTCCAGGAAAGTCTCTGGAGCCTGGGGAGGGCCAAAAATGGGTCCAATGGGCCTGCCGGAAGTTCATTTGGCCCGTTGGGCCCATTGTTCACCCTCCCCAGGCTCCAGAGGCTTTCCTGGGGAGTATGAAAATAGCCTCCCCTGGCCCCCCAGAGGAAATACAATGCTCAGCTTGGAGGCGAGCAGTGTGGCGCACGTGGGGGGGGGAACCATGAGAGGGGTTGTGCGACATGCACATGTGGAGGCGTGCTTTGTATTATGGGTACTGGCATGCATGCGAGCTATTGCACACGCACTCTCACATTTTTGGCACCCAACAACAAAAAGGCTAGCCATCACTGCCCTATTGGGCGCTCACATTATTCAAACCATTACCTTCAAATAAATTCCTTAATCTTTAGTTAGAACTTCTCGGGTAAAATGTAAGTAATGCATGTGTTCTGAAACATGCCCAAATTATTAACCTCATACAGTCTAAGGCATCTATTCATTTAAAAAGCAGCAATTTTATGCTAAATGGGTTACAAGGCCTCTCCCAAATAACAACCTTAGTGCCTCCAGATTTCCAACTGATTCTTTATGATAAATATTGCCTGACTGTTACTATAATTGCTACATCTATTTTAACAATTTATAAAATATTATGCCTTCTTGACATTAATTTATCATGATTATTTTTATAATGATTTAAAATGTTTATTGGCACACTGGATTTCAGAAAGTGCAGAGTAATTTAATTTTCACTTTCATGCATGGAAAAATCACTGTAGGCATTCTAATGATGAAAGAGCAGCTATGCTAATATAACAGAAAAAGGAATGCAAAAATGATTTATGTTACTTTCTACTTCTATTTGCAGTTCATTAAGTCACTGTCTTCTTGTAATGACCAAGTGAAAATTAAAGTACTTCAGAGAAGAACTTTAGGTTCAGTATCATTAGAAGGAGAGAAATGTATTCTTTGATGAACTTGACTGGAGAAATCTATAGAGCACAATTTAATCAGACAACGCATTGATCTTTGATGCTGGAAGGCAGGCTTAAGATTGAACAAATCTCTTAAGTGCATATTTCTGCCTTTTAAAAGTAGCACACAATCCACGAGTGATTTATTTTTAATATGTTTCGCTTTTACAAGGCCCAAATAGAAAATATTTGCATGCCCACATAAATGATATAAAAATATTCTGACTAAGGGAGTTATCATTCGTCACCTTGTCATTCCCTAATTTTAACAGATGGGCACTAGAAACTCTACCAGATCAGATCACCCAAACTCAGTAATGTCCCTTCCTTCAGCAGCCATACTCTACTTCTTGCTCTTTTTTTGAAAGAATAAAGTCAGTTCTGGTTAAACCTGAGAAGATTGTGGTAAATTTAAGACACCTATTTTGGGTAAAAACAGCTGCCAAGTTCCAAAATAACCGAAGAACAATCTGAAACATTCAGCTCTGCTCCTTCTGCAAAGGTACCTGAATTATCATCACGTCTCCTGCAGCCTTGGAAGAAAAATAAATAAACCCAGGATAATCAAAACAAGCTGGCACCTCTTGTTTCCCTTCTGTTTGTTTGGCATAAATATCCTCAACACCTGATGACAAGAGAGCAAGCTGTAGATATAAATGTATTTAAAAAAAAAGTTGTAATAGAAAAAAAACCACAACCAAAAATAATAAAATACAACTATAAAATTGCTTAAAAACAGAGGAATTTAAAAACGAACAAAAAAAATAGCCTGTTAAGAAAGTGATCCTCATAGGAAATATTTTTATTATTCTGCAAAAGGCCAGGAGAGAGAAGATAAGATGGGCTTCCCTCAGAATGAAATTTAAGAGTCAAGCATAGCTAGTAATCCTTTGAGTGAATGCTTTTTTGTGAATGAATGGACTGAATAGTGCAATCAGGCAAGGGTGAAATTCAGCAGACTCTGACAAGTTCTGGAGAACTGGAAGTGGAAATTTTGAGTAGTTCAGAGAACCAGCCAATACTACCTCTGGCTGGCCGCAGAGTGGGGTAGGAATGGAGATTTTGCAATATCCTTCCCCCAGGAGAGGGGAGGGAATGGGGATTTTGCAGTATCCTTCCCCTGCCATGCCCACCAAGCCACGCCCACAGAAACAGTAGTAAAAAAAAATGAATTTCACCACTGCAGTCAGGTGCCAAGAGAGAATGGCAATAGCATTCAGACTTATATACCACCCCATAGTGCTTTATAGCGTTCTCTGGGTGGTTAACAATCTAAAAGCATTATTTGCTTATTGCCCCCCAACAATCTGGGTCCTCATTTAACTGACCTTGGAAGGAAGGAAGGCGGAGTTCAACCTTGAGTCTGTCGGGATCGTATTCCAGGCTCTAGGCAGAGTTTACCTGCAATACTTCACTTTAGCCACTTTGCCATCAAGGGTCCTTGAGAAAGTTGTGAATGGGACAGAGACACAGACCTGCTACTTTTGGGATAGTGAAATTTCAAAGTTGAAATGGTTTTGTTTTGATCGTTTACTACATGAAGATAATATAAGAACAGGGAAATTTACAGGCTTATGAAAATATCACCTTTCAGGGTGAGATAGAATAAGGAAAACTAATCTACTATATTCTTTGCCTTACTTTCTCCAACACAAAGAATATAATAGAAGGAAAAACACATCAAGAGTTTTATTTTTACACTGATCTATCTCAGAAAGACACTGGTTTTAAATTCTACTCTTGGTACACAAATAATGTTCCTGATAGCAACACAAGAAAATATCTGCTATTCATTTTCACTATCTGACTTGTTGGAACCCCCATCTGGACACATATGCAGTACTTGTTCAAGACTGAATTAAAAGGATCTTGCACAGATTCTATACTATATGAAATACAGAAAAAATACCAATATTATATCAACCCAAGTGGGAAAAATGCAAGGCTTATATTTATAAAAATGGTTTGGAGGAGAGAGGATTTATTAGATTGCAATCTTCTGCTATGCATGGAGAAGTTTGTTTATGAGTTCTACCGGGAGATATTCGGCAAGAAAAGATGTGAGGAATAATATTTCCCCAAATAAGGCAAGGAGAAGGCATGACAGCAATGGGAGAAAAAGGTGTTGGAGTATAATGCAAAAACTCTTTAAGTTTCAAAGGCACACAGATGGCAATCTCCATATTTGACCTGGAATACAAAAAGGTTTTAAGGAGAACTGCCAGTCCATAGTCAGATGCGATCTACAAAGCCTTTGAATCTACTCTCTACTTGAATCCACATCCTTTCCTCTTAAAGATAAAGATTTTCACTATCCAGCCACGTCCGACTCTAGGGGGTAGTACTCATCTCTGTTCTTAACCAAGGGAGCCAGTGTTCTGTGAAGACATTTCATGTGGCCAGTATGACTATATGTGCTACACATAACACTGTTTCCTCTTAAGGCACACCTTTATTCAATGTAGGGGAAGAGGTGATTGGCTGGCTCCCTGCCTCTCCTGCATGAAGATGTTATATAGGTCAAGACATGCTTGGCTTAATGACAAGAGCTTCTTGTCTTTATAGAAAACCCTAGATATTCCATTCTTTCCAGTTGAAATTAGTTTGGCCCTACATGGGCCATAGTTCCCTTCCTGTTCTATTATTTGTCATAAGAAAAGAACATTTCTGAGATTCTTGATTCCAGGGATTATTTGGGACTAGTCAATGATGGATGGTCCTCAACGTATGGCCACCCATTTAGTGACTATTTGAAATGATGACAGAGTTGAAAAAAGTGACATTTGACCTGTGCTCACACTTACAACTCCTGCAATGTCCCCACGCTCATATGATTGAGATTTGCAACCTTCCCAGCCAACATCTGACAAGCAGCCAATGGGGGAAGCCAGATTCACTTAATGTCTGTGGCAAAAAAGGGTTGTAAAATCAGGCACAGTCATGTGATGATTCACTTAACGAACACATCACTTAGCAATGGAAGTTCCAGTCCCAATTGTAATTGTAAATTGAGAACTATCTGTGTGCATTTATAAGATTATGCCTCCTAATGATTGGTTTAAAGGTTTCGGGTCACTTCAAATCTGGGGCAAAATTTCTACTAGGGGTTTCAAGAAGCCAGTTCAACGATGGTGGCAACCAGACTATTAAGATGACCTTAATACCAAAACATATCCAGCATTTTTATGCTCTGAATCCTCACATGAGCCTCAGAGTGTTTTATTGAACAATGTATAGGTGAGTTAAACGTTTATAAATAAACATTCCTTCAGTAGTTTGATTATTTTAGAAAAGCGCACAAAGAGCATCTTAACATTCCTTACTCTTAGCAAATAAATTATTGCGTGAGGAGGCTGCCCTCTTTCCAGGTGAGGAGGCCACACTTGCCTGGCGCAGGCACTTCTACACAATACTTTCAGCCCTCCAACAGAAGGGAATATCTGTAGCTCAGGGTTGAACTGTGGAATGAATCCTTGATGTTCTCTGAGTTTGGTTGTTTGCTTGCAGATGTTTCATTTCCCAACTAGGTAACATCATCAGTGTTAGTGAATGTGGGGTTTGCTTTGCTCTCTGTTTATATACAGTAGCTTTCTCTGTCAGTGTTGGTGGGGGTGTATTTATTCTTCGTAGTTCCTTGATTAAGATATTGGGATATACACTCAGTAGCACTGAAGATGTTAACTAGTTGGGTGATGAAATATCTGCAAGCAAACAACCAAAGTTAGAGAGCACCAGAACACAGAATGAAAGAATTGGAAGGGACTTTGGGAGGTCTTCTTATCCAACCTCCTGCTCAAGCAGGAGATCCTATACCATTTCAGACAACTGACTGTCCAGTCTCTTGCGGTTACAAAAAGTGGAGTCACCGAAGACTTCACTTTTTGCCCTTCCTTACTGTATGTCCTTGAAAATAAAGGAAAGTGGTGCAGTAGGGGAGAAAAAAAGAAAATTCATCACATATGGATGTTTACTTTTATTCAGATTGGTAACTTATAGGACGAGATATACTTGACCTATGTGAGCTGGCAGAATTCAGGGGCAGGGAATCTGGCTTATAGGTTGCTCACTCCTGCAATGGGGAAAAAATATGCTTCTGTTTAATTTAGTTCCTTTGAAGTATTCAGAGCATGAAATACTCTGGGGTACATGAAAAACTGCAGAGTAAACCAAAACCTTTCAATCTTACGAAGGGAACTATAAGACTGAACTAACACCATTTGCTACAGCTTAATATAAATATGTTCATAATTAGCTGGGGAAAAAAATCAAAACTAAATGACGTAAAGTCTTCATTCTCTTTAGGAGAAGCTAAGGAAAATATCAGCCTTGTGGTTTTTTGTTTTTTTGATTTTGCATTGCAGCTTATTTTCTATATTGTAAAAATCACCTATAAAGGGCTACAAAAAAATAAATGTAAAGAGAATAAATCAGCAATCTTTTACACTGGACCTGAGCTAGCATTCTGTTGTGTATTTGTGTACTTTCTAAAAGGGATACAAAATGGATATAAAATGTAAGATCTAAATCCATTTTCATGCTTCTCTGGATTTACCAAAACTTAGTGTATTTCACATTATTGAACATTTGTTATTCCACGTCTCTAATTATCTAAACCAGAATCTCATTTAATTAAATCTTTGGGGGAGCAAATTATTCTTAATAACATATGTTACTTTTGACATTCTAATATTAATTCAAGCAAGCAGTGGGGATAATTTCCAACGAAGATAATAAATAGAAGGAGGCATGACACTTTCCCATCCGTTGTTTTTCCTTTGTAACTTCTGTTGCCCCCTGAGTTAGGAGGGAGTGAGAAAGTGACAAATTACAAAATGTCATGACATCATGCAAAGGCTTTCATTTACCCATTTTTCACACATTGAGGTGCAAACACATTGAGTTTTCCACCATGTAATGATATGTAGAAGAGGGATAAAGGGTGGGGGTGGAGCAGTGATGGGATTAATTTTGTTTTACTACCGGTTCTGTGGGCATGGCTTGGTGGGCGTGGCAGGGGAATGGTACTGCAAAATCCCCATCCCTCCCCATTTCATGGGAAGGATGCTGCAAAATCCCCATTCCCTCCTGATCACCTGGGACTTGGGAGGTAAAGGATAGATGGTGGCGGGGTCAGTCAGAGGTGGTATTTACCAGTTCTCCGAACTACTCAAAATTTCCACTACTGGTTCTCCAGAACTGGTCAGAACCTGCTGAATACCACCTCTGGGATGGCGGGAAGAGACTCAGCTTCTGAATTCATTCTCCTGATAAAAGGCAAATGTCTCAAAAGGGATCCTCCCTATTTTCTTGGACTATAAAAACAAGGGGGGTAGAGAGAAATATACTTTCAGACTTGCTAGCTTCCGTTAATGTAACTTTAATCAGCGACCAATTGACATAGGATGGAGCTGCTTGTTACCACTTCATCCCAGGATTATTTTTTCCCCGCAGAACCCTAGGATTTCCTGGGAAATTCAAGTATTAATTATGAATTAATTCTCTGTTTCAGTGAGTCTTTTTTTTTTCTCTTAAGATCACGCAAGCATGTTGCCCAGTTTGTCATCTAGTCATTGTGCTCTCAGAGATTCTTATGGGAAAAAAAGTTTTGCAGGTTGCCTTTCAGAAAAGCATCCTAACAGAAAGACCGGGGCTCTGCGAGGAGAAAGCAGTATATTTTAGTCCAGAGCTTTCTCAGTGATTTTTTTAAAAAAAAACTTAATAAGAACACATAGAAAATGTTTACGTTTGCAACATCTCATAAAATGCTGAGGTTTTCCTCACAACTTCTAATTTCCAGAATGGTTTGTATGGTATGAATGTCCCAGGAGCCCTTTTGCAGAACATCTTGCTTCTGTTTTGTGACACACAAAAATCATAAGGCAGGCTTTTGAAAATGCAAATTCCTTCCATCTTAGATGTTTTTTTTAAAAACTGTGGTCACTGCTTTCTGAATGCAACTTTCACTTCTGTACCTTAGGTCAGATTTCCTTCCCCCGCTTGCAATTTTTAATTGGCAAGAGAAATGTTAATCAATTTTATTTGGTGCTACTATTTACCCCACCACTAAATCTGGTGGAAGCAAAATGTCTAACTCATTCCTTTTTTATAATGAAGGGATAAGCTCAGTAGTGTGTGTGTGTTTAACTAAGGAACTAAGATTGCTTGAAAGAATAAAATATGCAGAAATAGATGTTTGGGACAGAGGTTCTTGGCAGGGAAGGAAATTTGAGATAAGACATTTTGTAGTTAGAAAAAAATGCAGTTGCTAAAGCTAGTATGCATATTAATAATCAATAAGGAACACTCATATCAATTTGATATGAGATGTATGATTAAAACTAGGAAGCACATAGTTTTAAAGAAACACAAACTTTTTCAGACTTCCACATGAGGCTGAACAAAAATAACATTTCTTGAAGTTTTTAATTACTTTGAGAAATTAACTCAGTAAAGTTAAGGCGACACATAAAGTAGTGACATCTTTTGGGGGGCTTCTGAGGGAAGAATTAAGCTTGTTTTAAAAGAGCTCCATTTTAAAAAAAATTCATAATGCATTATTTACTTTTGTGTGTGTGTGTGTGTGTGCGCGCACGTGCGTTTACAAATTTCATAGTTAAAAAAAATTAAAAAATAAACCTGGCGTCAAGAGCTCCAGGTTAATTCCTCAGCCTCTCTAATTCTCATTTATTTATATAGCATTTGAAGCAATTTCAGGCCTCATGTAAGTAAGTAGTACAAGACAAAAAAAGAGTTTATATTTAGAGAGGAGAAGCAGAAAAAAATTGAAAAGGAATTTAAATATGAAATTAAATTGAGCGAAGATGAAAGACTGGGCCTGTGAGAAGTTGGTTTTCTAAGATAGGCATAGAGCCAGATGGAATCAGGAAGGAGAGAGGTGGGATTTTGGGGGAAAGAAAGAAAAAGGAGACAAAAAGAAAAGAACAGAGCTTTATGAAGCCCTGAGTGCACAAGTATCTCGTGATACCCGTCTGTAAGACGCAGATAAGGCCTCCATCTTATTACAATCTTGCTTGGGTGGGAATACGTACCAAGACCTTCACTATTCTGATATTTAGAATTAGATATGTAGAATTAATGAACCTTAAAGAGCAGACCCGTCTCAGACAACCAAGAACTTTTAAACTGAATTTTCAGAAGGTTGCCTGAAATTCAGCTTAACTTGGATATTTTCTGTTCGACCTTTCATGCTTCCCCTCCCAAAACAGGCAGAAATATACACGCAAGTACTTAGCTTCATGCCCCCTATCATGCACTTCCCTTTTCTGTGAGCTGAAAAATAACAAAACAGAAAGGAACCCATTATTTTTTTTTATCCATCAACCCATGCCTTTGATCCTGCTTCTCAGTAAAAGAATGAATTCGAGACATGCATCCCTGATACTTGAGAGGATATTTATTTTGTTTAATTTCTGTGTAGCCCATCTGGCTGTCGTGCGCCTTAAAATATGTGAGATGACAATCTAAACCCTGCATTTGGTAACATAACATTAGTAACATAAGTTTTTTTTTTTTACATACCAGTTGCCAAGTATATGAATTTTGATCACCTGACCATGGGAATGTTGCAACAGTTGTAAATGTGAAGAATGGTCATAAGTCACTTTTTTTCAGTGTCATTGTAACTTCAAAAAATAATAATACTAAACACATGGTAGCAAGTTGAAGACTACTTGTACACAAAAACTCAAAAGCTTAGAATGAAATCCAGTTCAATTAAATTTTGCCTAAAAATGCTAAATGACTGGAGTTGGCAACCATTTTAAGGCAGCAGTTTTTCCAATAAAAAAGGGGGCCCATGGATTATCTGCTTAGTGATGGAGCCCTTTCCTGGCACAGTAAATCCTTGATTTAGTAGACTTGAGATAAAAACAAACACATTTTTTCATTCAAATTTCACCACCATTTGATGGACCATTTGTCTATTAAATGAAGGTTTGAATGAAAAGGATGGCATTTACATCATATGCATCATTTAGAAATGGTGCAAATGGATGCAAATGATGTAAATTCAGATTTAGGAAAAAGTTTTGATTTAATGGATATCTCCTCCCCCAAGCGGCCCTTATTAAATCAAGGTTTATTTTAGAGTACTATTGGAACACAACTGGAGAGCTCACCCTCATAACTAAAGATGCAAAAGGTTTCCACTTGAATCAATGCTTTTTTACACTGAAATTGTTTCATCCAAGCAAAGCAAAGCAAAAGCAAGCTTAGATGAATAATGTTCTCAGGCATCTGCCATTCTAAAGCCATACCTTTAAAAATGTGGGGAAAACCCCCAGTACAAATTGGAATGGTGCCCAACAAGTGATTGGGAGCCAGCCAGAGTCCAATATAAGATAAGTGGCTATATAAATGTTTTAAATATAGAAAGAAAAATAAATAAATAAAAAGCACATCAGATGATGTTCTGCATGAATAAATCAGAGACTCTGGAAAGCACCATAGAAAAAGCCATATGTGTTAGTTTTGGTAACATTATTAAATGTTCCCATTCAAAATGGGTGGAATGGAATAAAATACAAGATGCAACACTCAGTCCAAAGTTAAAATAACCTCCATTATTCTGTCTAGGACTATGGATCCATCTTGAGGACTGGTCACATTTAGAAATGGAAATAAATCTCTTTTGGTTCTATGTTATGTAGCTGTTAGCATGAGAAAGAAAGCTCATGTGAAAAGAAAACAGGAGGCTCTTATAAAGAATATATCTGTGACAAATATATTTTATTTATCACACACACATTTATACTGAGTAGGTAATAAACTATAACAATCATGTGCTTACAAGTAACATTAAACAAGACATAGGAGCAGGGCATTTATAGATCACATCCTTTAATATTCACAGGTATATGAAGGAATTTTCAATGAATTTTGTGAAAGTTGTGGGTCTGTGTGTGCATGAATGAACACTTGTATGTAATGAATAGATGTGAATAAAATGAGGACTCAGATTGTTGGTGGCAATAGACTGATTCCGTAAACCACTTAGAGAGGGCTGTAAAGCACTGTGAAGTGGTATGTAAGTCTAAGTGTTACTGATATAGCTCTCTAAATAGATAGACAGACAGACAGACAGACAGACAGACATACATACATACATACATACATACATACATAGACAGTGGTGGAATTCAAATAATTTAACAACCGGTTCTCTGCCCCAAAGACTTCTTCCAACAACCAGTTCACCAAACTGCTCAAAAAGTTAACAACCGGTTCTCCCGAAGTGGTGCGGACTGGCTGAATCCCACCACTAGATATAGATAGATAGATAGTACATACATACAGTACGTACGTGTAGAGGTGTGTGTATGTGTGTGTGTGCTGTGGTAACCTAATTTTCCCTTAAAACTAAATAATTACAAAAGGTAAATGCAATGGCCTGTAAAGCCGAAGAAAGCTTTTTACGGTGCAGACTGAAAATAACCCACTGGTGCATGCTGTGTCAGGCATCTTTAAATAGCAGAGGCTTTGGGCCAAGATCAAATGTATTAATTTGATACATCCTCTCTTGGGTGGTGATCATCCCAGACTCGCAAAAGAAGGGCTCAACTATCTTTTCAGAGCTGCTTTCCATCTCTAATGACATGACACTGCCACCATCCTGTTTGTCACAAAAAGAATGACATTCTGCTGCAATCGAGCTGTTATCCCTTTTTTCCTCCTCCGCCTTCTTTTTCTAACTTGAGAGGCAGATTCTCTCCAGAGGTAAATATTTATTTGCTTTCTCAGCACATATCCAGTGCATATTGCATTGTGATCACTGACATGCAGATAAACAAAATTGTTCTGTGTTGCATAATAACAAAAGAAACCCATTTTTATAGATTTTATATGTTAGGTAATCAGCTTCACAGATAACCAAAGATTAACTTTTAAATGGATGCTGTTCAGAAAGATTCTCAGTCTTAAATCAGCTTTCCTGCATTAAACCTTTATCTTTAATCCTCAGCTGCAAGTAATTTTATATTTAGATAAAATTGAAAAATCTCCTAAACCACCAACATTTAACATAATCAGATGACAATATCTACAATCTCCCTCCCCCTCTTGCTTTTTTCTTTCTTTCTTTCTTTCTTTCTTTCTTTCTTTCTTTCTTTCTTTCTTTCTTTCTTTGGCTTGGTTGAGACTTTGTGAGAAATGAAACAATTATTTGGAGCTCTTTTTTGTATTTGATTGTTTTTCAGGTAATAGATTGAGAAGCAAGGAACATCATCAGAAGACATAATTAATAACTGACATGATTACATTAAATACACCCCCCTATTGTATGCTCTCACTTATTGCACTTTAAAAATAGATCTGTGGTAATGGAAGCAGCTCCTTGAAGTGCAGATCCAACTCAGAAAAAGCATCATGTTCTGTGAAGCATTTCAGCTAAATCAGCCAATATGCTACAGTGGAATCTGCCCTCCATAGTCTTAGAACATAGAATCAAAAAGCCGGAAGGGACCTCAGTGGTCTTTTAATCCAATCCCCTGATCAAAGCAGGATTCGTATACTAACCTGGTCAAATGATTATCCAGTCTAATTTTTGAAAACCTCCAACCATGTACCACCCACAATTCAGAATGTTTTTTTTTTAATTTTGAACATTTATATAGCTGTCCATCCAGTGGTGGGTTCCTACTGGTTCGGACCAATTTTGCCGAACTGGTAGTAATTTGGTAACCTGGGTCGCTGGAACTGGCATCTTGTTTTTTGCTTCTGCGCATGCACAGAGCAATTTTAGTTGTATTGCACATGCGCATGCGTGCAAAGAGTGTCCCTGAGTGAATCGGCAGTAGTCTCTGTTGGAACCCATCCGTGTCCATCTTATAATCAACTCTGGGCAGCTCCCAAGTCAGATTTTATTCATTGGTTTCAATTTAACAGAGCAAATATCCACATCTTATTCTGTGAAGCATTTCAGCTACATCAGCCAATGTGCTATAGTGAAATCTTGCCCTCCATAGAACATATAATCATAGGGCTGGAAGGGACCTCAGAACTCTTCTAATCCAATCCCCTGTTCAAGGCAGGAGACCTTATATCCGTGATGGCACGCATACCACAGGTGGCACATGGAGCCATCTCTGCGGGCACATTAGCCGTCGCTTAAGTCAGTTCCACTGCGCATGTGCAAGCGCCTCCCGGCGGCCAGCTGATTTTCAGGTCTCTGCTGGGAGAAGTGTGTGGATGTGCGGCGGGTGGGGGGGAAAGTCCCTCCCATGCCACGATTTTTTCTAGGAGGCTTCAGGGAAGCCTGCTAGCACCAAAACGGAGGTGGAGGGTCATGTGCCATGTGTGGGGGGTGGGACCTGCAGGGGGCACTGGATTACGGGTGTCGGCACATGCACTATCACACGCACACATGCTCTTTTGGCACTCACAGGAAAAAAAGCTTCACCATCACTGTCTTATACCATCCTGGTCAAATAGTTGTCCAGCCTATTGTTTAAAACCTCCAGCAATGGAGCACCCACAATTCCAGGAGGCAAACTGTCAAAAAAAAAAAAAAAAGGCCTCCTTACTTCTAGGTTGCATGTCTCTTTCACAAGCTTCCACCTTGTTACATATTCAGGCTTTGCAGTCTGGGCTCATATATCTAAATGACAGAACTGAGCTGTTAAAGACCTTCATGATGGAGGCTTATTAGGAGAAAACACATCTGTGGAATCTTCCTATGGTATCCTTGCATGATCAAGCAAGTGAGGTTAGAGCAGGGCTGCCAAACTCGCTGCCTGGATGCATCACACGCTGGCCACACCCATGCCCGGTTTAGCGAAGGGGAAAAAAGTTGTGATACGTCACGTGACACTGCCATGGTGATCCGAGTTTGACACCCCTGGGTTATAGGAGACCCAGGTAATGGCATGATTACAAGAAAGAGATGACAAGCTGCCTGTACAAAAGTCTTGAATGCATAATTCTAAAATAGTCCCTATGATGTCCCTATGATTTCTGTGTT